>NC_065591.1:96023869-96334048 GCF_024542745.1 Macaca thibetana thibetana | reverse complement strand
ATGACCTTCTATTAGATATTTTATTAGAAATTTCATTCAATGCAATCAATCAAGAGAAAACAACCAGAACATTTGTACTGGAAAGGAAGTACAACTAGTAAAAGTATCTCTACTTGCAGGTACTTCGATAGTATACCTGGAAAAGCCAAGAGACTCATCGGAAAGAAGAAAAGAATGTCCGTGTGTTCTCATTGGTCTAAGTTCTTTACATTGAGAAAAATTTTTGTCTTCTAAGCAACCATCTGTGATCTTCATTTTGTTCTATGAAGATACACAGAATAAGTCTAAATTTCCTGCCTGATAGTTAAAAATTTCCTAAAAAATAGCTTCACAATTCGCCAAAATTTGTTCTCTTGCAAGGACGCCTGAATCTTTCAAAAAGTTTTTCTAAGATTTTGGATCTTTAATATTGTTTAAACCGATTCTATTTTGCTAGGATCCTTCTTAAACTATTGCTATCAGAATAGGACAAAATACAGCAAGTATGTCACCCAGCACGAACTAAAGCTACTCTATTGCTCTACTAAATCTGTAGGATGAACATATAATTTATCATTCAAATGGTAATATTTTAAAGAGTGAAACAGGGTACTACTACTAACACTAAAACAACAGGTATAAAATAAGTCTGTCCATGGCAAAGAGGGATGTATGCTATGCTCCAGCCTCCTTTATTGGATTTTTTCTGCTAATGTAATATAAGTTTTCTTTAGCCTTCTGAGTTTATGAGAGCTATGGTATTACCGGCAAAATAATCAAGTTTTCCATATTTGCACTGACAAGAATAGATTAACCTGACAAGTTGTTTCATTTATCTGAGCCTCAATTTTCTAATCCATAAAACTGAAATAACCAATTTTTCACTCATTAGAGAAAGAATTAGAAGTCTCATAGGAAAAATGTGGAAAAATATATTTTTTGGTTGCTTGATGTTACTCATTTTCATTTATTTAACAAATGGGTACTATAAATGGGGCAAATATTATTAATAATAATGAAAGAGTCACGATTACTGAGGGCCTTCAAGTGACAGGCACTTTACATTCATTATCTCTTGTCTTTCAAGGACACTGTAGGAGATTTATAATAAGAGAATTTAGCATTAGAAATGATGAGTGACTGTCCAAAATATAACCACTGGAAAGTAGTGAGACCGAGCTACGCTTGACTATTTTGTTCTTTTTGTCGTTCAGAAACCATGGAATAACTCAAATATTCACAAAGTAATAAGGAAATACATAATAAACTTACCACTCAACAATACTACATCATAATTTATTTTTTTAAAGAATCAAACACATTAAAAATCCAGGTGAATCATTTCTGGATTTCTTCTAAATTGTATTCACTCTGACGTTTTCCAGAATCAACCACCATTCTTTATTTGTTATTGACTTGTCCATAAACATCTCGAGTGTTATTTTTCTTCTGTGACATCATGTAAGTGAACTGCATTGCATGTATTCTTTAGCAACAAGGATTTTTTCAACTTTATATTTTTATGTTTACCCACTTAATACACGATGTTAAAATTTACTCATGTTTTTCTTTATTTTTCATTATCCTGTTGAACATTTAAGTTGTTTCCAAGTTCAATAATCTCAAACGGTAGAGAAGTACCCATCCCTCTACATATCTCTTCTTGTATCTTGAATCTCTGAGCCAGGCACTTCCCTGATACGTTACATATCTGACGTCACCCTTCTACACTCTGTCTTGTAGTTCTGGCATTGAGACTTCAGGCTTCTTTGCCAGCTGGCTTCCCCTTAGTATCTACCATAGGTAGATGAGGGGAAAAGAAAGTGCCCTTCCTGCTTTGAGGTGGAGTCTGCATCTCCCCAGCAGTAGAAGGCAGCGAGGACTCCAGTCTGGACTTCCTTTCATTTTCCCAGCTCCAGGTAGAAGCAGCAGCTCCACAGTGAGCCTCTAGTGCTTGGAGTACCAGCCATGCCATAATCTCTACTAAAAGTTCATACAGAAAACCTCTCATATGATAGAGGTCATCCCAAATACACACAGATATATAAGCACACACAGACACACACACACACTTCTTACTAGTTCCTGTAGTTCTCAACTTTCCTATTTGGTCGTTATCATTAAATAAGTAAATTATTTTATCAAAGGAATATTGAAGATGGAAAATTACAGGCTTCACTTTAAAAATTACCCTAAATTTTAACACATCAATTTATAGAAATTTCCTCTTCTATTCATTGTCTGAGTACTAATGAAATGCAACAATGAATATTTTTATTTATGTTCCTAATATTTCACACCCCTTGCAAGCGTATCAGAATATTCAGAATATGACAAGCACATTAATTAAAATAGTGAAGTACATGTTCTGCATGCTAATATTTTAAAAGGGTAGTACATTGTGAAATATGTATTATTAGCTTTGTAATGGAAATAATCAGAATAAAATTATAATAAAAATTGATTGCCAGACCAAAGACTGCTATTTAGCTTTCTTGAAAATTAAGCAGTAATGAGATAAGCAGATTTGATTTAAAAATAAAATGTCCTGTAAAATATTATTTCTAAATTTTTTATTATGACTTATTTAAACTATGCCATGAATGCCAAAGTTTGTGGTAAGCTTTGATGCATAATTGTCTACAGTTTAGTGTTTTCCACATTAGGTAGATTCCCCACATCCCTGACAGAGTATAAGGCTTATATACAATAGGAGCTACTCAAGAAAGGTTTCATCAGACTGCCCAGTCTGTCTGGGCTGCCAAAAAAAAAAAAAAAAGTAGCATAAACTGGGTAGTTTATAAACAACAGACATTTATTTCTAATATTTTCAGAGGCTAAGGAGATCCAGATCAAGTGCTGGCAGATTTAGTGCCTGGTGAAGGCCCACTTTCTAGTTCATAGATGATGCCCTCTCTCTCTGTCCTCCAGTGGTCGAAGCGGTGAGGGTGCTTTCTTGGGCCTCTTTTATAACAACACTAAAGTCATTCATGAGGACCCTGCTCTGATGACTTAATCACCTACCCCAAACCCCACCTCCTAATACCATTACCATGGCACTTAGGATTTCAATATATAATTTCTGGGAGGAAATAAACATTTAGTCCACCACAGACATGAGCATAGAAAATCAGTGGCTGGACTTTAAAAGAATGAGAGACTGCTATGAGAATTTAGAATCTGGGATGGAAATTAAAGATATACGGGTTAAATAAGCAGCCTAGAAGAAGACATCTCTGTTTCTGCTTCCCTGAGTCGGGTTGTTCTTTCCAACCGTGGATCTTTAAACATCTAACAGAAAACATGTGTGTTCAGTTTTATAATTGGATCCTGATTCTCTCTCTCTCTCTCTATATATATATATATATATAGTGTTGTCTGCTTCATATATCTTATTTCCTGAAGGAACTTTAGAGAGTTTGCATATTTAGACTGCGTTGGAGGATATCAGTTGCTTGAATCGGTGGGTTGTTGACATAAAAGGTTTCGGTTATGGTGAATCATTGTGTATGTTTCTGTGTGATGAGGTGAGGTGTGGAAGAAAGAAAAAGGAAATTTTACTGTGTAGTGTGTCAATGCATGTGAGTTTCCTAATGATAGGTGATGATCAGTCTAGATCAGCACAAATTTCCCATTTTTCTTATCAAGAGACCTGTTAAGGAGCATATATTTATGACATCAAAATACAGGTATGGACTATTTGAAAGAGAAGAATAAAAATTAAATATTTGCAGACCCTGTTCCTTTTACAAACACAGGCTTTTAAAGAACAGTTTTGCTCAATGGTCAATAAAAAGTGGGCCAGTGAAGGGAATAAAATAAAGGAGAAAATGTCCTTATTTAAGAATATCCTGGGTTCTAATCCCAGTTCTTCACTCAAATACTGATAGGATGTTACAACTCATTGCTTCTTTTCTGAGGATTGACTTCCCCCACCTTAAATACAAAAAAGCTAAAAAAAAAAAAAAAAAAAAAAAAAAAAGGTTTCTGATCCGACACGGTGGTTCACAGCTATAATCCAAATACTTTGGGAGGCTGAGGCAGGAGGATTGTTTCAGCCCAGAAGTTTGAGACCAGCGTGGGCAACATGACGATACAGTGTCTCTACAAAAAATAATAATTAAAAAAATTAGCTGGGCGTGGTGGTGCATGCCTGTGCTCTCAGCTATTTGTGGGGCTGAGGTGGAGGTCACTTGTGTCCAGGAGGTTGAGGCTTCAGCAAGCCCTGTTCACACCACTGCACTCTGGCCTGAGTACCAGAGCAAACACCCATGTCTGAAAATATATTTAACTACCTATCTCTATCTGACACTGTGATCACCCGGAATTTTCTTCATGTATTTGGTCTCGGAATAAAATTTTGAATACAGTAAATTTGGTGAGACTCACATATTTAATACTTTGGCTGGGAAAGAGTAAGTAACAACTGAAGAGAAAAAAATTAGCTACAACCGGCTAACCACTAACAAACAACCAAGAGAGAGTCCCAATTTTCCAACTACTTTGTCTACCTCAATGACACCTCAGTTAAGCTGCTAACTTCCTTCCTGCCAAGTGTATGGGAAGAAACAAAGCAGTCTAATATTTTATTGAAATCCTAATCAACTTAATACAAATGGTCTTGGCTTTTTCCTTATCAGATAGCCTTTGTTTCACTAAAAACTTGTGAATTTGGGGGGAAAATAATTCCAGTGGTGATTTATTTCACATTAGATCATAATAACCTAAGCTTAACATTTAAGATGATTTACGAATGTAGCCAAATGATGTGAGAAAATGAAGAAGAGATTGATGGTTTGGAAATTTCAATTCTAAAACACTTTGAATGAAATATTCTCTCCTGAAAATCTTTCTTATACAGACTTCAAAGCAGTAGCTCATAAGAAAGGATTATATTCAAATTGAGAGAGCTTTAGAACTTAATAGGAAATCATCAGTGTAGTTTAATGCTCCAAATTAATTTATAAAATATGTTTTTGAAATGCTTTTCATGCTCTTTAAATTTTATGATAATTTCATCACTGTAATCATTCTTTGCTAATTAATGGTTACAATTTATTTAGGATGATTAACAGTTCTTTTTATAAACCCTGGCTATCTTGCTTCTGAAAATTTGATTATATTGCCCTGGTGAGTGTACAAGACAGTGGAGGAAAATGTGGATAGGCCCATTCTACCATCTTAAAAATTAGATATAAAATGGCCTAACATTGTTTTTTTTTCTGTTGGTGCAAGAAAAATATCTAATAATATCTTAATATATAATGTGATATCTAAACTCTGAATGATGGTGTGGTTGAATTGTGAAAAGAGATTCTGAAGCTTTGCTTAAGATGATATTTTTAAAAATCTTTCTTATGGAAATTTCACACATAGACACAGTACCAAACTTTTCTTTCCTTATTTATTATCAGATGTCCATCAACTATTATCAATGTAATTGTTTTTTGCTTAATAAAGAATGTTTTAAATATGAACAAAATAAAAAGGAAAGGATATATAGCATTTGAAAGGATGGAACATTCTCTCGACTCCCCAGTTTCAGTAATCCATGGAGTGAGCATAACCCAGTGGAAGAGATGCTGGACCAGAAACCAAGACAACAGAGCTCTCAGGTTAGCACAGGCATCTGACAGTTTTGTGGCTTTATGTGATGACCCTGATCGTTCAGTTTTCTCATCTATACATGGAGGTAATATTAGTACCCTCTTGATCTCACAGAGTATTGTGAAGATATAAGTAGACTTCTTGTATTATGGAGCTATCTCCAAAACAGTGCTTAGCAACCTGGATTATATTAGTACATACTTACACGCTTGCCTTCCCCACTAGGCTGAAAGCTTCTTGAGGTCAGGAATTATATCTGATTGAATCACAACAGGTCTGATAAATACTGGTTGAGTGAATAAATGCATTAACCAACTCCTTTCTATATACTAGGCTATTGATATTTTAAAAAAATACAAATGATCCTCCAATAAAAGATACCAGTCCTGAGACTTGGATGCTAGATGGTCAGCTAGGCCTACTCACTTATGAAACTGGTGAACCCAAAGTGAGGGGATACAAAATGATTATTTGGGTAGAGAAAAAAAAATTATAATTTTAAAACATCAAATTCTTTAAAAAAACAATACTTTTTCTGACAGTTAATATTCTCATTGACACTGGATACTTTCTCTGTATTTCAGATGAGCATATGTCCCATTAGTTTCAGGACAAGTGGTCATTCCTGTAGGTACTGGTGTCCTTACACTGTCACATATTTTCAGCGTATTGCTACACACTGTAAACCAGCAAGTGTATTTATAGATTCTCTTATCTAGTTTAATAAATCTTCCCCAAATAGACAATTTGCTTTAAAAGTCTTTTGCAGAAATTATACGTTAAAAATAATTCTTAATAATGCAAATAAAAGCAATAAGGCAGAATTGATGCTTCTCTTACTCTTTAAAATGAGTTTTCATAGCTATGAACATGAATGAAAGCAGGTTCTTTGCAGCAACACAGATAAAGTTGGAGGCCATTGTCCTAGGCAAATTAACACAGGAACAGAAAACCAAACAGTTGAAAAACTAATTATTGGTTACTATGTTCACTACATGGGGGATAAGATCAATGGTAACTGCAAACCTCGGCATCAAGCAATATACCCATTTAACAAAACTGCAATGTTTCCCCGAATCTAACATAGAAGTCGAAATTATAAAAAATAAATAAAATGAGTATTTGTCAGCCACATTATGAAATGAAAACAATGACTGTCTAATTGTTCTACAAAGAAGTTAAACAAAAGTGTTTCATGATACCTGTAGCAACATTAGATGTATAAATTTACATTCACTACAACTATGTAACATTTATATATGAAACTCTTACTAATTTTAAGACATTGTTCACTTTTTCACATTTAAAATTTATATTTTGCATATATTTATAATGTATGTAATTACTGGTATAATTAGTATAATAATTGCATTCAAACATAAACAAGATATAAATACGTGTTAGGACAGTTGGCAAAAGCTGTTTTTACTAGTAGAATTTAAAACTTTCAGACCACTAAGAAAAAAAAACTCTAATAGCTAACATTTATTGGTCATATACTACACAACACTACAAAATCATTTCCCCCATTATCTTAATCTTCATGAATTTCTAGATTTTCACTTTATTTTAAATACATAAAGTTTGATACCTCATAATCACATATATACTAATTATATAACTTATAAATTATAATAATGAAATTAACATTGATGAGCCCTTGAACTAAACATGGTTGTGCTAGGTTGTGGACTCATAAACTACAATACTACCTATAACCTTTAAACCTCTGTTTTACTCCTCCACTTGTATCAAATCCCAGAGACGTTCACTATTTTGTATGGAAAATTACCACGCTGGCCAGGTGCGGTGGCTCACGCCTGTAATCCCAGCACTTTGGGAGGCCGAGGCGGGCGGATCACGAGGTCAGGAGATTGAGACCATCCTGGCTAACACGGTGAAACCCCGTTTCTACTAAAAATACAAAAAAAAAAAAAAAAAATTAGTCGGGCGTAGTGGCTGGCGCCTGTAGTCCCAGCTTCTCGGGAGGCTGAGGCAGGAGAATGGCGTGAACCCGGGGGGCGGAGCTCGCAGTGAGCAGAGATAGTGCCACTGCACTCCAGCCTGGGCGACAGAGTGAGACTCCGTCTCAAAAAAACAAAAAAAAAAAAAAAAAAAGAAAGAAAATTACCACGTTGTGCTAGTGTGGTGGCTCACGCCCCTCATCCCAACACTGTGGTGCGTAGATCACTTGAGCCCAGGAGTTTGAGACCAGCCTGGGAAACATGGACAACATGTCGAAACTCCATCTCTACAAAAAATAAAAACAAAAAAAAAATTGGCTTGGTGTGGTAGTGCATGCCTATAGTCCCAGCTACTTGGAAGGCTGAGGTGGGAAGACAGCTTGAGACCAGGAGGTGGAGGTTGCAGTGAGCCATGATAGAGCCACTGTACTCAAGTCTGGGTGACACAGAGCCAGACTCTGTCTCAAAAATAATAACAATAATAATAATAATAACAACAATGAAAAATGAAAATGTCTGTGCCATCTTTGAAGTATGGATGTGTGAACCTCCAAACAATGCACAATTTTGTGTGCTAGAATGCTGCATGCAGTCTTCTGCAACTTGCCTTTTCACTGAGGAATACATTCCTGCAATCGTTTCAATATAGGCACAACTCATTTTACTGCATCTCACTTTATTGTGCGTCACAGATATTGCATTTTTTTAAACAAACTGAATGTTCACGGCAATTCTGCATTGAGTCAAATCAATCAATGCCATTTTTCCAACAGCATGTGCTCAAGTAGTATCTGAGTCATATATTGGTAATTCTCACAATATTTCAAACATTATTGTTATTGTATTTGTTATGATGATTTACGATGAGTGGTCTTAGATGTTACCATAGTAATTTGTTTTGGGGGAACCACGAATAATGCTCATGCGAAACAGCAAACTTAATTAATCAGTGTGGTTTGTGTTCTGACTGCTTCTTCAACTGGCTGTTGGACGTGCTGTTTCCCCATGTCCCCGTTCTTCAGCTTTCCTATTCCCTGAGACACAACAATATTCAAATTAAGCCAATTAAGAACCCTACAATGGCCTCTAAGTGTTCAAGAGAAAGGAACAGTGTTACATCTCTCACTTTAAATCAAAATCTAGAAATAATTAAACGTCATACAGAAGGCATGTTGAATGCCAAGACAGGCTGAAAGCTAGACTTCTTGCACCGAATAGTAAAGACTTTGCCAAGTTGTGAATGCAATGAAGAAGTTCTTGAAGGAAATAAAAGTGCTATTCCAGTGTAGATATGAATGATAAGAAAGAAAAATAGCCTTATTGCAGATATGGAGAAACTTTTAGTAATCTGGTTAAAAGATCAAAACAGTCACAATATTCTCCTAAACCAAGGAAGGCCTAATTCAGAGAAAAATCTTAATTATCTTCAATCCTGTGAAGGCTGGGAGAAGTAAGGAAACTGCAGAAGAAAATTTTGAAGCTAGCAGAAGTTGGTTCATGAGGTTTAAGGAAAGACGTCCTCTCCAAGGAAATAAGTTATCGTCATAACACAAAAGTGCAAGGTGAAGCAAGTGCTGATGTAGAAGCTGCAGCAAGTTATTGAGAAGATCCAGCTGTGATCACTGACGAAGATGGCTACACTAAAAAGCAGATTTTTCAGTGAAGACAAAATAGCCTTCCATTGGGAAAATATGCCAAATAGGACTTTATAACTGGAGGGGAGAAGTCAATGGCTGGCTTCAAAGCTTCAAAGGTCAGGCTGACTCTGTTGGTAGGGACCAATGCAGTTGGTGACTCTCAGTTGAAGCCAATGCTCATTTACCATTCTGAAAATCATAGGGTCCTTAAGAGTTACGCTACATCTACTCTATCTGTTTTCTATAAATGGAAAAACAAAGGCTCAATGACAGTACATTTGTTTACAGCATGGTTTCTTGAGTACGTAAAGCCCATTGTTGAGACCTGCTGCTCAGGAAAAAAGATGCCTTTCAAAGTATTACTGTTCCTTGACAATGTGTCTGCTCACCAAAGCGCTCTGATGGACATGTATAAGGAGATAAATGTTGTTTTCATGTCTGCTAACACAACACCCATTCTGCAGCTCACAAATCAAGGAGTAATTTTGACTGTCAAGTCTTATTATTTAAGAAATACATTTCATAAGGCCAAAGCTGCCACAGATAGTGATTCCTCTGATGGATCTGCACAAAGTAAATCGAAAACCTTATAGAAGGGACTCACCATTCTAGATACCATTAAGAACATTCATGATTTATGGGAGGAGGTCAAAATATCAATGTTAGGAGTTTGGAAGAAGTTAATCCTCATCCTCATAGATAACGTGAAGTGGTTCAAGGCTTTAGTGGAGGAAGTAACTGCAGATGTGAAAATAGCAAGATTACTAGAATTAGAAGTGAATCTTGATGTGACTGAATCACCACAATCACATGATCAAATTTGAGCAGATGAGGATTTGCTTCTCATGGATGAGCAAAGGAAGTGGCTTGTTGAGATGCAGTCTACTCCTGATGAAGAGGTTGTGAACATTTTGAAATGATAACAAAGGATTTAGAATATTTTATAAACACAGTTGATAAAGCAGTGGCTGTGATTGAGAGAATAGACTCCAATTTTGAAAGAAGTTCTACTGCATGTAAAATGCTATCAAACAGCATCACATGCTGCAGAGAAATCTTTCATTAAAGGAAGAGTTTAAAAACTTCATTGTTGTCTTATTTTAAGAAATAGCCAGTCACCCCAGCTTCAGCAATGACTACCCTGATCAACCAGCAGCCATCAATATCATGGCAAGACCCTCTGCCAGCAAAAAGATTACAACTTGCAGAAGGCTCAGATTATCATTGACATTTTTAGCAATAAATTATTTTTTAATTAAGGTATCTATAAGCATCTCTAGGTATACACAGGGGATTGGTTCTAGGACTCACCTATATATACATAAATCCATGCATAAAGTCCCACAGTCAGCCCTGTTTAACCTGCATGTATAAAAAGTTAGCCTTCCACATACATGGGTTTTGCATCCAATGAATATTGTATTCTTGATCCACGTTTGGTTGAAAAAGATCCACACATAAATGGACTCAAAGTTAAAACCTTTGTTGTTCAAGAGTCAACTGCACGTTTTTTTTAGACATAATGCTGTTGTATACTTAATACAGTGTAGTGTAAATATAACTTTTATATACATTGAAAAACCAACAAATTTGTGTGACCTGCCTTATTGCAGTATTCACTTCATTGTGATATTCACTTTAATACAGTAGTCTAGAATCAAACTCAAAATACCTCCTAGGTAGTGTGCTTAAATACCATTTTAATATTGTAAATGTACGTATGATTGTAACACAATACGTATAATTGCATATGTGTGTACAATCTTACATGTATGATTGTACCACAGGGATTATTTCCATTTTTTTCCATTACATGCAGTGCTCCTATGAACATTTTTGCATAATTCATTCAGTGCATGAATGTGAGATTAAATTTTTGATGTATTTCTAGTAACAAAATAACTGAATAGTAAGAAATGTGCATGTCCAATTTTAAAATAATGCCAGCGCACTTTCCAAACTGATTAGATCAATTTATATACTAATAGCCAGTTGTCAGCTTTTGTTTATTGAACAGTTTCTAACAGTAATTTTAATTATACTTTTTTCAGCACTAATGAGGTTGAACATTTTATATTTTTTATTTAACACAATTTTTCATAGATGTTAAGTTTTAAATTTTTAATTTCTATTGCATTTGTAATTATTTCTAATTTTATCTCTCTGTCCCCCTCCCCAGTTCATCTTGCCAGATTTTTAGTGGTTGTCTGCATAACTTTGATTTCAATTTTATCAATTTCAAAGCTTTACAACATTCTTTCTTCCAGTTTATTCCGGTTTACTACATTGTTATTCTTTTAAAAATAATTTAATTTTCCATACAGTAAAGGTCATATATGTTATGATTACATTTATATGAAATATTCAAAATAGGCAAGTCCGTTGAGATAGAAAGTAGATCTGTGGTTTCCAGGGACTGTGGTTTCCAGGAGTGATAGTAGGGGATTTCTTTTTGGGTTGATAAATTGTTTTAGAACTAGATAGAGGTAGCAGTTGCACAATATTGTGAATGACTAACTGCCTTTAAATTGTTCATTTTAAAATGATTTTGATATTTATGTAAATTTAACCTCAATAAAAATAACTTCATTTGAACAATTAGTCTATGAATCTTCAGTCTTTACGTTTTCTAGCTATCCATTAATTCTATAGAGTTCCTCTAAAATACTGCTTTTGTTGTGTCACAAAAGTGTTGACTGTTACTGTTTTTGGTATCATCAATTCTAAGTATTTAAACAATTTTCACTAGAAATTATTATTTGACCCATCAACTATTTGCATATATGTTTTAAAAATTTGTAAATATATGGGGGTCTGTAAGGAAAAAACAAACACAATAGCTTTCTCCTGTCATACTTTCAAAACACTCTCAATACATCACTTCTGACACCAGATGTGTGACTTTTCCCCCCACACATCAGTTCTCTGATGGACACCAACTAGGTGCCTTATAATTTAATTTAATTCTGAAACTACCTGGAGTTAACATTAGATCCCACAGGTGAAAGCCTCAGTCCCACAAGACTGCTCCCACATTAGATGCCAATCATATGTCCAGGCCTCCAGTACTTTTGACTAACTGGCTATAAAGTGGGAGTGCCCACAACCTCCTCTTCAGTTTTTATCATTTACTAGAATGGCTCACAGAACTAGAGTTACTTACATTTACCAATTTATTACAAAGGATCTTGTAAAGGAAACAAAAGCACAGCCAGATGAAAGAGATGCATGCATAGGGCAAGGACGAGGGAAGAGATGTGGAGTTTCTGTGCCCTCTGAAAGGAGTGCTACCCTTCCAGACTTCCATATGTGTTCAGTGAATTGAACACTTACTGAACCCTATAGTTCTGGGACTCTTCATGGAAGGCTTCATCACACAGCCATGACTGATTATTAACTCAAGCTCCAATTCCTCTCCTCTTCCCAGAAGATGGAAGGGGATGGATGTTCCAAACTTTTAATCAGGGCTTGGTCTCTGGTAACCAGATCCTATCTAAGAGCCCACCAAGAGTTGCCTCCTTACAATAAAAGCCACTTCTGTCATCCAGGAGATTCCAAAGGATTAGAATCTCTGTGTCAGAAACCTGTGTCAAAGGCCAAATATTAGAACAAAAGTTGCACCTAGCACCTCTATGGCTCAGGTAATTAACAAGAGTTTTTAGAGCTTTGTGCCAGAAACTGGGGATAGAGACCAGATATATATTTCTTATTATGTCACAATATCAGGAAAGAGTCATTTCTTTTGTGCTCTGCTATTGATTTCTAACAACTGTGGTCAAAGAACATGATCTGTATAACATCAATTCTTTAAAATGTGTTGAAAGTTGCTTTTTGTCTCCTATGCAGGGAATTTTTGTAAATGTTCAGGGTATGCTTAAGAGTTTTAATGTGTTATGGAGTGATGTGTTCTGTTTACATCTATAATAAAGATTTTTAATATCTGTTGAAATCTTGGTATGTTTACAAATATTTGATTAACCGATCAGCAACAAAGTTTCATTAATCACCCAAACATAATGGTGGATTCATCAACTCCTAGTATTTTATTATTCTTGCTTTTTATATATTTGAGGTTATTAAGTAGATACAAGTTTTCCCAATAAATTAAACCTTTGCCTAAAATACTAATCTATGTTACATTATGTCAAAAAATGTTTTTTGGTGTAAAATCTAATGTATCTAATATTATTATTCCATTGCAGGGTCATTTTACTTAATATTTACCAGGTCATATTTTTTCTTTTTTAAAATTTTAAACTTTTTATATGATTTTTAATATGTCTTATAAATAGAATGTATTCTTGTTTTTAAAATTCATTCTAACAGTCTTATTACTGAAAAGTTCAGTCCCATTTATGTTTACTGTGAATGTGTGCATGTATAGAAACATGTATCTGCACATTAATAGGAAGTTTATATACATGTATACATGTTAGTTATGTCTACATGTACATATGCATGCATGTATAATGTATGTAGTTCTGCATAACATGTATACACATTAGTTATGTTATGTATTTACATAATTATATACATAGTTATATACACATAGTTATACATACATATATAGTTAAATGTTTTCCAAAATTTATTTTATTGTCTGTTTTCAAACTTTATTTTTCTAGTTTTGTTTTTCTACCTACTGCTTTAGAAGTTGTACATTGAGTTTCTTTCTATTCCTGTAGTAGTTACTCTTAAAATTCCATTAACAACTTAATGATTTCTAAAATTATTCGATATCTTAGTAAATTTCCTGGAAAATACAACGACAACAAAAGAATGCAAATAATGCCATCTGCCTCCTCCTGACCCAAATAGGACTTTTAAAAATATTTTAGTTCTGTAATTAATATTAATGTCACAAATTATATATTATTATTTTATAAAAACATTATTACTTTTAAATTTGCATACCTATGTGACTATTTCTTTGCTTATCATTTGTTCTTTCATCTTAGGTCATTCTTCTGCGATACTTATTTTTTTTTCTCTTTCTTAAAATGCATCTTTTTAATTAAATTTCTTTAGAAAAGTATTTTGGTGGCTAATTCTCTTCATTTTCAATTATCAGAAAATATTTTTATTTATTCCTTATTCCTAAAAGATATTCTCCTAGCTTCAAGATTTTAGGTTAAGGCATATTTTTGTTATTATTGTTCACTTTTAACACTTAAAGTTACTATTCTACTGTCTTCTTGCCTTCCTTATTTCTCTTGCAGTCTTTTCTTACATTAAACATTGTTTGGGGGGATAATCTGTGTTTGCTCTGATTTATTTATAAAATGTTTAATATACTATTATTTATCTTAAAACAATGTGTGAGTTTCTTTTTATTTACTCTGCTTGGTATAGATAATGTTTCAAGTATTAGCAAATCCTTATTATTTATCTGCTTTGAAAAATCTTTAGCTATTACCTTTTCAATATTGCCTCTTCTCCTTTTCTCCATTTGTCTTCTAGAACTTCAATTAGATATACAGGATTTCTCGTTTTATCTTTCATATATAAAGCTTTTGATTTTTTTTTTCCAGGATTCTATTTCCTTTCCTTTCTAAGCTGTTTTACGGAAAATTTCTCCAGATTTGTCTTTCATTTCAAAAATTCTCTTTTGGGTCTAATCCACAGTTTAACCTAGACATTGAATTTTTAACTTAAATGATTACATTTTCACTTTGAATACTTTTATTTGGCTTTTTATAATCCTAATCATCTTTTATCATCTGAGAGTTTTCTTTTAGCTAGACCTCGTTTTTTTTTTTGTTTTGTTTTGTTTTTTAAGCTGTTCATGGATAGCTATTTAATAAGATGTATATTACTTGTAGTTCTTGGAGTTCCAAATCTGCTGTGGTTGTTTTTGCTGACTCTGTCATGGTGACTTGTTTCCTTAGGATAGAAATTTTTCTTTTTCTTTTGATTGTGAGATTATATTTAACCACAGTTAATTTGGGAAATGCTGAAGTGCTGAGTTAGGTTTATTTCCTTTAGAACCTTTCCCTTTGGGGTTCCAACTGAGTGCAAGGATTTCAGCTTCAGCTGTACCACTTGCAGAGGCCTGAAGTGTACAAGACAGCTCACAGGGCTGATTACCAGACTTTTCCCTAAGGCTATACTAGTTTGTGAGTAGTTTTCTACTAAGTTATTTTCTCAGTTCACTGTTTCTTTTCTTGTTCCATTTATTTTTTTCTTTTTTTACCTTATGACTGCGGTTTCCTCAGAATATATACTTTGCCATTCTAGGAAAGAAGTAGATTTTTTATATATATATATATATACACATACACACACACACACACACACACACACACACACACACACACATTTTCAGATCAGGAAACTGACAGAGAGTTTCAGTAATTTATCCCACATTACACAGAAAATGATAGAGACCGGAATAAATGCAGGTCTGACTCTGGAGCCCACACACCCACTGAAACATTTTGCACACTGCTAAAATGCTCCATGGTTAGCTTGCACTAGATCTTTAATTCCTGAAAGAACACCACGTGATCATGTTGAGAGGTGAAGCCAGCTGGACTTCCTGGGTCCAGTGGGGGCTTGGAGAACCTTTCTGTCTTACAAGAGGATTGTCAAACGCACCAATCAGCACTTTGTAAAATGCACCAATCAGCACTCTGTAAAACACACCAATCAGCAGCAGTGTAAAAGTAGCCAATTGTGGGGAGGACTGATAAAAGGGCACTCTGATAGGGCAGAAATGGAACATGGAGAGGGACAAATAAGGGAATAAAAGCTGGCCACCCCAGCCAGCAGGGGCAACCTGCTGGGGTCGCCTTCCATGCTGTGGAGGCTTTGTTCTTTCGCTCTTCACAATAAATCTTGCTACTGCTCACTCTTTGGGTCCTGCCATCTTTAAGAGCTATAACTCTCACTGCGATGGTCCACAGCTCCATTCTTGAAGTCAGTGAGACCACAAACCCACCAGAAGGAACCAACTCCAGACACAATGTTACCATCCTGTTACAAGTGCCTACATGTGAAGAACCTTTAGGCTTATCTACAAACGTGTGAAATGAGATATTTTACATCAAATGCCGTAATTCTATTGTACATTTAGCAGAAGCTATTGAAATACTTAAACAAAAAGGAATATCCTTGTGCAACTAGAATCCTGTTTTGAGAGAATTTGCATTTTCCAGGCATAAAACTGTGGTTCTAATACCTCAATCTAATTTGTAAATGCTATCTATGAAAGTAACCTAGGAAGCATTTCAGCTATTTTCTTAGATCTAGTGGATTCATCTTTTATCTAAACCAAATTAAAACCTACTGAACATAGTGTAGGTATTTAATAAAAATGTATTAAGTTCCTTAGGTAAAGGTGAAAGACTTAGAAATGATTTTCTACCCTGAAAACTAAACGTTGATTGTTCAGCCTTAACCAGTAAAATAAGGGCCCCTTAAAAACAAAAGTAAAGGGGGAAAAATACACACACACACACACACACACATATATATATATACACACACATATATTACAGTATCCATATTTGCATTGTTTACAGGGCATTTAGCTTTCTTCAGCCATGAGCTTTTAGTATTCCTCATGATGATTATGCAGGAGAATTTCATTAGCCTTTGACTTTCACCACAGATTCTTTGCTGCCAGTGGTATATTTGACTATGATTAATGACAGTTTGATCCAAAGTTTGTTTTTTCATTTATTCATCCTGTTAGTTTCATAAGTGCAAATCTTTACCAGATCATTAATTTCAGCGAGAGCAATACCAACATTGGAAGAGCAGAACTATGGTAGGTCATTAAATAATTCAATAATTTTTTTCTCTACAAAAAGTTTCTAAATGTCTTGAGGTTAGCTTTCAATACAATATGGCTCTTGCCTTTTCACAGTTGATATTGGATTATTCACTGAAAGAGAGATGTGCAAATGCCACACTAAATCAACTCAGATTATACTAAGAAGAGATTCATCAAGATG
Source organism: Macaca thibetana thibetana (assembly GCF_024542745.1). NCBI lineage: Eukaryota > Metazoa > Chordata > Mammalia > Primates > Cercopithecidae > Macaca > Macaca thibetana. The sequence continues at coordinate 96,316,903 of NC_065591.1, read as the reverse complement.
ATTTTCTAAATATTCCAAATTCAAAGTTAGCCAAACACTAGACACAAATTAGAAAATTAATATTCAAAGAAAACAAACTTCTTAAAAATTTGTTGTTTTACTTCATAACCAGTTATCTAATTTTATTTATTTATTCATTTTATTTTTTGCTTTTTTAGTGAATATACTGTTCTAATAGGAAGTAAAACTCTTATGAGAATTTCTTATTTGCGATATCAATTTTCCAGAAATCTATAGCAAATCTATAAAGTTTGCTAGTCTGTAAATAACGTTAAATAATAATTAATATTGATTTAACTTCTAGAATAAACCAATAAGAAACATAGCTACTCTACTGGAATCACTATGCTAAATACTGCCTTTTCTAGTCAATTATTATATGCATTTACAGAAAAAAAGAAAACTCCTTACTTTAAATGGTTTTATTCAATATAGGCTACATTTTTCAGGGCTGCACATTTTGCAAAACTATATATCTGTAGCCATGTAATATAGAACCATTGCTTCGAAATGCATGCTCTTGTTTCATTGCTTCTTTCAGGGTCAGAAGAGAAAACATCAGCAAAGCATATATCAGGAAAAGATAAGATACACTGGGGAACTTAACCTCATAGGCATGCACTTTCAAAAGTGACTTCCAGGAATAAATGTGTCTAAAAATAGGCCCAATATGAACAGAACATCAATATGGTATCAATGTTACGGTCTGGACACTACCTTTGAAATCATCACACTGAATACATCCCTCAAGTTATAGATGAGGAAAGTCATCTATACTGCATTACAAATATGGTCAAAGCTTACAAAGTCTAGTTCCATACTCATCCTGTAACATCAACAAGTTTTGTCTCTTTCTTTTCATTTCCTAATTTAGATTGGAATGTATTTTTCCCAGATAGTTACAAATATTTATAATGTAAGGCTTTGAATAGAAAGAGTAGCACAGTAGCTACTAATATAATTTTGTCAACACATTGTAGAATTATGGTCACATGCACATACACATATATACATACAGATAAAGAGATGAGAGGTAGTTAAATAGATATACAGATTTCAACAATTTCAAAATCCAAGATTATAAAACTAAACTCTAATCTTTTTATGAACTTCTAAAATAGGTCTATGAGGAAAGACAGTAATTTACAGAAAACGCACCTTAATTGAAATCTGGGTTCTTTCACTCACTACTGATGAAGTATGCTAAACCTCAGTATTACTTTTCTGTCTTCTGTGAAAGAAGTCAGAGATCCATTATCTAATGATGCTCCAGGGTGTTAAAAAAGTAACTGTAAGTTAAGTCATGTAAAAGGAAGATACAACACTTAAATATATTTTATAATAGCACTTGAAATGAATGATCACATTGTGTTTTGTTAAAAAACAAACAAAAACTCTGTAATCCAGACAAGGGAAGTATTAGAATCACCATTCTAAGGCAGATGAGAGACACTCAAGTTTATAGAGCTCCGGTTTCTCCATAAGGTCTTAGATGAAGTCAGGACAGAAGACCTGGGAAACCTATTCACAGACAAACGACAAGTTTATTTGGACACCTTCATGTTTGGTATTGAAACCTAAAGTAAATGGTTTACACTCATAATATTTAGTAAATGTGCCCCCTTCGTTTTTCAAATGCCCTGATTTGTATAATATTAATAACTCATTTTGAAATGAGTTACTGATCGCTTATAAGCATGTTATTTGTGCATACATCTCTTGGAGAAACAGGCAAAGGTACCTACAAGTCAGTGAGTGCTGGCTTCCCTGGATTATGGGTCCCAACCTAATCTATCTCTTATGGAAAAATTAAAAAATAATAAAGCACAGAATCAAGACTGTAGTAAACAAAGTGATGCCTCTAATATGGTTTGAATGTTTGTAACCCCCACCAGATTCATACTTTGAAACCTAATCAAGTTATAGACATTCTATGAAGCTGAAGATGGGATTCAACCCACCCAGTCCACATAGGCTGAAAGTGGGAAATAAATGATTCCTTAAAGGTATTTCACAGTGTTTTAGAAAAGGTTTTTTGCTCCAGGTTCTGGGAAACCACAATGAGAAAAGCATAACACCATGTCTCAAGAAAATCAATGTTCAGTGTGTACAACAGACACACAAATAGTTTCTGACAATATTTTGTTGCACATGTCCTAAAATAAGCTTGTGTAAAATGCTATAAGAGCATTCTATGTGTTGCTCCCACCAGATGGCAAATTGCTTGAGGGCTTATATATTTTTGTATTCAGGCATCCAACAGTGCCTATTATGCACTCAATAAATGTTAAAGCATTTTACAAATCTGGAGGTTTTTCTTTTGATAAACCTTATGATATAACAAATGATACTCAACAAAATCTTCATTCTGCTGAATCCAGTTTGTATGTTTGCATAAAACAAACTTTGTAGAGTGTATATAACTCCATGTGTTTCTTGAGACTGTAATAAGAACATATTTTATAAATATATGTTATAATACATCACAATCGGTTTTTCTTAGGACTAAGATTTTAGAATTTAGCTTTTTGATTCTTCAAAGGCCTAGTTTTATGAATTGTATTTTTCTATTTGACACAGAGGTTCAGTGAGTTAGTTGCATTGTGGTCCTATTGACAAACGACTTTTTTGTTGTTGTTTTTTTCCGCATTTTCTTTAGCAGAAAGGTCACTTCGATATATTTTTTAAGCTCCTCACCCACATCAGTATTCCCTAGAGAAAAATAACTTCTACAAATAGGATGAAGAGATATCTATAAATATCAAGACTCAAGCTGGCAGTCTTACTATAAAAGAGCGTGATAAATCTCTCTTTTCAGCTTACTCCTCTCAACCCCTCCCTCTTTTATCTTTGGTCTGGGCACTCAGTTTAGGAGACACACTAGGACTTTTTCCAAGAGCAGAAAGGTGATTTTACTCAATGAGCTCTCTGGGATTCAATGGTTAAGGATAGAAAGAGTACCCTAAGCATCATGATTATTATTCCTTACTGTGATTGCCCACTTATTAGGTTCCACGCATGTGGTTAGCATTTTGCATGAATGAATAAGTTTAATTTTCATAAAAGCTCTATGAAATTGGTGCAATTATTATTGTAGGTTCAAAGACTTAAATATTGTATGCTAGTCAAATGGTAAATATAAAATATAATTGGTATTCAAACTCTCCATCTTGGCCTCAATTTCTTAATCTCTGCCCTTTACTGGCTATATACTAGATCATGGACTCTGGGTCACAGTGTTATGTAACAAACCAAATGCTTATGGAATAAACTCTTTTTTTGAACAGTGCTATCCAAAGGGCAATAAACCTCAGGAGTCTAAGGCTGGGGTAATAGTCACAGAAAGTCAAGAAACCCCTTGCAGACAATGCCTTCTGACTCCCTTCCCCTTTTATCCATCCAAGTTCTTTGATATGCTAAGTTCTTCAGAACTTTCTAATGAGGGCTATATTAATTAACATACCATGATAACAAAAAGAGGGAGATCAACAGAAAGGATTATAGACTGGCAAATCTAACAAAGGCCATGGAAACTAATCAAGACTACTTACAAACTAAGATTGATCTTGTGACATGATAGTTTCAATTAGATACAGATTTCAACAAAAATACTGTATAAGAATTTATGATTACACTTTATGAAGCTCCAACTTTAAAGACAACAGAAAATGTATGTTTGTCTCTTTTACTCTATAAATAAAAGCATAATGCTTAATATCAAAAAAGTGACTGTGACTTATTGTATTACTATCAAATAAAATTAATGTCTATAAATGCTATCCACTTAAGCAGAGGTTACAATAATGCGGGTAGTATTGAGTTGCTGAAACATCAAAGTGATCCCATGTTCCGACTGCCTTGCTAACAAGGTTATCTCAAAGATTACTGCACAATTTTATGACAAACTAAAGTAAAATATGGCCCCCTCTTGGTATTTTGAAGAAACTTTGAATTCTTTATTTTAAGAATACTAAACCTTATCACCCTTTAATTTTTAATTATGTCATGGTATCTCATTAATACAAATCATGTACACAAACAAATAATCTACTTTTCTAGAAAATTCTTATATTGAATAGTATTGAATATATTTTCCTGACTTACTTTTCTTAAGGCCATCTGTAGTATACGAGCAACCATAACTCTCAGAATCTTTACACTAAAGGCATATAATCAAAGCAAATGGTATTGGAAGGATATACACTATACCTGGAACCCAGTATCATAGGGGGACCTGAATTCAGGAGCTGGCTTTACCATTTACTAAATTCGTGATTATGAAAGTGTCAACTTGTCAGAGCTTTTGAACCAGAGAGACTCCATCTTGAATATGGGCTGGGTAAAATAAGGCTGAGACCTACTGGGCTGCATTCCCAGGAGGTTAAGGCATTCTTAGTCACAGGATGAGACAGGAGCTCAACAGAAATTAAAGGTCACAAAGACCTTGGTGATAAAACAGGCTACAGTAAAGAAGCTGGCCAAAACCCACCAAAACAAAGATGGCAACAAGAGTGACTTCTGGTCATTCTCACTGCTCATTATTGCTAATTATAATGTATTAGCATGCTAAAAGACACTCCCACCAGCGCCATGACAGTTTACAGATGCCATGTCAATGCCAGGAAGAACCCTATATGGTCTAAAAAGAAGAGGAATGCTCAGTTCCAGGAAATGCCCACTCCTTTCCCGGAAAACACATGAATAATTTTCACCCCTTGTTTAGCATATAATCAAGAAGTAACCATAAGTATAAGCAGCTGAGCAGCGCAAGTCACTGCTCTGCCTAATGAATAGCCATTCTTTCTTTTATTTCTTTACTTTCTTAATAAATTTGATTTCATTTTACTGTATGGATTTGCCTCAAATTCTTTCTTGTGTGCTATCCAAGAACCCTCTTTTGGGTTAGGGAACCCTCTCTGGTAACAAACTCTCCTTGTGAGGCCATGGTGGGAATAGATGGTCTTTATGGTCCTATCAAACACTGATGGGACCATATTCCATGAACTCTGAATATTGGAGAGTCATGTAATTCAGCCCTGCTTATCAAGTTATCACCCAACTCAGTATGCTGTGACAGGGATTTCCCAAATACATTGTGCTTTCAATAAACAGGAGTGTATCTATAAAATCTATATGGAAATCAGATTTGTGAACCAAACACTTAGCTTGTAGAACTATCACACAACAGATTAATAATCTTCATTGGCAGAACAACAGCAAATGGGTTTGTGCCTACACTATCAGGTGGAAACTAATCCTGCCCTGATATTACTGAGCGAAGTAATTAGGAAACCTCTCAATTTGCACAGATTCCACAATCATGTATATGGAGTACTAGAAAATGAAAAGTTTTTTAATTAAAGTTGGCATTTATGATCTCACAGCTGTTCCTTTTCATTTCCTATAAAGTGACTTGATTTTGATACCAGGAGAATAGGGGTCTACAATATAATTCCAGAAGGATTTCATTTGGCTCTGAACAGAGAAATTGCTGGCTTCATCAGAATAAAAGCTTCCCTAAGGCACAGCTCAATGCTCAGGTAACAACCTTGTTTGAAGAAAAACTCAATTTGACTATATCGATTTTAATGGAGTTAAATTATTTGCATACATCATAATAAAAGATGGTTAAATCATCAATATATCATAGAAGAAACAAAAAAGCAAGTGTGGAATTTCCAACTATAGGCAAGAATCTCAGTGATTTGGTAGGTTTTGCAGTAGTTTTGTAACCGAGTACTCCCACTTTTCTAAGACAATGAGTTGCTTTAATTATTATTTTTCCTTTTCTCTTTACTCCTCTCCCTGTTCCCCACTTCTTACTTAGCTCTTTAGAAATGCAATTATAACCTCTACCTTTCCTTCACCAGACACTCGCTACAGGGCAAGCTTATCTCTGTGCTTACTTAGCAGCTCCAGAGCCAGAAACCTCTCCCACCAGGAGACTGCTTCCAGAGAAAACAGTCAATTTACAACTTAAAGTGTGCCCCCTAGGAAACTCTCCCCTACCTAGAGAGTAATCTCCAGATAGCAGCCATTGTACAACCTGATTCTGCCCAAGATGATACCAGCTTGACCCCCTCTCCCCCAGTAAATAAGGTGCTAAAGTGAGTCACACAGTCCTCCACTTGCTTGCTCTCTCCCCTGCATGCCATCCATGCCAAGTTCCCCTTTTAAATGCCCCTGCTTTCTACCCCAAAGTGGAAGTGATACATTTAAGGCAGGAAGCCTACACATTTTCCCCAGCAAGCTTTGGAATAAAAAGTCACTTTCTTTATACCAGACCTTGCTCTTGTTAATTGACTCTGCAAGTGGTGAGTGACTGAGCCTCTGATTTGGTTACAGTTTTAAGGAGGTTGAATCCAGCCTTAGCTAAGCAAATCCATGCTTGTTGCTGGTATCCAAGCTGATTAGCAGAAGGAGGTGGGCTGGCCTGATGAAAGACACACATTTAGGAGTCCCCAGGTCAACAGAAATCTGGAGGCAGCATAGAATCATCACTTAAAGAAAGTCAAAGGAAGTTAATCCCATTTAGATGGAGGAAGCAAGGAAACCAAAGGGACTATATCAAACCTGCAAGGAAAGTGCCATCTCTATGGCCTGCATTGTTAGTAACTATATCAGTTCAAGGATAAGCTTTGAATTATACTGTACAAATAGAAAGTAAAAATACAACAAGATGAGTGATTACATCTCGACTAATGTCTATTATATGGCTAATCAAATAGTTATTTAATTAACCATGTGCAAATATATAAAGAAAAATGAATGAAAAGAAGTACACAAAAATGTTTAAAAATAGTTATTTGGGGGTAGTTGGTATAGAATTTTTTCTACTTTTTTGTATTTTCCAAATGTTTAAACTTTGTATAGCAAGAACTTGTAAATATACATTTTGCATTTAAAAATATACATGAGCTAATTTCCCAAATAAAAGAACAGAATAAAAGAACTGGAACAAATGACTTTCTATAATGCACTGTTAGGATGAAAAAAATTCTTAAGAAAAAAATAAAGATGATACTTGTGAGTTTCTTCTGACTCTCATGCATTGCTAAAATTCTGATTTTACAGCTGAATTTTGAATGTGAAAAAATATACTTGATAGTAATTTTGACTTACTGAAGACATACTGTGTTTTCATCACTATATCAAGTACTTACCATTATTATTACCACTTTTTATTATACGTACTGGAAGATAAGAGATTGGTACCCTGGTTTAAAAACGGGAACTTCTAGACTCTAAGATGTTAAGTACTTTGTCTGAGGCCACATAACCAATGAGCTGTGGTGTCAAGGTTTAAGTTCAAGGTTTTCTAACACATGTCCCCATTTTTTAAGAAAATAGTAATGTTTTATCTGATCAAGACTAGCTTGTTTATGAAGAAAACAATTTGAAGTTTTAAAATTTCTCAATTCTCTGTGGTATTCTGAGCAATGTACACATACCAGGTCCAAATATGATATTCTTTTGCAATTCAAATACCTGTTTAAGTAGATTATTAGAGGCCCCAAGCAGTTTTATTCTAGGTTCTAAGCTGCATACTTTAACGTTTCTTGGGGGCATTTAACTTCAAAGACTTCCGAAGTAGATCACTGTGGTCTAATAAAATCTTGGTGGTATTCTTAATGTCCTTTGCAGCATTCCTTTGAAGCTGAGTTCAATTTCTTTATGCTTTTACAATCAAAGCTTCTATTTTGTAAAAATTTTCTGTTGTATTGGGTTTTTGAAGTACTATGTTAACAGTATATTTTTCTGAGTCATTTGAAATCTTGTTCATTTAAATTTGTGCATTGGAACATGCCTGTAAAATCACTATGAGACATCAATAAGAGGTTAATTAATGATTTGTTTCCCAAACTCAGTAACTGGCAGAATTCATTCATTCATAAGTGATATTAACAAAGTTATGAATTTGAATATTTTTACACTATAGAGAAAACAACATCTGTATTTCACAATAAGTGTTCGAAGCATGAGTTTCAGAGTCAGACTGACCTGGGTTTAAGTCTCAGTTTTGCAGTTTATAAAGCAAACAACGTCAGACACAGTTTGTAACTTGTAGACAGAGGGCAATAACACTGACTCATACATTGACCATTTTAAGCCTTAATTGAGCTAATACTTTTAAAGGGGTTAGCATACAGTCAACACCTAGGCTTAATAAAGGAACAGTATAATTTTGTTTTATCACTTTTGCAATTAGTATTCCTCCTGAAAGATTGTCATTTTATGTATACTATCTTCACATAAAATGGCAATAAATATGTTATAAAATAGAATTATGGTACCTCCCTTCTCCCACTAATATATACATTTCTCCCACCTCCAGTCAATGACTTCCAAGTATCTCTGCCTTGCTGGGGCTAGAATATCATTTTCATTTGAGAAGGTAAGTTGATTTTTGAATCCCTATTAGGGTAATAATTTTAGGTTTCATAGCTAACTTTAAGAGACCGTGTATTGTTAGTTGATTGTTATCCAGGATGAGGGAGAAGCCAATAATTTGTAATTGCACAATTCATGATATTTCACATGGGCATATAAACCATGTAAGTTTGATTTAAAATTGCCACCTTAAAGACACCCCTTCCTGGTTTTATTAATATATTTTATTTGGTTCTCCTCTGTGTTTGAGTATCATAAGACCATTTCTAAATAAAGTCCTTTGTGGTTTCAAACCTCATGAGAAACTATTTTGCAAAATTTCCAACCTCTACTCTATAACTGCTTTGAAGTCATTATGTGGCTTTTGCTTCCATTTTTTTAAATAAAACTTTCATTGTATTGTTGTTTTACAAAGCAATTCATACAGTCTTTAGAGAATTTGATTAGCCTACTCTTGTGTTTCATTTATCACTAATTGAGAGAAAATAAACTTGGAATTACACAATTCTGAATTTGAGTCCCAGGTCTGGAGCTCACTGTCTTATTTTCCTGGGCCAGTTGCTTTACTTTTCCGAACCTAAGTTTCCTCATTTGAGAAATAAGAATAATTCAATTCACAGAATGTTTATGATGATTAAATAATACATAATACTAGGACTGGTACAATGCCTGCCACATTATCATTGCTCAATAAATTGTGATTATGGCTATTACTTAATGTATCACTACTACATGAATAAAAATAAAGTATTTAAAAATCTGTTTGGTTGGCACATGGGGCAAACTAGATAGAGGGTTTGGAGTTGCTTCCTAGAGTAGGTGGTCTGGAGGCCAAGCACGAAGCAGGGGTACATGAAGCATAATGGCAGGATCATCAATTTAGGAGGAATCACAGTAAATCAACTTTTTCTATGTCCCATAATTGTTAAAAACAAGATATGGCTGACATAACTTCTCACAGACATTTCCCATTCTCTTGAAGAAGAAAAATTAGCTTTGTAATGTAGCTACTGGTTCTATTGTTATCATGGTTTTTTTCTTAAATTCAAACATTTGGTAGGGGATTACAGTACATTTTGAAGTAAACGGTTATTTCCAGAAACAGCAGGGGTGGATCTGTAAAATCTATGAACCATGAGTATGCTGATAAACACAGGGAAATACATAATAATGTTCAAATTGTTAAAGCCTTCAAAATAATCCGGTAAAATGTGCTATCAAATTTGTTGTTTTGCTGTATAATTGACTTTAGGATGAATACCACAGACTTTAATTTCTATCCTTCTCATTCCTATAAAGATTAGTATTTATTCCATTTCCATGGAAATCTCTATTATTTTTATTTTAGGTCTTCGTAGTAAAAATAATCAATAGAAACAATAAGAAATTATTTCAAACACAAAAACAGGCAGCAAAACCAGGATATAATAAACAAATAACTGAAATATACACATCTACCTACATCAAACTGAATTTTTCAACATGTACTTTAATAGGACAGGCGGTAACTTTATGTGATAAGAAAATTCCCATGGCAATCCAGAGTATTACAATATTAAAACACTTAGAAGAAACAAGCAACATAGAGTAATACTCATTTCTGAATAATTTATTTTATTATTACTCTAATATGTTACATTTTAGAGCAATCTTTGACAGAGAAATGACATTATAGTTAAATAAGCCATATGGAAAAATACTTATAAATATCCCCTAAATTACCCACATTTGGAGTAAACAATAACCTTTGTTCACTCACAGAAGTGAAGAGTACTTTGAGGGACTCAGGGATCAAGTCTGAGGGGTTTTGAAGAAACAGTAAGATGATGCAGAATTGACCACTGTACATGCCTCATGGGGATTTTTATTAAGCAGAGCATGTGTCCTAAAAAAATTCCCCATTCATCAAACTATAAAAAGCAATTTTTCACTTAACTTTCATTCTTATCACACATTGTTTTATAACCAAAGGCACAGGTATGAAGATGGAATGAGTGGTTATTTTGTGTTTCACAACAGCAGATACATAAAAATCTATACTTTTGCTTAATTTCCTTGAATAATGCAACATATTTTTGTGTGATAATATGTGAAGCCTGTAGATATCCCAGTTGTATGCTATCAATAAAAGTTCCAAATCCCACACTGCCCTGTTTTCCTTGGGCCTAAGGAAAAATTAAAACATGCCAAGTATTGCAAAATTTATTAAAGCTTAACAAATAAGACAATCTGACAACCTAGTTGATGACCATTTTCCCCAACATATGATGAAACCATTTAAGAACAGATACAGACTGATATAACAATAATAAGATAGGTTGCTTTTGACCTGACAATAATATAAGCATTAAAATAATTTAGCAACTAGTTTCTTATTACAGCATGATGTGTGATTATTTGGGCACTGTTTTTTTTCTTCTTCTTGCTTTGTTTTGTTTTGTTTGTAGGTATTTCCATGTAAGTGATGTAATGACAAAACAAGCATTTCTAATAACCTTTGAACTTACCTTCAAAAGCACTAACGTTATTTCTAAATTAACTAACATGTCCACAATTTCCTAAAGGACTTAAAAAGAAGAACAGAAATGTTTCTCAGAATATATACTGCATCTTTTATGGCTGAGTGAGGCACAAGAAATCCAAAAATGTTATAAAATTCAGGTTTAGCTCTAAAGATCAAGTCTACTTCAATGATCCACATCTGCTGTTCAGGTAACCTAGAAAAGGTAGCTTTTCACTGTATTTTATCTTTTATAGTTCTGCTCTTGGGAATGATGTATTTTCTGCAACTGATTCTTAGAGCAGTAAAGGAATTGTAACATTTATATAAAAGAAACAAACTCTTTCATTTAGCAGAATGGAATTTCTTTCACACTATCAGTTCAAACATGTAAGTCCCATATAAAGGGCCCTGGCTATTTCTGTGGTTATAGAACTTGGAGACAGGAGCCTGCTGTCTCATAGGCCTTTACTTCTGACTAGCTGCTCAGTCCAGGAGAACTCAATTAACAAACAAATCTGGGCCTCAGTGCTTCCCATGGAGAAGGAAGAGCTTTTTAAAAATGCTTTTAAAAACCCAGATAAAACTCCCTTTTTAGCATTTTCTATGTGTGTTGTTTTTTTCTGTGAATTTTGCTACGTAGGGAGAATTTCTAAGAGCATATCAAAGTATAAGCCATCAGTAATGAATTAAGATTTTACCTGAGATTCTCTCTAGTTTGTGACTTTTTCATTTTCCATAGGGGGAATACATTAAAACCACTAGTCCTAGGAAGTAGGGAAGTGATAAGTAGCAGTATTTAGTTACTCAACTCAATGCATTATATTAACAAGTAATGTTTTCTTTTTTTTTTTTTTTTTTTTTTTTTTTTTTTTTGAGATGGAGTCTCGCTCTGTCGCCCAGGCTGGAGTGCAGTGGCCGGATCTCAGCTCACTGTAAGCTCCGCCTCCCGGGTTTATGCCATTCTCCTGGCTCAGCCTCCCGAGTAGCTGGGACTACAGGCGCCCGCCACCTCGCCCGGCTAATTTTTTGTATTTTTTAGTAGAGACGGGGTTTCACCGTGTTAGCCAGCATGGTCTCGATTTCTTGACCTCTTGATCCGCCCATCTCAGCCTCCCAAAGTGCTGGGATTACAGGCTTGAGCCACCGCGCCTGGCCAGTAATGTTTTAAAAAATTAGAAATCATTCTGTTGTTATCAGATTTTACACAGTAGAATAAATTTAGATTCCCAAAAGATGTGAAAAAAATTAGGAGCATGAATTAGAACGGGAAGATAGACTGAAGAAATGGTGTCCATTAGCTATCCAAGCAAGCGAGGCTGAAGTCAAAACTAGAGCAATACAAATGGCATGTCATTGAGTGAGGAGTTCCCATTTTTCTTTCTTTTTGTTAATTTTTTTTAAATTTTTTTGAGACAAAGTCTCACTCTGTCACCCAGGCTGAGTGCAGTGGTACAATCTTGGCTCACTGTACCCTCGGCCTCCCAGTGTCAGGCCATTCTCCTGCCTCAGCCTCTCAAGTAGCTGGGACTACAGGCGCACGCCACCATGTCTGGCTAATTGAGTTCCCACTTTTCAACAGACCCTTACAAAATCAATAATTATATGTCTGATTATAGCATCAAGCTTAAGAGTTGTGTCTCTTCCCACATTTATCACAAAAGATCATCTACGTCACAGTGTCTTCTCAAATACTTTGCATGTCATGATAGAGCTGTTGTCCTGGAAGCTTCTCTCATCACCCGGGTCTGAAGCCAGCTGGGCTTTTTCATCATTCATTTAGGAAACTCAAGGAGGAGGAAAACAAATTATCCTCATGTTTCAGACAACACAGCAGTGAAAGCAGGTTCTCATCAATCTCTACAGTCTCTAGCACATACGAATTAGCCTATCCAGTTGTATCCCTTCGAGTATTTCTCCATATTTATTACCTGCATTATCCAGAGTCCTACTCACTTCCACATGTCCAGCAATTATATTGGACAGGTCCCCAGAAAATTACCACCTGAGAATATTTTCTGGAATGTGGATTTCCTTCTTCTACCTCCATTACAGCCTGTATTTGTCCAATCAGGCATTGCTATAAGAAATTATAAGAAATGATGTTTACTTGGCTCATGGTTCTGCAGGCTATACTAGAGGCATGGCGGCATCTGCTTCTGGAATGGCCTAAGGGAGCTTTTATTTACAGCACAAGGCAAAACAGGAGCACGCAGTACACATGGCAAAAGCAGGAGCAAGAGAGAGAGAGCGTGAGGTTGCCACACTTTTAAACAACTAGGTCTCATGAGAAGTCACTCACAATCACGAGAACAGCACGAAGAGGGTGGTTCTAAACCGTTCGTGATAAATTCACCCCCATGATCCGATCACCTCCCATCAGGCCCTGCCTCCAACATTGAGGATTACAATGCAACATGAGATTTGGGTGGAGGCGCAGATCTAAACTATATCACAGCCTTACCACACTGGTATTTAAGTCTGCATTTGGGATTCATATTGCCCTAGAGTTCTCAGTATGGATTCCTACAATGTATTTTGGGTTTAATCAGTTATTCTCCCTTCCTGGCCTGGCATAGTCTACCTTCCCTGACCCTGTCAGATTTGGGCTGAAGAATTGCCACAGTTTTTATCCTGATAGAATCTTCAGGGTGAGGACACCGGTCCTTCAAAAATACCTGTCCACAAAAATGTGCTGAATCCACCTTTCATCCATATGCTGCCTCAGCATCCATGTCCCTCAGCTAACTACTGGCAGGTTCTTTTACCTTGAGTTTTTTCAAGAACCTGAATTTCACAGTTGTCATGCACAAATGTTGTATCAGTGTCCTTAAGACTTAGATCTTATTTTCCAGAATAAATGTTGTGTCTTGACCAATACTTTGGGTATCTGACCCTTATCTATGTCTATTTTGTCTATACCATTCTTCTTTAAGAACTCACAAATCGCAAAGACCTTGTTCTGCTGTATAAGCCTCATACCTTGCTGTCTCCCTGATGGATCTTTGGGATCTGTTGGTTAAGGTGGAGCAGAAAGATTCCTTTCTTCATTAAGTCCCACAGAAATGTTTCCTTGAATATTTATGTTGGCATTCCTTTTGCACTGGGGACTGCCTCAAGTTAATCACTCAACAAAACAATTACTGAGCCCCTAGACTGTGCCTAAAAACAGGATTGTTTTAGCTACTGAGTGTTAAAAATATGAGTAAGATACAGACTCAGACCTGGTAAAGGAGAAAAACACACAAATAATAGTTACAGCATCTGACCATTACAAGCATAGCAGCGAGAACCAACTATTGGGTTAGGAGAGGACATATCCAATCTTTATGGTTATCAAAGTCTCCTGAAGAAGATGACAAACTGAGTTGAATCTGAGAGAATGAGGAGAAGAAAGGATATTTCCAGCAGACAGGAGAGCATGAGCATCGATATTAAAGCAAAAACCAGAATAGAACTTACGGAAGTCTACATACAGCATTACTGGGAACCTGGTAAGTAATAGGACCAGAAAGCCTAAATCGTGGATAGCTACAATAGTATCCTAGGGCTTCATCTGGACTTTGGTTAAACAATAACAACAGAAAAGAAAATTTATAGGGATTTTGCTTGGTTAGATTTCTTAGGTGAACAGTTAGGTTCTGTGAACTCAAAATCCCTTCTATGATAACAATTAGTTTTAGTGAGACAACACTTGAGCCTTAATTTTAAGCCCTGGGTTTCTGTAATTGCCTTTCTCTTTATTAGAGTTGAGGCATGATGTATGGTTTGCTAACTGTAATTATCCCTAAAAGCATGAAGCAAGGTTGCATTTTATGAGAACTTTAAACAATCTATTTTACTCAGGAATGCATGAGAAACCACAAGAATCCTGAAAGCTGGTCTTACAATATGTTTCTAGTCCTCCAAGAAATTCTTCCAGCTCACTGAGCTGTGTGCATAGCAAGTTCCTGAGACAGTAGTTTAGGGACTTCTGATTGCTCATGTCTATGCTCTGGAAATGCAAACTCAAGTAGATATCAGCCAAACATATGTAAAAGCTTGCTAAATACTAAAAATAATGATATGCAAGATAAGGAAGACCTCCACGTTAAGTCAGCACAGTGCTATGAGCTAGAAGCAGCACAACTGCAATGAACCAGAAGCAAACCAAGTCAAGCAGTAGCTGAATGAAAAAGTATCACCTAAAAGACTACAGTGCATAGGAATCAGAACATTCCTCTGGTAAATTATGCATTACTGAAAAATCCATCCTGGAGCTATTTTTTTCTCATAAAACATGAACTATTCAGCCTAGAATTTAAGATCTTGATTAAGCTTCATTCTTTATATCAATCATCATTCATTATTTGGCAACTAGTCCCTCCCTCTGGTTCAGCTTTAGTTTTTTACTTTCCATAACCCACTTGCCTAAATGTGAGTATATATGCAGTCCTACATATACACACTCACACACATACACACAGTGCTGATTTCTACCACTTTGGTGTATGGTGTGTTTCACAGTTTTTATTCACTTGTGTAATTAAGTCATGTAACTGAGCCTACCTTTTCTACACATACAGGAAGTTGTTTTGTGTTCTAGAAAGAATGAAAAAATTCATGGCTTCTGTAAATATTTTCATTTATGACTTGTGTCCTGGGGGATATTATTTTAAACCATATGGTCTATTTTTCTATTTTTTTATAAGAAGAAGCTAACAATCCATTTATGCGAGGGTTATAATGATGACTGAATGGGTATACAAGAGAAATTGCTTACCAGTTGGCTTGGAACATGGCAAGTGTTCAATAAATAATAGGTAAATAGGAATGTATACTCTTACAGAAAAAGTGTATACATTCAATTGATAAGCATTTACTAAGTGTGTCTATTCTGTGTCAGATATCATGCTAAGTGCTGGAGGCAGTGAGATAAATGGTATCATCCATGTCCTGAAGATGACTCACCTTTATAGGCTCATTCAGTTAAAAACATGCAGAAAGAGAGAGGGAGATGAGGGGGAAGGAAGGAAGGAAGGAAGGGAGGAAGGGAGGGAGGGAGGGAGGGAGGGAAAGAGAGAGGAAGGGAGGGAGGGAGGGAGGGAGGGAGGAGAAAGAGAAGAAAGAAGGAAAGAAAAAGAAAAAGAAAGAAAGAAAGAAAGAAAGAAAGAAAGAAAAGAAAAGAAAAGAAAAGAAAAGAAAAGAAAAGAAAAGAAAGAGACAAAGAAGATAAAGAAATTTGCAATATGAAATTACTAGATTTTAAAACTTGCAATATTCTCAATTCTGATTCATTGATACTAGGAGAATTAATATATATTGAATAGGGACAAGGAGGAAAAAAAATCGGACTTTTTTTTTTTTTTTGATTAAAGTTGTTCCACTAGGGAATTGTCTATTAGTGTTTGCCACAAACTGCCAGCTATTACAAATTACAAGTCAACATAAATCTATTCTATTGCTCTATTCACCCTGCTTCACCCTGTTCCACTGGCTACTAGGAATAACATCAAAGAATCTTCTTCCTAGTAGACCATGAAATTAAAGCTCAACAAACTGAAACAGCCAGTGGGTCTCTTCATTGGGTAAGGCCCAATCTGTGAAGTCAGTAAAGAATGCAATGGAAGAAACTAATGTCTCTAGGAAAATGTTTAACTTTTGATATTAGGAGAACCTAATGCTAGTAGAGGCTTTAGGCGAAAGCCTTAACATTTTTAGGGTGCTCAGAGAGTACACCGAAGAAAGTATATCAAGATGTGTCCCTAATTTGTCTTTATTCACATAATTTTTAAATAATAGAGAGTTGCTTCTTTTCAGAAGGGATCAAAGATTTGGAAAGAATTTCTTTTAAATATAGGATCTCTACTTGTTCTTAGACAAACCACTTCTAATAGTCCCACCACCATTAGGACTTGAAACTTTTGGTATTTGTGTGTAAGAACACACCATTGCTTATTATTTTTGTTTTTTGATTGATTCAATTTTACAATACAGCATTGTTTTAAAAACTAGTATTTATTGAATGCTCATCATAGGCAATACCCTGTTCTAATCACTGTATGTGGATGTATTAATTTTATTTTTTATAACAACCCTGTGATGCAGACACAAAAGTATTCTTATTTTATCAAATGGGAGAATGAGACACAGGCAGATTAAATATTTTGGCTATAATCACATGGTCAGTAGGAAGCGATACCTGTATTTAAACCAACACAGTCTCACTCCACAGTCTCACTCTTTTTTTTTATTATTTTTTATTTTTGAGATGGAATCTTATTCTGTCGCCAGGCTGGAGTGCAGTGGCGCAATCTCGGCTCACTGCAACCTTCACCTCCCGGGTTTCAAGTGATTCTCTGCCTCAGCCTCCCAAGTAGCTGGGACTGCAGGCGCCCACCACCACGCCCAGCTAATTTTTTATTTTTAGTAGAGACGGGCTTTCACCACGTTGGCCAGGATAGTCTTGATCTCCTGACCTCGTGATCCACCTCCCTCAGTCTCCCAAAGTGCTGGGATTACAGGCGTGAGCCACCGTACCCGGCCCCACAGTCTCACTCTTAACCACTACACAGCTCTTAGTAAGCACCTACTAGATACTCGACTGTCAAATGTTGAAGACCCACCAATGAATGTGTGATATGTGCTCTCTAGGATATGCAGTTATATAGAAGGAAAAAACAGGCAATTTTCAAAGTGTCATAAAATGTGAACCATGTTATCATAGCAGTAGATGCTCTATTAAATGGGGCTACAAAAGAGAGAGCAATTAATTCTACCTATAGAAATGGATAGTCAAGGAAATTTTAAGAGGAAAGCATTTATCTAAGTCTTAACATCTGTATGCCTTTAGTAAAGGACCATAACACATATTCAATGTGTCTTTATGCCACATTATTCTAAGCCCTTCACATGGATTAGCTCATTTAGTACCCTTAAAAACTACGTCAGTTAATAACTATTACTCTCTACATTGTATAGATGAAAAATTTGGGGTACAGAATACAGAAGTAACTTGATCAAAGTACAAAGAGGTGGGACATAGGTTGAAACTGAAGAGGTCTATTCCAGAATCTCAGTCCTTAACTATTATTCTCTTAGCTACTCCTTTAAGAGCAAGAGCTGATATGGGAGTACATCAAACTGCAATTGGCAGCATTGGTCCTGAGAATGCCTGCAACTGCAAGGTGATTAGACAGAAGAATAGGTCAAATCTAAAATGTTTGTTCTCATCTATTCCAGGATGTCTGTTACAAAACAGCATAAAATAGATTAGAGAGAAAAGATCAAACTCTGAATTTCTCCACCATATCATAGTAGAATTGACAGACAATCATCAATCCTAAAGAGTTATAAACAAACCATGAGAAAGGTAATATTTATTGGGCACCTGCCATGTTCTAGGTATGGTATGCAATTAATTTCACCTATTTCTTATAAATATCATTATGTTGTTTATATCATATTAAAAATGGAGATTAAATAATATACAAAGGATTGTACAGCTAATAGATCCAAGATTCAAATCCAGATTGATCTGACAAAAACAACACAACAAGCTGACTTCTCTGTTGTAACAGTCTGCTACTTTTCTGGAAGTCTAATAACTAAAAGAATCTAATCAAAACTCAGAATTGTTTTCCAAAAGTTATCTTTGCCAGTGTTTAAAATCATTGGAGCTGAAGTGGTACTTGGTATGCTGCGAAGCATGTAGTGATGATAAAAATTGTCTTGCTGGATAAAAAAAAAATCTCTCATGGACACCTCAGCAGCCCAGTACCCCCGTGATCAGGTGGCACTGTAACAGATTATTACAAGGTTGTCACAGAAGTGTTGCTAATAATTCACAAGTGTTCCACGTTCAAGGTTATTTATATTTTCGGCTAAAAGCAGTATCCTTGTATCATCATAAATCATTAGATTCAGGACTTACGAAGTCTAGTTACAAATTTCATTTCAAATAGGTCAGGTTCCAGGCTATATTAGAGCAGTGCCAAATTAAAAAAAAAAAAAAGAAATTAAGAAACAATTAAATGGAAAAGAAATGGGACTAAAAGAATTAGGATTAGGATTACAAAAATAAGTTAGGATTACAGAACTTCCCTTGATTGAAACATGATACACAGTTTAAAAAATACGTATAGCAATTAAACCAAGAAAGGAAAGAAATCTTATGGCAAAAGCTTACAATTGTGGCCATAAGAGGAAATAATAAAACTGGGCCATGCCGTATTTCAACACTCTCACTCCCACTTCCAGAAACAGTGCTAAATGAAAAATTTAATTGACAAAGTTCTGTGAATTCTAATGAATGCCCTTTAATTCGTAGGAACAGACCTAGAAATTTAAAAAAAAAATAAATAAAGCAGTCCCCTAAAAATTAGAAGACCTGACCTGTAAGGGGAGAGTCTTAGTAGTAAAAGGAATGTTAACTAAGACTTGGCAGCTTCTAGGACCTGTTTCAAGTTGGACACAATCAGGAAGTACTGGGTGGAGAGACATAGAACAGGATCTCAGAAGAGAGACCAGATACCAGATCTTCAGCATCAATCTAGCACTTGGTCTCCTCACTCATGAACTCTCACACACCAGAACAGTGTCTTGAAAGCAACATCCAGCTCTTGGCTCATGCAGCTCAAAAGGAAGATGATAAACTTGTTACAGCTCAGATGGGAATTTTGTCAAGGAGAATTTACCTATAGTCTTATCAGAGCAAACAGATATTCTAGAGTCAGAGCTGCTAGACTAAGCACAAGCAAGATGAAAATAAATGGCATGGCAATTACATACAGAGCATAGCAAAAAATAATTAATAAATCAAATTAAAATTTTGATCAAAGACAGAAGTGAAGAACTAATCTGGGAGAAAAAGATAATTCAAGCAAGAGAAGACTCAGGAAATATGTTGAGAATAAAACATTCATAAAATATTGCATAAGTTACAAACAGGAAAAAATAGACACTTCCAAAACTCAAATAAATGATGTGGAAAATAAGTTAAAGTATCTCAGAGATTTCAGAAGCAAAAGGGAAATAAATTAAAATGATTAAAATGATTGCTAGAGCAGATAGACTGAAGGCTAGAACAGACAAACTGAGGGATGACTCAGCATGAAGATAATCATTATATTTTAAATAGAGAATTGCTAACACACCTTTCAGGAAAAGTGATCAGGGATGGCCATTGAAACAAGGGAGAACAGAAGTTGCAAAACATAATAGAATGAACCAGTCAAAGGTATATTAGTTAAACAATTTCAAGATAAATTCCAGTTACATTATTAAAAGGTAACACTAAAGTATTGGTGAGAGAAGAGGTATAAGAATGTGTGTATCACTTCACTTTTTTTATTTTTATTTTTTTTTTTTTGAGACGGAGTCTCGCTCTGTCGCCCAGGCTGGAGCGAAGTGGTGCGAGCTCAGCTCACTGCAAGCTCCGCCTCCTGGGTTCACGCCATTCTCCTGCCTCAGCCTCTCCAGTAGCTGGGACTACAGGTGCCCACCACCACACCCAGCTAATTTTGCTTTTTGTATTCACTTCACATTTCACAGCAGGGAGTTCAAAACATGAGTTTAAGAAAAACAAAGAGTCCAACATTTTAATGATCTTTGAAATCTGTTTTCTTAAATGCAGAGAAGTTCTGTGTAAGATATTAATTCATGGCGAAGAAATATTTATATGACATTCACCAACCCCCTCAAGTCCACTTTTGCTTTCTTTTCATTTGTTAAATTCAAGTTAAATAAAATATAATGCTTTTTAAGTTTTAAAAAGCATGTAAAATAATGTCATAAAATTATTTTCATTTCTAGGTATTGATTTATTATTCTTTTTGAGTATATTCAAAGAGAAAATACTGAAATAATATTCATAAAATGTTAGCAAGAATTATTTCTTGGTAGTGAGATTTTTTTGACTTGTGCTTCATTGCTATTAACTCTTTATATTTTTAGTATTGAGATTTTTTTTACTGAAAATTTATTCATTTATTTATGTTAAGGAAAGCACTGCTATAGTGTTTACTATGTGTTAGTAATTGTCCTAGGTGCTTTACAAGCATTCACTCAATTTTCAGAACAACACTGTACAGCAAATATGACTGTAACATCAATTTTTCTACAAATGAAGAAACTGAAGCAAAGTGAAGTTAAATACTTTGTTCAAGGTAAAACAGCTAGAAAGTGGTAGAGCTAGCATTTGAAACCAGGCATGTGGCTCCAGAGATTATTTTCTTATCCACTATATTGTTCAGTCTATAATAAATCCTTTTGAAAACTGTCTAGTTATAAAAAGTAATATAAAAGTTTGTAACATGGAAATTCAGCATTTCAAAATTCTGATATAAATAATTGTCCTAATCAATTATCTTTGAAATGTGACAGTTTTTAAATGTTCCCTTTTATGCAGCCTTTGTAGATGACTCTGTAACTTATAAATTCACCAGTTTTGCAAAATTTAAACCCTATCATATGGTAATTGCTTGATATAAAGTTAAGATACAGTTTGGGAGGTAACAAAGTGATCTAATACGGCAATAATCAGGTGCATCATTATGAAGGATAAGCATTCCTATATTCTGAAGATGGCTACACGTATGAATCAACTTGACTCAATTCTGATAAAATAAAAAGATTTATTTTTAAATCACTTGAGTTTAATTTTTTTGCAAGGGTGTCATGTGACCACAGAGTAGTTGTATTTTTTCCGTTGAATGTTTTAGCATAAACATAACTTAGAGGGGAAAGCTGCTTTGACTCTTCATCAATCAATTACTACTTATTAGTCTTTCACTAATAAATGAAGAGTATGCAACTACGCTAATTTCACCCATGACTTCAGATCCTGAAACAAGAACAGGCTCCTCAAAATAGCAGTAGAGGTGATGACTCAATTGAGGATTATTATAGAAATGGTAAAAAACCTTTATCTTTCAAAATCTTTTATATTGTTTTAAAAAGATTATTTTTGTGAGGAATCAAAGCCTACTGTCAAATGATATTTCACGATTCTTATGAGTGCTTTCAGTTCGCTAGAAACTCTCTTGATTAGTGAACTTAGCTTTTAAAAAGACAATTAATGTACACTTTAGTCTGTGGATTGTTAAAAATGCAAGAAAGTCACTTTGATTAATCATATTAAAGATATTACCACTGAAAAAAAATTGTTTAGATATCAGCTTTGGCACTGACCCTATGTGTAGTACTATTTGAGAGCTTTTGATTTTTGTTTTATTTTGGAAAGCTCACAAGTTATCATAAAACATTTTTGAAATTTGAAAATAGCAATGCATAGAAAAGCAAGAACACTTATCTAAACCAACATATGTCCTGTAGGTAAAATTGGAAATGTAATTTCACACTCAGTTAGAATGGCCCAGTGTGCTACCAGTATCCATGCAACGAAAACACAGTAGTAATTTTAAATATTTATGTATGGTTTTCATATAGATCAGTGTCAGCTGCCTTTGTCAGATTTAATACCAAAAAAGGGAAGCTTAAAACTGATGAGCTCCCTAGCTTAAATATGCAATGGTGAAAAGCGGCAGCAAAATACCTTGACTCCAGGAGTTCCAGAAGAGTACAGCTATCCTTCCAGATCTCCTAGCGATCAGTGCCAGGACCCCCATGTATACTAAAATCTGGGATGTTCAAGTCTCTTATACAAAGTGATGTAGTAAATCATCTCTAGATGTACTTATAACACAATACAATGTAAATGCTAGTTATATAGTAGTTATACTATGTTTTATTTATTTTTTATTATTGTATTTTCATTTTATTTATTTTTTAAATATTTTTGATCCAGGGCTGGTTGAATCTGCAAATGCAGAACCACACATACAGAGGTCTAACTGTATATCCAGATTTTTTTTTTAAAACAAACAGCTAAAAGTTAACAAGGAAACAGAGAATGGAACCAATACTTAAGAATACTTTATGGATATAAATGAAATCAGTACAGGTTAGGATTCATCAAAGGAGATCTAGATAAATGATTTAACTACATAACTACATTGAGACATTAGCTATCTAAGGCTTAGTTTAAGGATTGTCCATTTTGCATGAGTTTTTCAGGACATTTACAGATGTAAGGTCAATATAAATATCCCCAAATCTATTGTCATTTCTTCTTTGTCCTAACTCCATTCAAATCACATAAACATATAAATTCTGTGCAAGAACTGTATGAAATTCCTTGTGTTTCACTAAATAAATAACTTGTTTCCTGCCTTTGTGCAGGTTTTCTTCTCAGTTTAAAGTTTTCTTCCTTATTTGTCTGGCAAATTGCTCCTCATTCTTCAAACTCCTTGCTAGTGTTTCTCCGTAAAGTCTTTCCTAATGATTTCTACACCCGAATTTGAGATGAGCCTTTTCTCCTTTATGCCTCCCCACTGTAACCTCATACACTATTTTATTGTATACACTGTACTATGTTAATATTGATGTGTTCTCTATCTCCCTTCTATACTCTGAACTCTTCATGTCATATACCTATATCATCTACCTTCATATTCAGGGTGCCTTTGAAATTGATTGACACAGAGATTACTCAGTAAGTGCTATGAGAATGAGTAAATTGAATAAGTAAATTTCTATGGTAAATCTCCACTGATAATGAAAAGGAAAGAATCTCCATCCACCATCGAAACTCTGAACCAATCTTTTGTATGTCTTCATAAATAACTGATTCTGTATTTAACTTGTGTAAATACATGTAGCAGACTGAGGTTAAAAGTATTATTTTGCCAGACGATGCAAAATCTCATAAAATAATAAACTGGAGTTATGATAAGTCTCAATGACTATTTAGTGAGGCCCATGGAACATGGCTAGAATAAATGCAATGAATGAACATGGTTTGTAGAAGATCAAAATGAAAAAGGGGATACTAATGCCACATGGCAAGAGGTCAAGTTGATAAAGATGACAAAGGGACATTTTTATAAACATAGAAATTGATTATTCAAGTAAAAGTTTTGTTTATATTTTTTTCCACTTTTTTGGTGTTGTTAAACATATCCTTTAATAGCTCCCTATGAAAGGATGCATAGAGGCTAAATTTTTAGAGGCTTTTCTTCTCTGAAAAAATGTCTTTACTTTCATTCACATTTAATTAATAGTTTGGGTTGGATAAAATTATATTTCAGAAATACAGTTTTCTTCAGAATTTTGAAGATATTTCTTCTTTATGTTCCAGCTTCCAGTGCAAGCTGATATCTGAATCCATTCTGACTCCTAATCGCTTATAAACAGCTTTCTTTTCTTCCTCCCTGGAAAGTTATAAGAATATTTCTTTTTTCCCCAGTTATCTAAAATGTCTGTGTAATGTGACTTAGCGATATTTTAATGCATTGTGCTGAGCCCTAAATGGGCCCTTTTTGTCTGGAAACTCTGGAAAATTTTCTTGATTTCTTTAATGGTTTTCTTCTTAATGTTTCCCTGTTTTCTTGACTTGGAATGTCCATCACTTATATGTTCAACTTCCTAGAATGAGCCTCTAATTTTCTTATGTCTTCTTGCTTTTTTGTTGTGTGTGTGTGTGTGTGTGTGTGTGTGTGTGTATTTCTCTGAAAAAGTTCCTCAACCTTACTCACTAAACTTTTTACTTTAATTCTTTATTTCTCCTTTTTCAAAAGTTTATTTTTGCTGTTGCTATTTTTTTTCCTTTTTTTATTGTTGTTGCTTTTAATAGCATCTTGTTGTGTGGCTGAAGTATTCCTCTTATTTCTTTGATAAACTAACAACATTTCCTCCATGTTTCATATTAAGTTGTTTTTGCTTCTTTTGTGCTGTACACTTATTTAGGTGATTGGAACCCTTTGCACAAAGATATAACTTCTAAATTATAAGCTTTACTACAAATTAATAACGCTGTGCCATATATTGGGGGATTTTAGTATCTTTAGATGTTTTATTTTAGGCTGGCTGGACAGATCAAGAAAGGACATTCCAAACTCTTAACCAGAGGGTATAAGCACAACTGTCAGTACTTTAGAAGCCGAGAAAGACAAGTGTGCTTGTCAAAGTCCTACTATATTAGACTTTCCAGAAGAATACAGTAAATAAAAACCAACTGTCAGTACTTTAGAAGCTGAGAAACACAAGTATGCTAAAGCTTTTAACCATACTATGCAAACATTTTTGGAATTCTCTTTTTTCATGTGCTATTCTATTCTTATTCTTAGTCTATTACCCAACTTTTCCTAATGTCAAAGTCCTACTATATTAGACTTCCCAGAAGAATATAGTAAATAAAAACAACAAACAGAAGTCCTAACTTCTAACTTTCTGCTGGCTGCAGGAGGGAAATTACCCAGTTCTGGTGAACAATGGAAGCTATCTAGGAATCTAACTCCTTTTTGAAGAGTCTTCATTAACAGCCACACCATAAGCCTGGTTCCAACCCATGATCCCTTTGGAATTTCAACAACTCAAGTTAAATTGTGTCTTCAGTTTTCTCATTGGACTTCTAGTCCAAGTTGGATAATGGAAAACCACCACATGAAAAAAGACAATTCTATAAAAGTTTGCATAGTCATTTGTTAAAAGCCCTAGCCCTTTTGTCATTCTTGGCTCCAGTCTGCTATACCAGTGGCCATTTCTTTGTTGGCCTCCTAGCTTACAAAATATTATTGCTTTCCCTCCAAGGAGGATGATGTAACAGGGAAAAAAAGAGTAACTTGATGGATGAGAAACCTCACAAACACTACCTCAGCCAAATGATCAAGGTCGACTTTAACCGTCTCAAGTCATGTTGATAATATGTACCCTGAACATAATATGGGGAAAATGACCCTTTACCTCTTCAAAATCTACCTACAAAATAAAAAGGCATCAGGAAAATATACCAATTGACAAACATGCTTTTACGAATACCTGACCAGTACTTCTCAAAACTTTCAAAGTTACCAAAGACAAAAAGAAACCATCACAGTTAAGAGGAATCTAAGGAGACTAAGGAGCCTAAGGGGGCGTGACTATTAAATACATTATTAAATACATTATTAATTACAGTGGTATCCTGGATGGGATCCTGGAAAGGAACCAATAGGTAAAAACTAAAGAAATCTGAATGAAGTATGGACTCTAGTTAATGCAACAAATTAATATAGTCAATTAATTGTAATAATGTATCGCATTAATATAACATTCATATTAGAAGAAACTTGGTATGGGGCCTATGAGAATCTCTGTACTACTTTTATAATTTATTTATAATTCTAAAACTCTTCTAATAAATACAGTTTATTTTCAAATATTGCTATTATTTCTCATTTTTTTCTTGTGAGTTTATATTGTTTCAAAATAATCCTACTACTCTTATTTAGTATGGTTTTAAAAGAGGTGAATGCAAATGCTCAGTCCACTGTCCTTACTTACACGTATCTAATATTCCATTTTAATTCGTATACTCTATGGATCTATGATGTCACCCTGTTTTAAACTCAAGTAAAACCTCTCACGAATTTTGTTCAGCATATGCTCAGAGTAATGAGAAAAGCTGTAGCACAAAAATGGGTGACACCAGATCATTAAAATTCTATACTAGCATGATGTAAATTAAATAATGAAAATTTTGCAGAAGTAGAAATCTAAACCAGAGGATACTAGGTAAACAAAAATATCTGGAAATAAAAAAAAAGTATATTGGAAAATACTATTGAAATTTTGGGTGGACATTTAATATGATTCCATTAGAATTTAAGATTCAAGTTGACCTTGTTTAGTTAAAATCTTTCATCCTTAACTACGTAACATCCAATTACGTTAGTAAACTTTTTTTGTGGTAACAACTCTGTGTTCTATTTCTCTTACAAGATTTCTAGTCTGCTTGATACTGAATTTACAACAAAGTGGATATATTAAATACCCTTCTGGCTGACTGATAAATGAAGAATATTTCTAAACTTAGGAAGGCATTGTGTACTTGCTCCACCCTAAGCCACAGTTACATATGCTGAATCCTTAGTTTTGCTGAGAGCACATTCCATCCAGTGAAAGGACACACGCATCAATGACTTTTGAAAGTATTTCTTCAGCAGCAACTGAAACACTCTAGTCTCACTGAAATCCTGTAAAACATGATTTCTATATAAGAAGTCCTGAAACTGTCCTTAACATGATTTGATATATTAGCCTAGAATGGTCAGCATGACTACCATCCAACAGAACTTTCATATATCTCCCAAAAGACCCTCAAATCAAACAGACAAAAATACCAATGTTCTACTGTGACTCTGACCAGAGTTCCAAATGGTACAAATAGTTGGTACCACTTCACTCTAAAAATGCTAAGGACTCTTAAAGATACATTCTATATGAAATGTTTCATTATTGGACACTTCTGTTTCAGATTCAACTTTGCAGTTTCATGATTCATGTTTCATGATTCTTGCCATGATTTGCACATCATTCATCCCATTTCTTTAGAAATTCATTCTCTCCTTTGTCCTACACATATACACATATATGCATATACATGTAAATCACATGTCAAGACCCTTGGTTTCCCAGTGAGAGAAGTCACCCATCAAGTCTCTGGTACCCAGAGTGAACACATTGAGATAATAGCTGTCCTCCAAGGATGTCATGTTAATAATGTCTCATTCAGCAAATGGTAGCCACAACTACATAGCTGTTACTAAAGATTGCAAGTCATAATTTGTTTATTCTTTATTTATTAATGTATTGATAGACTGCATTATTTCAAAAACCAATTTGTGGTGGCCAAATCAGGACAATGTTTGTCTTTCTTTCTTTTTTTTTTTTTTTTTTTTTTTTTTTTGACTCTTCTACAAACAAGTATCTTTGAGCAATTCAGTCAGCCCTTCTTGGACTCAATTTTCTCATCTAAGAAATGAAGAAATGATTTCAAATTTTCCATGAAATCTCTTCTTTCATTTCTTTATACAATGCTCTGATTTCTTTAACATGCTCAATGAGAACTGCAAATGACTGTGAATAAAATATCATATGAAGAAGGAGGCTTGTAAATGCAAAATAATAATAATATAAATGCAAAACAATAATTATCCTTGAGTTCTTGCACTTTACTACCAGTGAGGACATTAGTAGGAAGGTGGTTCACAGGAGCACAGGGGTCCTGATTAAGGCAATAATGAGGGTGACTTAGAAGAACCAAAGCTAAGTAAATACCACATGAACAAGCAATAATTAAGTGGGTAAAGCCTACTTAAAAATCAAAGGTAAGAATAAATTTATGGTTTCCAAGAATGGGGACCAAAGCAGGATATAATGAAGAGAAACTTGGAGAAAAAATACAGGCAAAATATGGTCAAATATCCACAATAATACAAAATTCTAAATTCTGGAGGGCTCTCAATTATATAAATTGCTTCATAAAGTTTTCCAGGGTAAGACACTGGGCAACTTGTAAGACTCCACAAAGTAGTTTGCCCCCAGATAAGACTCCTCCTGCTAATATGCTTCCTCACCTCTGTGATCTGGGTTCCAGGTGATCCCCAATGAGGGTTCACAGCTGTTAACCTAAGGGTAACCTCCCCATGAGGCTAACAGTTTCAGAGCCAGATGCCTTTTCTCTCTGGTGCTTTCAAGGTGACCTGGTTGCTCTAATTCTTTTATATGGTAGACCTCTGCCCTTCCTCCCTCAATCCCAGAAATGCAACTTAAGTTCAACTTCCATACCTGCCTGGCAGTGGGACCACTGCACATAGGAATAGGGATGAAGAGGATTGGAAGAATGAAAGGAAAGGAAACAAGTGAATTACTGTTTGACTTGACCCAAGAATATAATCCCAAATAAAAAATCACCATGCAGGCCGGGCATGGTGGCTCACACCTGTACTTCCAGCACTTTGGGAGGCCGAGACAGGCGGACAAGGTCAGGAGATCGAGACCATCCTGGCTAACATGGTGAAACCCCGTCTCTACTAAAAAAAATACAAAAAACTAGCCGGCGTGGTGGCGAGCACCTGTAGTCCCAGCTACTCGGGAGGCTGAGGCAGGAGAATGGCCTAAACCCAGAGGCGGAGCTTGTAGTGAGCTGAGATCTGGCCACTGTACTCCAGCCTGGGCGACGGAGCGAGACTCCATCTCAAAAAAAAAAAAAAAAAAAAATCGCCTTGCAGATAGAAATACTCTCCTCAGCTTTGGCGATGGTAACCATCTCAGCCCAGTCTGTTCTCGGAGCTTGGATAAACCTCAATGAAGAACCATAGATTAAGGTATTTATTGAATAAACTTTGTAAGAACTTTCTTATAAGAAGGGCTTTTAAAACATGTTACCAATTTTTATATGTTATCACATTAATTCTTGCCATCTCTGTATGGTATTCACTTCAAAAAACCATAGTGTAGATAGTACTATCAAGGCAATTCAGTCAAGTCCTTTGTCTCAGATATGTTTCAAGTCTTTGTCTCAAATATGACAAACAATAGTTAATTCAGTCAATTCAGCAAAAAACATGCATTGATGAAATTCAGTTAGACTACTGTTTGGCAAGATCTGAAGCCCCCCAAAAGACATTCTTTGGTGAAAGTTTTAATACTTTAGTTAATTGTTTTGGCATCTTATATTTATTTAAATAACTTCAGTTATTGCATATTATATTTAAAGTATGAAATTGCAATGAGTATTAGTTTCTAGTTTGATAATCATATTTCTTCATTGTCTTATGCAGATATTTTGGGAGATTCTTCACGTATTTTGAGAAATTAGCTCCTTTTAAAAATAATTCATTTCAAAATAAAACACACAATAATAACAAAATAAATCACACAAATCAGATGTATGGTGAAGCCAAGAGGTCAAGAAAACAGCCTTGCCAACCATTCCAGAGGCCCCTTTCTTGTGGTCCCTCCAGTTTCAACCCTCTCCCTTCCCATAAGCAATTAGTGCCCTCACTTTTACAGGAATTACTTTCCTCTATGTGTGTGTGTGTGTGTGTGTGTGTGTGCGCACGCGCGTGTGCTTTAGCACACGTTTGAAAGCCCAGACATGTCTTTCAAAACACAATCATTTATCCGTGCCATTTTAAAATTTTGATTTAATGTATCCTTTAAATATACATCCTGTTCTTTATCTACACAATGTTTAATCTGTAGTTTCTCACAGTCTCTGGATTTTGCAGATTGCATACTCATGGTACATTTAAATATGTTCCTCTGGGCTCTGTATTTTCTTCAAATTGGTAGGTGAACTTGAGGCTTGAGCAGATTCAGGTTTGATCCCGCTGGCAATAGTATTGGTATCATGTCCTTCCTAAATGAGGCCCATAATGTCTGGTTGTCTATCATTTTGGAAAAGGAATTATTTATATTCAATGCCTAAATCCATTAACGCACTTAGGATTGAAAAATATAGATACTATAATTGATCATTACTTTTTAATTTAGATATTAACTAGTTTTATTAAAAGCTGCTATTTTTGTACTACCTTATTGGTTTCCTACGATTACAATTCATATAGAAGAGGCAGGACAAAATTTTCCCTTTGTTTACCAGTTTTAGCATAATTGATTAATTCCTTATCATAATCTAAAAGGCAAGCCAGTTTTTAGAAAACACTACTATGAACTCATGGATGTAAACACATCTAATGATTTTAATAACTGTAATTATTTTATTTTTGAAACTTAAATCATCCCATCTTTGGCTAGCAGGGCCCTCTTTAAATTGACCCAAGTCTTTCTGACATGACATCATTAGTCATTGATAGCTTACTATCTGGAATGACAAGATGTTTTAGACTTGTACATTTATGTCTCAACCTGAAATGAGCCACTTCTCCAAGAAGTTGTGATTTCCTTTTAGCAGGATGCAGTATTTCAAGACCATAGTCTAGGCACTACGCATGCTCATAGGTACTGTATTGGCAGTGTGAACCAGTAAGTGTTGTGAACTGAATGTTCCCCATCTCGTACATTCAGACATTGAAACTCCTACCCACAATGTGGCTGTATTTCCAGATGGGGCCTCTAAGAAAGTAATTAAGATTAAGTGAGATAAAAAAGATGAGGCCCCAATCCAAGATGATTGGTGTCCTAATAAAAAGAGATACCAGAAACTGACCCCTACAACACACAAAGACACACAAGTACACCCAGACATTGAGGAAAGGCCATGTGAACACACAACAAAAAGGCAACTGCAGTCTGTACTCCTAGGGGAAAGCCTACTAGGCTCACTACTGCAATCCTGCTAACAAACTGATCTTAAACTTGCAGCCTCCAGAAGTGGCCCAAAATACATTTCTGTGGTTTAAGCCCACCTAGTCTATGGTATTTTGTTATAGCAGCCCAGCCCAACCCAACCAAGACAGTAAATCTTGAGCAACCACATTTATACACACAAAACAAAGCAGAAAGCCCTGATTTGTAGCATTTAATGATCTCCTTGGTGTAAATATTCTCATTATGGTCAGTTTCAAGCTACCAAGGTGAAATCTCTGAAAACACAATTGCAAAGAAATGTGTACAACTAGGTCTCAAGAGCTACATTCCCTGTGTATATATCATCATTACATGGAACCTCTTTCCCTTGAACTCTCATTTTAGTGGGGACCTGTTTAATGTTTACCACTAACATTTTGTCATTTTGTGAGTAGATCTATCTGATCCACTCACAGATTCCGCTGCAAGGGCTCCTGACAAAAATGTTTTCTGAGTCCTTGCAAGTTGATAATATTACTCTTTGCTTTTAATATTACAGAGCTTTGCTGGTCAGGCACCGTGGTTCAGGCCTGTAATCAAAACACTTTGTGAGGCTGTCACAAGGGCATTGCTTGAGTCCAGGAGTTAGAAACCAGCCTGGCAACATGGCTGAACAAATTGCATTTCTACAAAAAATACAAAAAGTAACCAGGCATGGCAGTGTACACCTGTGATTCCAGCTACTTAGGAGGCTGACGTAGGAGAATCACCTGAGCCCATGAAGTTGAGGCTGCAGTAAGCCATGATCGTACCACTGCACTCCAGCCTGGGTGACAAAAGAGGCCCTGTCTCAAGAAAAGTATTTTTCCCCTCTGAAAATATAAAATGTGTGACCCCAGTTTTTTCTGGCATAAATTGATGTTGACAAAAAAGTTCGATAATGATCAAATTTTTTTTTACTTTAGAAATCACATCCAGTTCCCATACCCCTGATTTTTTTTCCTGAATTAAAAGAAAATTAGAATATGTTTCAGTTTAGTGTTTTGTGGCTGGGTCAACTGTGTACCAAACTCTCAGATATGTATTGTACTTTTCCAACATGTAGTTTTAAATTGTTATTTTTATTTTAAGAAAATTTTATTAAATTATAATTTAGTGTTTCTTTTCAGCTTCCTCCTTCAGAGACTTCTGTTTTCTCATTTTTATCTGCTCCATTAGTACTTGAAACTGTCTCTCAGATGCTTTTTATTACTTTTCAATTTTTTGTGTGCTTTTTTTCTCCATTTATTCTTTTAAGGAATTTTCTGATGTGTTTCTCTTGTGTTCTTTCTATTTTATTCTCTGTTTCTATCTGAAGTGATTTTTTTATTTTATATCTGCTTTCCTGTGTTCTGCCATCTCATATGTGGATTTGTGAATTGTAATTTATTTAATTAATTTATTTATTTGAGACAGAGTTTTACTCTGTTCTCCAGGCTGGAGTGCAGTGGCGTGATCCCAGATCACTGCAGCCTCTGCCTACAGGCTTCAAGCAATTCTCATGCCTCAGCCTCCTGAGTAGCTGGGATTACAGGCACACAGCCAGACACCCAGCTAATTTTAGTATTTTTAGCAGAAATGGGGTTTCACCATGTTGGTGAGGCTGGTTTCAAACTCCTGACCTCAAATGATCTGCCTCTCTCGGCCTCCCAAAGTGCTAAAATTACAGGCATGAGCCACTGCGCCCGGCTGAGTTTATTCTGAAATAATAGTTATACTCTTGAGTATGTCTTTATGAATGGTAGGTATATTTATTGCTAGGTATACTTTTCTTTTTTCTTATAATAATTTGTATAGAATTTAACCCTGATGCGTTTTTATTCATTTTTATATGGTATTTTTTTTTTCGAACTTTAGAAAAACATGGGGTTTAGAGAAGCTTTTCTAACTTTATAAAAGAACTTTTTTTTTAATGTAGTGTTTAGAAATGTGGGGACCTTGTGAGCATTCTAAACTGTTTCTCCCATCTCCTTTATCCCTAGCTTGCTAAATTTTGAAGCCACTTCCAACAGATTTTCCTGAGAGTTAGGGAGACACACACACACACACACAAAAGTCAGTTTTGAAGTTTCACAAAAGCTGTTAGACTTCTCCATTCTCATCACACCTTCTTGCAGTCAGCCCCTTGCACTCTGTTGTTACTGGAGTGGGGAAGGTCCCTCCCAATATTTGCTGTTTTTAAATTAACCTGAAGCCCTTTCCAGATGCCACTGCTTTGGAATTCTATTCTCATGTCCATCAGCCTACTTGGTTGGTTTCCAATTTTCTTCCATATTGATGTTAATAATATTTAGCCCTTTCAATTGAAAGCCTGCTTGGTTTTTGATACCTTGTCCCCTAGTTATATTGTGTATGCTCTCCGTAGAGTTTTGGTTTTGTTAACTAGTTTCTCAGTCTGGAGATATAAAGAGACTCCAAAGCTATGCTGCCACCACTGCCACTTTTTCAGAATTGATCAGCACTAGATCTTTACCTTATATACTCTTGCAGTTCTTCTGGTAATTATTTTTTGTACCAGATCATCTACTAATGTTTGGTTGTGAATAATGTGATGTGATTATTTATTTTCCCATGCTAACAGGTAATAACTTAGGTAATAACCCCAAACATCAAGTTAAACAGAAGAATTGACATGGTAGCATATGCAACATTAGATAGAGAATGGTTAAAAGAGGGAAAACATTTCTTAAGAACAGTTTAATAGGAATTTAAGTCTAAATTGTATTTTTAGAAAATTTTTGCAAATGTAATTGGACACATATACAGAGATAGGTGAATTTTCTGAACACAGTGTTCAGAATAAATATTAGAAGCAAGCTAAATGTTTATCAATAGATTAGTGAAAGCATATCATGCAACCATTTAAAATGATTCCACATAGCTAT
Source organism: Macaca thibetana thibetana (assembly GCF_024542745.1). Taxonomy (NCBI): domain Eukaryota; kingdom Metazoa; phylum Chordata; class Mammalia; order Primates; family Cercopithecidae; genus Macaca; species Macaca thibetana. The sequence goes on along the minus strand of NC_065591.1, from coordinate 96,282,976 downwards.
ACTCAATACTTAAGGGAAAAGTTCTGCAATTATTCTTTTCCACACTTGTTAAAACAGAATGGTATTTTATAGGAACTATGTATATATGCAGGTATTAGTCTATTTTCACACTGCTATAAATAAATGTCCAAGAATGAGAATTTATAAAAGAAAGAAGTTTAACTGACTCACAGTTCTGCATGGCTGGGGAGGCATCAGGAAACTTGCAATCATTGCAGAGGAGGAAGCACGTCTCATATGGTGGCAGTCGAGAGCACGAACAAGGAGGAACCGGCACCTATAAAACCATCAGATCTCATGAGAATTCACTCACTATCACAAGAACAACAGAGGGGGATCCACACTTGTGATCCAATCATCCCCCACCAGGTCCCTCCCTCCACACATAAGGATTATGGGGATTACAGTTCAATTTGGGGAGGGACACAGAGCCAAACCATATCAATACAAATATATACATATACATAGAAAGGTATCACTGACTTCTGGTGATGTAATTTCTATTGATAAAAAATATTTTTGTATGGCTTTATTTTTCTACATGATAGTACATCACTTTTATATGCAAGAGAAGTATAAAGCTCCTTTCATTAGGAGGTGGGAAAGAAAAAGAGCATTGGAATTCAACAGATCTAATAACAAATACAATCATCTTCATTATTTGCAGGCTCCACATTTGCAAATTTGTCTACTTGCTAAAATTTATTTGTAACCTCAAAATCAATATGCACTTCACTTTGGCAATCACTCACAGACATAAGCAGAGTGGTGAAAAATTTGAGTTTTCTGAAGAGCATGTTTCCAGCTGAATTCAAACAAAGCAGCACTCTGCCTTCCTGTTTCATCTCTCATACTGTAAACATGTGTCCATTTTGTGGTCTATTTATGCCATGTTTTTCGCATTTCGTGCTTCTTGTTGATGACTTGGCTGTTTAAAATGGGCCCTGATTATAGTGCTGAAGTGCTGTCTAGTGTTCCTCAGTGTGAGAACACTGTCATGTGCCTTACGAAGAAAATAGATGTGTTAGATATGTTTTGTGTGGGCATAAGTCATAGTGCCTGCTGTGAGTTCAATGTTAATGAATCGAAAATACATATTAAATGAGGTATCTTTAACTAGAAACACACAAAACACAAGATGATTGATCAATTGACAAAAATGTTAGGACCAGAAACCTAACCCTACATCTCTTCTAGGAGCAATGGTTCTGTATTTGCTACTTCAGTGTTTGTGAAGACTTCATATGTAGTGTTCAGTCTTGGTTTGCCCCATTTTTTAAATTTGAGATTTTAAATGTCTGTTTTGGATGTCTTCAATATATGCTTCAGAAATGCTTGCTACTTGCTTTGTCAACACTGGAAGGTATTTTATTTTCTTCTTTGTGCATTTATCTGTAATATTTTCTCAGAGAATGGGCTTTTATTTTAAAATATTTCTCACTGGTGCTCAGGGTACAAAATCTTCTCCTTGGGACAAAAGCATGATGTCATGTAAACCTTTCTTTATGTGACCTTGTAGTGTTAGCCATGCTTAAACTTCTACTTGGTTGAAACTGCTAAAGAAAAATGTCTGGTTAGGTATTTCGTTTCCTTATGTAGGAAGCTGCCTTGGTCAGATTCAGCTGCTATAACAAAATACCATATATTGGACAGCTTATAAACAACATAAATTTATTTACTGTAGTTCTGGTGTCTGGAAAGTGCAAGATCAAGGTGCCAGAAGATTCAGTGTCTAGAGAGAGCTTGCTTTCTGGTTCATAGATGGCAGCTTCTCTATATGTCCTCACTTGGAAGAAGGGGTGAGGATCTCTCTAGAATATCTTTTATAAGGGCACTAATTTCATTAATGAAAGTTCCAGCCCCATGAACTAATACCTCCCATGGGCCCCAGTTTTTAATACTATCATCACGTTGGGGGTTAGGATTTCAAAATATGAATTTGGGGAATGGGCTGTACAAGCATTCAGACTACAGAACAGCATAAGCCAAATATTATAAACGTTGCTTTTTAAATTTAGAAGTAAATACGCTTGATCTACTCAAGACTAACATAATAATAGTTCACAATTCCATTATTTTGGGAAATAGTATCTGATTCATTTAGGATTAGTATTTATTAAATGTGTAGAGTGTAGTTACCTCTTTGGTAAGTTCTATGTGTTTCTAAAAACACATAGTAAGTTGGTAACTTCTATGTGTACATAATTGTGATTACGTCAGACTTTTAAGCTTTGTCCCTGACATATGAGTGGGATTTAGATATTCAGATCGGATCAAATAGGCATGCCAGATGAAGAAAAATTCACAGAAAAAGTCAAAAGAAGGAAAATAATCATCTTATATGTTGGAAATAGTGAGATATTCTACCTGACTACAGCTACATTTCATAGAATAGAAAATTATCAATACCCTCTAATATAGGATTCCAGAAATATTTGTATCCTTGACAACTAATTGCTCAACAGTTCAGTTGAGTTAAAGTGATCTAAGAGATATGTTCATCCTACTCATTCATTTTACAAAGAAGGAAACTCAAGCCCGGATAAGTCAGGTTACTTCTACAAATCCCACTTGAAACAAATTGCACATACTCACTAACATCTCCCAATTCCTGTTCCAGTGCCATATACAACACTAAAATGTTCTGGAAGGTAGAAGTCATTTAATGTTCACCCACCCAAAATCCACTAGAGACATTATGACGATTTTGTTGAAGGCAATATAAAGGCAAAAAAACTGAAATCTCTGTAGAATACCTTGTAATAAAGGAAGGGCCTCTTTTCAAATGAAGGAGATATGACTCTGATTTAATCTTCCATACAATCCATAGTACAAAGAGGCTGAGATTTTATAAGACTATGGGTTCAGGCTCCAATAGTAACTTGTCTCCAAAGGAAAACAGGTGAAACACCTCAGCTCAACTAGTGTATGCTAAGTGGTGGGATTGAGAGGTGACAATGTGCTAGCAGCCCTCACTCTCAGCGCCTCCTCGGCCTCGGCATACACTCTGGCGGCGCTCGAGGAGCCCTTCAGCCCGCCACGGCACCGTGGGAGCCCCTCTCTGGGCTGGCTGAGGCTGGAGCCGCCGCCTCTGCTTATGAGGGAGAGGCGCGGGCGGGAACCCGGGCTGCACCATGAGCTCACAGGCCAGTGCGAGTTCCGGGGAGTAGGGAGCCGGCGCGGACGGGAACCGGGCTGCGCGCCGCGCTCACGGGCCAGTATAAGTTCAGGCTGGCGCGGGCGCGGTGGGCACCGCACACAGAGCGGCCTGCCGGCGCCGCAGGCCCAGGGCAGTGAGGGGCTTAGCACCCGGACCAGCAGCTGTGGAGGTTGGGCAGGGTTTCCTAGCAGTGCCGGCCCGCCGGCGCTTTACTCAAATTCTTGCCTGGCCTTAGCTGCCTTCCCGCGGAGCAGGGATCCCGAACTGCAGTCCGCCATGTCTGAGCTCCCCTTCTGCGATGTGCTCCCGCGCGGCCCGAGCCTCCCCGACGGGCTCCGCCCCCTGCTCCGCCCCCTGCTCCGCGGCGCCTGCTCCCATCTATAGCCCAAGGGCTGAGAGGTGCAGGCGGGGCTTGCGACTGGCGGGCAGCTCAGCCTGCAGCCAGGGTGCAGGATCAACTAGGTGAAGCCAGCAGGGCTCCTGGGCTGGATGGGGACATGGAGAACTTTTATATCTAGCTGGAGGATTATATGTGCACCAGTCAGCACTCTGTATCTAGCTAATCTGGTGGGGACTTGGGGGAGTTTTATGTCTAGCTAAGGGATCGAAAACGCACCAATCAGCATTCTGTGTCTAGCTCAAGGACTGTAAATCCATCAATCAGCACTCTGTCAAAACGGACCAATCAGCAGGATGTGGGTGGGGTCAGATATGGGAATAAAAGCAGGCTGCCTGAGTCAGCCAGCAGCAACCCGCTTGGGTCCACTTCCACCCTGTGGAAGCTTTGTTCTTTTGCTCTTTGCACTAAATCTTGCTGCTGCTCACTCTCTGGGTCCATGCCACCTTTAAGAGCTGTAACACTCACCGCGAAGGTCTGCAGCTTCACTCCTGAAGCCAATGAGACCAGGAACCCACCAGAAGGAAGAAGCTCCAGACACATCTGAACGTGTAAAGCAACAAACTCCGGACACATCATCTTTAAGAACTGTAACACTCACCGTGAGGGTCCGTGGCTTCATTCTTGAAAGTGAGACCGAGAACCCACCAATTCCGAACACAGGATGACTCGTCAAAAACGTCCAGATTTACTGAACATTTTCTGCTCTTAGGCATTAATGGTAATGCTTATCAGTATGGAGCAGAAAGGTCATTCCTTGTAAACCTTACATGTCTTTTCAAGGAAATCCAAGTGTATCAATACAAAGTGAAAAATGCCCTTCCATCATCAGCTAATTGTTCTATACCCTTCCAGACACCCAACTCTTTCTAAACAGTGGAATGTGGCAAATGCAGTAGTTTTCAGATCTTTGGCATGTTCACCGTGAATGTTAAGCTGATCAACTGAATTTCTCATTTCACAGCCATGTGTTTTGTTTTTTCAAAATGTAGAAAACATTTTATAGTACCCATTTTTCTCAAGGTAAATCTCAGGCTACTATTTTTATTTCAAATCAATATCTCTAAGTTTGTTGTATTACTACTATTTGTTTATAGCTTTCCCTATTTTACCCTGATACCTATACTAAAAATAGCCTGTGTGGCACACTGAAACCTGAAGCAAACTCCAGATTCCATTGCCTTCTAAATAGTTAATTCTGAGCTAAGTTTTGACCCTGTTGTTCAGATTTTACTGTATCCACAGTGCCTAGTACCAATAGGTACTCAGAATATTTGAGGAACTAATTACAGACTGTCATGTCCTTAGAAGTAAAGCACAAAGAATTCCTAGTAAAGTATGGAGCTGTAATTGCAAAGAGAAAAATAATAACAATGACATCTTTCATGTGTAGGTCACAAGAGAACTTGCTCACTGTGTGCACTAAACATTTTTCTAGCTGCTGTTTTTTATAGATTTTCCAGGGGCCCCATCAGCCAGGGAAAGCAGGTGTTTTATAGGTCCAAAGAAGTTCAATGACTGACTTAGAGTTGCATATTCAGTAAACAAGTGTTCAGACTCCTTACTTCAAGTCCATTGTTCTCTATAAGTCCACTGTAACAAGCTATGCTCAATTGTTATGGGTGTCACAGACCACAAAAATTTGTTAAATACTTCAGGATTTTGTGTTGAACATAAGTAATTGATATGAAAACTAGAAGCATTAGTCTTTTGAGCATTTAACTGGTAACCTACTTGAGAAGACAGTCAATGGAAGTTCTAAAAACTTTTAATAGAAAGTACTAACAAATTTAGCTAAATATATGTCATGTCAAAAAAAATTGTGACATATGTTAGTGGCTGTTTTTGTTTGTTTATGTCCCTCAAGAAGAAATCTCATCCATTGTGTACTTAAAATATGCAAATTTCCAGTTAACTTATAAAATTTTTAGTCAGACCACACAACACAGGAAGGCAATGTTAAATAAAACATGTGCAGAGCAGACTAGCCTTCCCTGTTATAGAAAATATACCTGCCAGAAACTAAAATAGCAGCTTAAATATGATAAATTCATAGAAAATTTTGAAAACCTTAAAAGAATCCTCCTCTGTTTTTATTTTCCTAAACTTATAATCAGGTGTCATATTTCTCTTGCTATTTCAGAGATGTACATCCTCTTCCAAAGCTGTTTGCATAGGGGACAGATGCTCTGCAGTGAGCAAATATCAAGAAAATAATGAATTGGAAGTGACAAGTGCCTTCAGCCAAAAGTCCAAAGGGAATCATCATCTTGAAATCATACATAGCAGAAGGAGCCAAGGAAAGAATTAAATGGCAGAAGTGCCCGTGTTAATCCGAAAATTAAGCTCAGAGGCTGTGTTAGGCCAAGCTAATTGAACCAGTCATAGTCTTTCTTTCATTTTGAATTAAAGTGTATTCATAAATAGAGGACATGCTGGAATATTCTCAACTGGATTAGGGGAAACAAGACAGCTGAATCAGCAGCATAATCCAGAAATATTTGTTAGAGTAATGTGGATTTATTGAGCAAGATAAATAGATGTGGCTCTGTCTCTGTAAGACTGTACAAATGAGAACTGACAGCAGTGATCTAGGAAAAAACTGTCAAAAACAGAATATTGATGGGGTGGCATTATGCTAAGAGCAGTTTAGACAGTACTGTGTGTAAATGGAGCTTCTACCTTCTGGAAACTTAGAATCTAAGAAATATAAAAAATAGAAATAGAAAAAGGCAACAATCATCATCATCATCACTTGTGCCATTTCTTGAGCTGTTGGATGGTGCTAAGTAATAAGGCAGGAGCTTTACATGCATTGTCTTCTTCAACCCTCACAACAGCTCTAAAAAGTTATCTTCTCCATTTTACCATTGGAGAATCCAAGGCTTAGCGATCACCTGCTCTAGATGTGTAGTCAATAATGGGTGGATTCAAAAAGATCTCACTTCAAAGCCTGTGAGCTATTCCTGTGTGTTACTGCCTCCTAAATAAGTCACAAATATATCAGATTATTAATAAAAGAACAAAATTACTCATCCCAGCCAGAACTGGAGAGTGATAACAATGTGTTGCCTAAATCACAAAACTAAAAGAAAAAATTAGCCCATTTATTAATAAAATTGCTATTTATGATTGCACAAAGAGGGGGAATCTAGCATGTGCATTTGACCCTAATTATAATTGCTATTGTGTGAAAACATTGAATGTGTCTAAGTTGCTACTTTGAGAAATGTAAAATAAAAATGCAACTCAATTCTCTCTCAATGTCAGATACCAATGACTGCAATAAACAAAATAGGTTTTAATATAATCAACCAGTGTTTAATAAATAATTAGGGATGTTAAGATAACCTTAACTAATGAATTTCCTATTAATGTCTCTTTACTTATTAAACCCCATAGCTTTTAGCCAGTAACAGACATACCAAATCTAAATTAAGGGTAGGCATAACTTATTGAGACTTTTTCAAATGAATGTGTTATATACCCTCAAGAAGAATCTAGAAGTTTCTCAATAAATACAAAGACTAAGCAGGAATGCTCAAATAATTATGAATGAAAAAAGGATAGCAATTTTTCAGTCAAATCACCTAAATAAACTACACTGCTCTATAGAATAGTATACATTCTATACTAGATCAATATAAGAATAGCTAATAGATCAATAGCTAATCATTAATTTGTCATTTTCAAGGCAAGTAGATAGCTAATCATCAGGTTACTTTCTCTTTTTTAGGTATTAAGGGACAAGTTTTAGATATATAATCTGGTTTTATGCACAAAACCCTATCAGGTAAATATTATCCCATATATATTGCCAATAGGAAAGCTCAAGCTTAGTTTTGTGCAAGGATACAACAAGTAAGTGATGATGCTGGAATTTGAACCCAGTTTCAAAACGGTTCTCATTTCCCATATTTATGCATTAGTTTGACTCTTATTCCTTCTTAGATCATTCCTTCAAATAATCTTTTTTCAGATGTGTTTCCTCTAAGTAACTGGAAAGGGCAAGTAACCTAAAACTATTATTTTTACATCTGGATATTATAATATGGAATTAGAAAGGACCAAAGCCAGCATTAGATAATATATGGCTTGCTCAGAATTTATTCATTTTAACATCTAGAGGAAAAAGGAATAAAACTCTCCAGTGGCAACATTTAACTTCTGTGTTTCTACAAATTTGCATGCAAAGCATATTAATTATGCAATTATTATAAAAGTATGCATTTAAAATTACTTGGTACCTTATAAAGGTTCAAAATGAAAATAAAAGGATCATAATAAACAAAAACATAAGAAACTTGGAGATTTTTATCATCATTATGGAAACAAAACCCTAAGTCACAGGTGCATATTATTATTAAACTGTAAACTGAGTTTACAAAATTTTAAGTAGGCTAGAAATTTCTCTTACAACAACTTATAGCAAATAAGACAAACTTTAAATTCATGTATTTACCTTTTGTTCCCAGCCATCCAGGTGTCCATGAATAGAGCAAAGGGGTCATTCTGGAGAAAGCAAGTGCTTCCCCCAATCTTCAGTGCAATGACATAAGGGTTCTGCCCAGGAGAAGGCAGGCCATTAGGGCATAATTCCACAGCTCTATCTGAGGGAATGAACTTTATTTGGTACAGAGAGTGGAGAACTCCATGCTTAAAGGTTTTGTCCAAAACAATGAAGATCTCACTGGAGCTCCATGATACAAGAAAAATGACCAAGTTGCCAGAAGTTTCATAGCAAGAACCAAGAAAACAAACAGCTAACAAGAGCCTTCCTGAGATCACCATCACTCTTTGGGTCTGGAAGTCTGTGTGCATGTACTAGGTTACCTCCATTCACAAGAAATCAGAGCTGGATACAGGGCTAACTTGCAAGCATTCCCCAGTCTACACACAGACCCATCAACACAGGGTAAACCCTCACTGGCACAAGCAGCTTAAACAAAACTGCTAAATCACACTCATCTCTCATAGTCTGGAAGGCTATGTACATTTCCAAAGTAGTGTCCTCTCATGAATAATCTCCAAACTAGTAATCATCAGTAACAAAAAGTGAGGCAAAAATACATAAATTCCGTGAAGTGTGATAGGAAGCTTTAAAACACGCACACGATGCCAGTGCGGTGGCTCAACCCCGTAATCCTAGCACTTTGGGAGGCCCAGGCGGGCGGATCACGAGGTCAGGAGATCGAGACCATCCTGGCTAACACGGTGAAACCCCGTCTCTAAGAAAAATACAAAAAATTAGCTAGGCGTGGTGGCAGGCGCCTGTGTTCCCAGCTACTCGGGAGGCTGAGGCAGGAGAATGGCGCGAACACACGAGGCAGAGCTTGCAGTGAGCCGAGATCACGCCACTGCACTCCAGCCTGGGTGAGAATGAGACTCCGTCTCCAAAAAAAAAAAAAAAAAAAAAAAAAAAAAAAAAAAAAAAAACGCGCACACACACACACACACACACACACACACTCTCTCACACTAACTTTTGACCAATATGTGGATATGTGGCATGCCCAGGGGAAAAACCTAGGTGGCCAGATGAAAACCTAAAACCAAGAGAAAACAAATCTGAACAAGATCATCATAAGCTACATATTGCGGTAGAAATAAACTGCAGGATTAGCTCAGCCAAGTCACTGAACAAATAAGCAAATGTCCAAACAAACGGCAACCACAACTCTGGAGGTTGGAAAGGGGAGGAAAAATCAGCATCCAGAGATTCTACAGCGTATCATTCAGTTTTCCACAAAAAAAAAAAAAAAAAAAAAAATATTACCCATACAAAGAAACAGGAAAGCATTATCTACACACAGAAAATAAGCAGGTAGTAGAAGTCACCTTTGAAGGGACCCAAAGGGTAAGCTTAGAGGATACTGATGTGAAAATAGCTGCTATAAATATGTTCAAGGAACAAAGGAAACCACGGTTAAATACCTAAAGGAAGGTCTGATGACAATGTTTTATCACATAGAGAATACAAATAAAGACATGTAGTCTGGGCGCGGTGGCTCACGCCTGTAATCCCAACACTTTATGAGGATGAGAGGGGTGGATTGCCTGAGGTCAGGAGTTTGGGACCAGCCTGGCCAACATGGTGAAACCTTGTCTCTACTAAAAACACAAAAATTCGCCAGGCGTGGTGGTGTATACCTGTAGTCCCAGCTACTCGGGAGGCTGAGGCAGGAGAATCACTTGAACCCAGGAGACAGAGGTTGTGGCGAGCCGAGATCATGCCATTGTACTCCAGCCTGGGCAACAAAACAAGACTCTGTCTCCCACGCCCTGCCAAAAAAAGACATGTAAATTATAAGAAAGACTCAAATTGAAATGCTGGACCTGGAAGTGTGATAACCCAAATGAAAATCTCACCAGAGAGGTTTGACAGCAGATTTGTGCTAGCAAAAGGCAGAACCAGTAAACCTGAAGACAGATCAATGGAGATTATGTACTAAGCATAGAAAGAATAAAGGATGAAGATATATGAACAGATACTCAAGAAAAATATGAGACACCATTAAGCTAACCCACATATGTGTAATGGGAATATCAGAGAAGGACAGAGAATGAGAAAGGAACAGAAGAAATGTTTAAATAAATGATGGCTGAAAATTTCCCAAAGTTGACGAAAAACTTTGATCTGAACATGCAAGAAGACAGAGGACCTTGAAGTAGGATAGACCCAAGGAGATTCACAGACACTTCATAGACAAAGTGTTGATATCCAGAGATAAAAAGGAAATCTTAAAAGTAGTAAGAGAAAAAAAATTACTCATGAAGTATAAAGAAACCCAATAAGATAAGCAGCTGACTTCTAGCCAGAAAAAAAAAAAAAAAAAAAAAATGTAGGCCAGAAGGCAGTGGAAGAACATACTCAAGAGGCTTAAAGTAAAAACTGTCCACCCGAATCTTATATCCAGCAAAACTACCTTTCAAAAGTGAAAGCTAAATAATGACATTCCTAGATGAACAAAAACAGAGAATTTATTGGTAGCCTTTCTAATTTCCAAAAAATGCTAATGAAAATTCTTCAGGCTGAAAGCAAGTGACACTAAAAATAACTTGAATCCACATGGAAAAACAAGAGTACAAATAATGGTAATTTATGTCAGCAATTACAAAAATGAATATAATGAAATATTTCTTCTTCCTATCTTATTTCAGAAGCCCAATGTGCTATCCATTGCATGACAGAGCCAGACCCCCTCTTACTTTAAAAGGAATTGTGTAAAACAATATGTATGTACTTGTATTATTGGGCCTGTAACAGATAGAAAAGAGAAGGAAATAAAGGGTATTCACTTAGGAAGAGAAGAAGTCAAATTGTCCCTGTTTGCAGATAACATGATTGTATATTTAGAAAACCCCATCATCACAGCCCAAAATCTCCTTAGGCTGATAAGCAAATTCAGCAAAGTCTCAGGATACAAATTCAATGTGCAAAAATCACAAGCATTCTTATACACCAGTAACAGACAAACAGCCAAATCATGAATGAACTCCCATTCACAATAGCTTCAAAGAGAATAAAATACCTAGGAATCCAACTTACAAGGGATGTAAAGGACCTCTTCAAGGAGAACTACAAACCACTGCTCAGTGAAATAAAAGAGGACACAAACAAATGGAAGAACATACCATGCTCATGGATAGGAAGAATCAATATCGTGAAAATGGCCATACTGCCCAAGGTAATTTATAGATTCAATGCCATCCCCATTAAGCTACCAATGACTTTCTTCACAGAATTGGAAAAAACTGCTTTAAAGTTCATAGAGAACCAAAAAAGACCCCACATTGCCAAGACAATCCTAAGCCAAAAGAACAAAGCTGGAGGCATCACGCTACCTGACTTCAAACTACATTACAAGGCTACAGTAACCAAAACAGCTTGGTACTGGTACCAAAACAGAGATATAGACCAATGGAACAGAACAGATCCCTCAGAAATAATACCACACATCTACAGCCATCTGATCTTTGACAAACCTGACAAAAACAAGCAATGGGGAAAGGATTCCCTATTTAATAAATGGTGCTGGGAAAATTGGCTAGCCATAAGTAGAAAGCTGAAACTGGATCCTTTCCTTACTCCTTATACAAAAATTAATTCAAGATAGATTAGAGACTTAAATGTTAGACCTAAAACCATAAAAACCCTAGAAGAAAACCTAGGTAATACCATTCAGGACATAGGCATGCACAAGGACTTCATGTTTAAAACACCAAAACCAACGGCAACAAAAACCAAAATTGACAAATGGGATCTAATTAAAGAGCTTCTGCACAGCAAAAGAAACTACCATCAGAGTGAACAGGCAACCTACAGAATGGGAGAAAATTTTTGCAATCTATTCATCTGACAAAGGGCTAATATCCAGAACCTACAAAGAACTCAATCAAATTTACAAGAAAAAAACAACCCCATCAAAAAGTGGGCAAAGGATATGAACAGACACTTCTCAAAAGAAGACATTCATACAGGCAACAGACACATGAAGAAATGCTCATCATCACTGGCCATCAGAGAAATGCAAATCAAAACCACAATGAGATACCATCTCACACCAGTTAGAATGGCAATCATTAAAAAATCAGGAAACAACAGGTGCTGCAGAGGATGTGGAGAAATAGGAACACTTTTACACTGTTGGTGGGACTGTAAACTAGTTCAACCATTGTGGAAAACAGTGTGGCTATTCCTCAAGGATCTAGAACTAGAAATATCATTTGACCCAGCCATCCCATTACTGGGTATATACTCAAAGGATTATAAATCATGCTGCTATAAAGACACATGCACACGTATGTTTATGGCGGCACTATTCACAATAGCAAAGACTTGGAATCAACCCAAATGTCCATCAGTGACAGACTGGATTAAGAAAATGTGGCACATATACACCACGGAATACTATGCAGCAATAAAAAAGGATGAGTTTGTGTCCTTTGTAGGGACATGGATGCAGCTGGAAACCATCATTCTCAGCAAACTATCTCAAGAACAGAAAACCAAACACCACATGTTCTCACTCATAGGTGGGAACTGAACATTGAGATCACTTGGACACAGGAAGGGGAACATCACACACCAGGGCCTATTGTGGGGAGGGGAAAGGAGGGAGGGATAGCATTAGGAGATATACCTAACGTAAATGATGAGTTAATGGGTACAGCACACCAACATGGCACATGTATACATATGTAACAAACCTGAAAGTTGTGCACATGTACCCTAGAACTTAAAGTATAATAATAAAAAAATTTTGTTTTTAAAAAAAGAAAAGTTATATACTTGATGGTAACAAAACAAAGGAGCTGGGTGGGAGCAAATCTTTTTTGAAAAAAGGAAATGGCACAAGATGATAATTATTATATGCAAGCCAAAATTAAGAAAACTATAAATGGAAAATAAGGTTGATATAAAAAAAATCTGTAAATTTGGTCTTTCTCTGTTTTTTCTCTGAGCCTTTTAAAAAGAGATTATATCAAATAAATAAATAATGTATCATTGATTAAATAACATATATATGTATAACAATATTAACATAAAAAGAATTTCAGGAAGGGAGCAACATAGGATTAAAGTTTTATTTTAACTGGAACTAAGGGAATGTAAAGTCTGAAGCCAATTGTGATATTGTGAGACCTCTAGATCAACCACCTACAAGTAACTAAAAATATATATAATTAAAGGTATCAAAAGAATAGAGTAGAAAATATTCATTTAATAGAGAATAAAAAATGCAAGTGAAATAAAGAACAAAAACGAGATATAAAGAAAGCAAAGTAAAAGGTAGATGCAAATCCAGTAACACCAATAATGGCATCAAGTGCAAATGGACTAAATGATCTTCACATACGAGGATGATGATCATATTAGTTTAAAAATACAAAATCCAAAGATTTCTTTCTGCCAGGCTAGAGTGCAGTGGGACAATCGTAGCCCACTTTAACCTCAAACTCTTGGGCTCAAGCAATGCAATTCTCCCATCTCAGCCTCCTGAGTAGCCAGAACTACAGGTGTGTACCACTATGCCTGGCTACATTTTTTTAAAAATTTTTTATAGCAACAAGGTCTCACTATGTTGCCCAGGTTGGTGTTGAATGCCTGGCCTCAAATCATCATTCTGCCTTGGCCTCCCAAAGTGCTGGGGTTTTAGGCATGAGCTACTGCACCTGGCTCAAAAATGCATTTTTAAGCCAATAATCCAATAATAAAAATTCTCTTATGTAATCTAGCTCTTCCCAAACCTGAATTATTCTCTGAGATGAGTAAGAAAATTAATTAAAACCAGGTGTTCCTTTAACTGAGATTTCTGTATCTGTTTTCCTGAGACTTCTACAGCCATGACACATTGAATTTATATTGTAATATATAAAGCAAACGTTGTATCTATAAAACATGACAAAATTATTGCAGGGGAGTTTTTTGGAATCTCTGCTTTAGTTTATGGCTAATAAGATCAGCTAAACAATGTTCTATTGTCTACATTTAACTGAGCAATTTTTGACGGAATGCTATAAAAAACATGTTGGCAATTTGATTTAATTGATTCACCTGACTTTGTATAACCATAGACTTTATAATTCCAAAATGCGGTAAAAACATTTTATTTGTGTGTCAGAATAGCCAACACTCGATGAAAACACACATTCCTTAAAATTAACTTGTAAATATTTTGTCTAATTAGAAGCAAGTTAAGAAAGATGATTCAAATGTTTTCAAAAGAAGGTTAACATTGAGTATTGTCCTTATCTTTAGAATTTTCACATTATTTCAAGTATGTACATTCAAGGTCCATTTAAGTGTTCTATTGTATGAGTTTGAGTTTCATGTAATGTCTGTACTTCCCTGAGCAAAATAACCGTTTGAATACTATGGAAAGTACAGTCATGAGCCATTGAATAAGGATACATTCTGAGAAATACACAGTTGGGCGATTTCATCACTGTGTAAACGTCATAGAGTGTTTTACACAATCCTAGATGTCATCTCCTACTACACACCTAGGCTATAAAGCATAGCCTATTCCTCCTAAACTACAAACCTGTAACCCATGTTCTGTACTGGATACTACAGGCAATTGTAACACAATGGTAAGTATTTGTGTATCTAAACTAGAAAAGGTACAATAAAAACATGGTACTATAATCTTATGGGACCAATGTTATCTACACAGTCCATCATTAAGTGAAACATTGTTATTCAGTGCATGACTCTATTTGAGATTTTTTATATTATTATAAATATTTTATCCTAATATGTGTTCATACAAAATTTCATTTAAATTTTATAATCATCGCATTCTCTGTGGTCAGAAATAATGGTATAGGCAAATGAAGAATTCTTTGCTTTCTTATGTATATGCCTTTAATCATAGAAATGGTTTTGTTTTGATTACTTCAAAATTAATTCATTGTTTTCCTAGGTCACATCTTTATGTGAGTGAATGAATGAGTGAGTAAATGAGCAAATAAATTCTTGTGTCCATTTTTTTTTCCACTAAGATCTAAACAGAAACTGAGTCCACCAAACACAGAAACATCTTTTATATGCATAATTCACAGGGCTTTAATTCTGAACTTTATTTTGAAATGAAAGAATTCCTATTCCATGGAAATTATGTCAATACAATTTTTAAAATATCATTAATAGGCACTAATGTTGCTCTTAGATGAATTTTATGCATTTAGTAGTATGTATGATTCCTTGACATAAAATGAAAAGACAGACAACTCCCAGAAAGCACCCTAAAGCTGAAGCCATTATAAAACTACAGATTTCTTATTAAAAGGAATATGAAATATTAAAGGGAATATGCATTATTTTGTAATTCAGAAAATATATATTGGTTACCTAAAATGCAGCATTATAGTAAAGGCTAATAATAAAACAACATAAAAGGTAGACATCACCCCAGTTCTCAGATACCTTACAGATTAATACATCACTAGATTAGAATCCATAAGACTTTCAGAGATATGGATGGAAAACAAAATGACTTAGATTTTGGGAAATACATCATAACTTATAGTGTAATGCTTGATTCCTTCAACATAATATCGGGAGTAATACACATTTATTCTAAAGGTGCTGATGTAGCCCAAGTCATTTGTACCTCTTCTTATTAAAATCATTTGAGCCTATTTTACATTTTTTTGAAATCTTCTGTGATCTCAAGTTTCGACCCTTGAAGACAAATTTGATTTTGTAAGTAATTAACAAACTGTAGAATTATAAAAATATTTTTAGCTATAATAGCAAAGTAAAGCATATTTAAGTTTGAATTGGTGAAAGAAAAAAATTCTAACAATCCATAACTTCTATCTCTTTCTAGAAAGAAGTTAACAGTATCCCTGAGGCATTTACTCGACAGTCTCTACTTCAGTTTATGAATTTTTGTTTTCTTCAGTTCATTGTCCTCTTCTAAAGTATAAGTTTCAGTGGTTTTATAAGCAAACTGCTTAATAATTGCTTAATCCTTCCATAACTCAGTTTCCTCATCTGTAAGATGTGGATCATAAATGTGCCCACATCACTAGGTTTTTGTTGGAATTAAATAAAAACTATATATAAACCATTAAAATAGAGTGCCACCAATTCAATCAAAGATTAATTCATATACTTTAGCTTTAAGAGTCCAGTTTTTCTCATACACTAAAAACACTCTGTTGTCATTGATTCTCTCTTCCACATAATGTGTTATCTTTCTCAAGATGATGATCTTTGTCAAGATAATTTTTATCGGGCTGCAGATATACCCTCCCAGGTGAAAAAAAAGTAATACTTCATATCTCTTCTGAGATAACGATTCATTTCTCTGTGCCTTTCCATAGCAAAGTATTCACCACAGTAATTTTATCTATGTTTCTTATTTCCAAATGTTTTTCATTTTCCTCCAACTAGGTTTCTATTCTCACAACTAAGTCAAATTGTACAAATCCAAGTCATCTATAACTTCCGCACTGTCAAACCCACGTGACTCTGTACCTCTCTTTTCTAACTCTGTAAAGTACTTATGAACATCTACAATCCCTTTCCTTGGGTCTTCTCGTCAATCATCAGCAAGATCCATTATATTCTCAGTCTCTTCTCTACAGTTTCATTTATCTTAGTGCATTAATTCAATCCCATCTGTCCCCTGATGGTTTTCCTTCCTTACGGTCTCTCAAATATTGACTGTTTGCTTTCCCATACCCCACATACCTCTGGTCCTCGGTTAGGGTAGGTTTTCCTTTTTTCTGGATTGGCATGGCCAATGCATCCTTTTACCCTTGAACCTGGAGATGGTTAAGGGTACCCTTCTGCCCTCCCTATATACTTCCAGTCTGAATCACCTGTCATGAGACTAACCTTCCTTAGTTGAGTCATCCACTGATCCTAGGGGCAACCGCTCCTCTTTTCTTGAAGATTTTCCATCAAGATTCAATGTTATTTTCTACAATATGACTGTTATTTTATTTTTTTAATGATTTCACTGTGTACATAAAAAATCCTTACAACACCATGGCTGTTTTTCCTATGTGATACCAATTTCACTGAACAGAGCAGTTTTTGAAGAAGCATACTCTGGGAAGCTGTGGTCTGGAGCTTAGGAGAAGCTTTAGAAAGAAAAAAATTTATATCTGGGCTTTAAAGATGAAAGTGAGATTTAGGAAAACAAAAGGGGCTAAAGTGTAGGGAAATTGAAGGAGGCAATATGGCTGAGAAAATATATGTAAAAAATTCTTTCCTAAATAGACCTCAAAAGTATACTATTTCTCTACTTAAATTGTCTTCCCTCCCCTCTCTGTATATGAAATTCCTTCACAACTTTTAGGGCTTGGACGAGAACTTAAGACTTCGTACCAACATTACCCAACCACCTTAACAAAAAGCCAAGCAGCCTGCATTTAAATTCTGACTGCGCTATCATCAGGATTATTTATTAAACACTTCTCATATGTGAACGTTTTTTACATTTCTGTTTGTGTCTTCACATAACTTCCTCAGTGCGAAGAATATGCTGTTTTTACAGAGGGAAGGATGATGTCTAACACATCTTTTATATCTCTCCTTTCAATAAATGCTAATGGCAGGATAATATATAAAGCAAGTTTTAAAAGAAGAATATCATCTTTGTGAAAAGTTTTACAAATACATGTACATATATCGTTGACAGTATGCTTCTCACAACAGTAGGCTTAGAGTTTGTCACAGGTCACATAGGGTCACATAATCACAAGTGAAAGACGCCTTCTAGTTATTCCCTTTCTTTGAGCAAATGAGAATACAGAGGCCAAGAGACAGTAAATGGTATATCCCTATTACAGAGCCACAAGTCTGAAACTGAAATTTAGGTCTTTTACTTCCTTAGTTATTACACTTTCTACTACACCATTCTGCTTCACAAGCATTACGATAATCACTGTCATTATTATTACACTTTATTAAGGATATATAAAACCAAATGTGTTTTATTAGAACCCTCAAATCTATTCATATGGGTCTAGGCATCACTGTTGCTACTCATTTTACATTCTTTCCTGCTCATAAATTAATGGGTCCTTCAAGATGCATTGCCTTTCCTAAAACCGTGTTCACATTTTTCAGTGCTCACATCTGTTTGCTGGAAAATTCCAAACACTCATTAGGCAAATGATTGGTTGTATTAGTAAAAAAAATTTACGGGAAGATATTATAATCCCAAGAATAAAATGAGGCCATGAGCAACACAGCTTGATGATCCAAGCTTCAGAAGCACTATAATTTCTCTGAAAATACAATTAGAGTTAGGCATTATGTAGCATGGTATTATAATAAAAATAATAAGATGCCGTAATTTTTTTTGTTCACATTATGTTTTTATTTTCTGTATGTTGTCCTAGGTTCTAAATTGCTTTCTTTAAAAGAAACAGTGTTGTCACCTTGCTGATATCCTTGGACATTCAAGTGCTGAACTAAAGCTACTTTCATAGACACTTAGCTACCACCAGTTCCTGGGTCATATATTACTGATAACATTGATGAAGTTTATGGCTGCATCTGGTAGATTTGCCACACATTTTGTAGTGCCTTTGCGGGGCACTCAGCATGTAACAAAGGTGAGAGACATTCTGTATTAATCCATCCTCATGCTGCTAATAAAGACATATCCCAGACTGGGTAATTTATAAAGGAAAGAGGTTTAATTGACTCACAGTTCTTCAGGGCTAGGGAGGCCTCAGGAAACTTACAATTATGGTGGAATCGGAAGCAAATACGTCCTTCTCAGGGCGGGAGGAAGGGGAAGTGCCAAGCAAAGGAGAGAAGATTCCCTTATAAAACCATCAGATCTATGAGAGCTCACTCACTCTCATGAGAACAGCATGGGTATAATGGCTCCCATGATTCAATTACCTACCACCGGGTTCCTCCCATGACACATGGGGATTATGGGATCTCTAAGATGCTGTTTGGTGGTGGGAACACAGACAAACCGTATCACATTCTTTGCTCTGTAGTTGCTTACCAAGTGCCTTAGTCTGATTCTGCTGCTGCAGCAAAAGGCCATAAACTCTGCAGTTTATAAACAACAGAAATTTGTTTCACACAATTCTAGAGGTTGAGAAGGTCAAGATCAAGGCACCAGCAGGTTCAATGTCTGGTGAGCTCTGCTTTCTGGTTCATAGACAATGTCTTCCGTATTGCTCTGTCCTCATTTGGTGGAAGAAACTAGCTAGCTCTTTATGGTGGGATTGCATAGGCAGTAATCCTGATCATGAGAGCTTCACCCTCCCGATCTAATCACTTTCCAGAGAGCTCACCTCCTAATACCATCACCTGGAAAGTTAAGATTTCAACCTATGAATTTGGGCCAGTGAGGAAACACAAACATTCAGACTCTAGGATCGAGCTTATAATTATAGAAGTAAAATTCCCTTAACTCAGCCTACACCTAACAAGCTAAGTCTCTTTTCTCTAAAAACATAACTATTGATATTTGTAACATAGTGAAAATATGTGGTTATTAACAGAACCTTGCTCTTCAAATTGT
Organism: Macaca thibetana thibetana; assembly: GCF_024542745.1. Taxonomy (NCBI): domain Eukaryota; kingdom Metazoa; phylum Chordata; class Mammalia; order Primates; family Cercopithecidae; genus Macaca; species Macaca thibetana. The sequence goes on along the minus strand of NC_065591.1, from coordinate 96,263,403 downwards.
GATCCACGGATCAGCAGTAGCAACCACAACTGAAAACTTGATAAAAATGCAGATGTTCAGGACACAAATCTAGGCCTACTAAATCAGAATGTGAATTTTATCTCCTATGCACATTAAAATTTAAGAAGCAATACTCTAGTATACCCAATCACTTCTGTGCTTTCTACCTGGGATGTATGCTTACCACATGTGAGCTGCATTTGTTCCTATATGCACAACTCTTTAAAACAGCCTGTGTGTTGTTGTAATGAGAAAATGATTACATGGATCCAGAAAGAAAGGTAGTTATCATTTTTATCATTTTTATGTGCTAAGTTATATACTTTGTCAAGATTCAGTAAATGTAAATCATGGCTATTATGGACATTGAATTAGTTGTAGGCATAACAACTATTAATATTTAAAAGGGGGGGGAAATTGTGAAAATCCAGAGTGATTCTGAATTTGGATCACTTCATATGTGACTTTAAGTCTCCACGTTAATTTAAATATATCAAAATAGGACATGCTAGATGTTGCAGAAAACACAGCTTAAAACTTGTTGATCTATGTAAAAACATTTGTGAACAAAGTGCGTCTCTATGGTTTGAGTAAAAACACTAGATGGGGTCAGATTTCAGAGGCTCTTCAGGAAACAGTCAAACATTATTCCAGTCTTGCTTATATAATTTTGTATACAGAGATAAGTAAACTGTTGCTAAGTGGAAATATGAAACTTATGAAACATAGTGGGGACTAATGGAAAGGGTATAAATTCAGTTTTGTGTAATTCATTCATTCAACAAATATGTCCAGAAAATCTGCCAGACATAATAGGTGCTGAATATACAATGTGAGCAAGAGAGACACAATCTGTCTTCACAGAGGTTCCCTCTGGCAGGGAGATGTAACTCTGTAAATTGCTGGCTTTTATGAAAGCTCAGGTTTCTTCTCCAGAGAGACAATCTTATCTACTTCATGGAGTTTTGCTGAAGGTTAAGTGGGATTATGTTATATCCAGAAGTTCAATAAATCTAATCTCCCTCTTTACCTTTGTTCAATATACAATAGCAATCATTGGAGTTTCTTGAGCAGAGGACTTCCATGAATCAGAGGTTCTCTTAAAAAAATCAATTTAGTTTGTAGAACAATTAGTTTAGGTGGGAAGGAATGCATGGTGTTCTTTACTAGGGAGATATGAGAGAGAATTTACAGTAAGAACTCACTTTTCCTGGCTGAGGAAGTTTCCCAGCTAACCTTTGGAGTTCCTCCTGAAGCACTAGCTTCTCTTTCCACTCCCACCAGCTCCACTTCTTCAATCTCTTTGAGTAGTTTTATTCTTGAGATGCAAGCAAAAAGCAAATAACCTCTCTGGAATATTTCTTGTTCCTAAAAAGCCATAAATCTCATTTTTATGTGATTTTAGAGAAATATTTTTAAAATAAAAATTATAGGAACATAGTCCAATAATTGATAGCCACACCTTGTAAACAAAGCTTCTGGTTACCCAGAAAATTTCTAACCCACATGAGTATTTAATGCATCCAATACTCTCAACTCCACTGTCTCCCACCTTGCCCTCCACCACATGCTCCCATATCCTCTTATGATTCACAGCTTTCTAGATTCTCTACCACTTGGTCTCTCACCTCCTTCTCATTTCTTCCCAAGGCTTCTTTTATTTCAACAAATTTTATTCAGTATTTGTAATAATCATTCCTGTTTTATAAATAGTTAATAGGAAGGGAAGATATTTGTATCAATTAAATCAAGTTATCGATTTCTCTGCCATGATATATAAATTATAAAGATCTAAAATGTTTCTTTTGCCCTACGAATCTACTTCTCTTTTAAATATAGATTTGATAGCAGATGGCACACCAGTAAACACACAAGCACAAATGTAACATAATTTTAGAGAGTTTATCTTCAAAATAATTACTAAATTTATTATGTTTTATAGACCTACATCTAAAAATTTGCTTTGCTAGGCACACTGGCTCATGCTTGTAATCCCAGCACTTTGGGAGGCCAACACAGGAGGATTGTTTGAGTCCAGGAGTTCGAGACCAGTCTGGGCAGCATAGCCCCAGAATTTGTCTTTACAAGTAACAAAGAAATTATCCAGGCATGGTGGCACACACGTGTGCACCCAGCTACTCAGAAGACTGAGGTAAGAGGATCACTTGAGCCTGGGAGGTCGAGGCTGCAGTGAGTCATGATTGTGCCATTACACTTCAGCCTGGGCAAGAGAGAGTGAGGCCCCGTCCCCAAATTTGTTTTTAATAAATAAATTTATTTTAAAAAAATAAAAATTAGTTTAATGTCATTCAATTGGAAGAATATGGATTTTAGAGTGAGGAAAATGTAAATTTTAAATAATGCTCTGACACTTACTAGTTCTGCAATCTCAGGCACATTACCTAGTTACTGACCTTTGATTTCTCCACTTCCAAAGAAAGTTTTTCCAATAGTATAGAATTGTTATGAAAATTAGATGTAATAGCCAAATGTCATACAATAAATTTAAAAAGTGCGTGTTTTAGTTGAAAGGGAATGTTAATCATTTGCAAAAAGTTGAGTAGGACTTCTTTTCTGAAGACAATTAGTTTTTGTCCATTGCATGGTATTCTGTTCTAGTACTTAAATTTGTGTAACTTACATAAAAATCAGCCAAAGCTTTGCACTTGTTGCCAGAATCAATGACCTTTCCATGTACTAAGAAATACTTACTCTATCTGTATATAAAGTGATTCAATTTGACCAATGATAAATTCTGCACATTTATACACAAAATACTGAAAACATATTTTCTTTTCAAATTCTCATTGTTGTCCAATGATTTGGGAACTATTTCAGAATGACAACTTACGTGACAGTTCTGAGAATTTTAAGGAATTCATAAAATATATAATAAACCTTTCTGTCTCTCAAGTTTTTTTAATCCTAGAAAGACTGAGTTCAACTTATATCTGTGATTCAAAATGTCATGCTTACTTATGCCGTGCTTATAATTTTGTGAACCTTGAGACCACACTGCCCTCATACATTCTTTAAACACAGTCATTTCTTGAAACTTCCATTTTGTCTCAGGGTTCATCCAAGTAACTACTTATTTTGTTCTCCCCTTTCAGAGAAGATTCTAATATTTCCCTTCAATTCTGAAGTGGTCAGAAGGACCAGAGAATGGATGAATTCAAAAGCAGCATTATCTTAGGAGTATATTAATTATAATTAACAAGTCAGATTATATTGGTCCAGGTGCTGCATTAAAGAAGAAAAGCAGTGCTCTAGGAGTGTGCCTGTCTGACAAGCGTGGATGCGACTCCAGTCCTAACAAGAACACAACTTGTTAGGACTTTTTTTTGAGTTAGGACAACTTGTTAGGACCATTTAAGTGGTCAAAAACACAGCAAAATTGCAATACCGGTGGCTACCACAGAGGTCTCTGAGAATTAAGTGTGTAATTTCAGGCACAGTATGGGTCCAAATAAACAACACTTACTTTTGTTACTGTGTTGCTTCTTTTTAACTGTTAACCATTTAAAATCCTCATTTCTCCCCCTTTAATCTTAAGATGTTTGGAGAAGAGAGAAAAGGTTAATTTGCATTTTTCCACACAGGGTCAGGGACCCAGGACATTTCCACTGTGCCTCTCTACTTCTTCATTTATTCATGTTTTCTCCCTTTATTCATTTATAAAATATTTGAACACCTGTTAAATAGTTACCACTGTGCCCATTGCCATCTGCCACATCATAAAATAGAGACATTTTTCTCCAGTATATTGCCTCAACAGTAGCAAAATGACATAGTAGGTTCCTGAGAGAATAAGCCCATTGTCCACTTCACTTGTGAACATAAACCCAACTTCAGACAGAGTTTACCTCACAGTGAATACAAGCTAATGAATTCATATGCAAGTGTATTTGCTGGAGGGAACTTGTAATCTCTTAACCCAGAAAAGCCAGAAGCAATTGCTACATGGATAGGATTTGGCATAATGTTGTGCCAGAGGACACAGCAAATATTACTGCCTTAAAGTTTTCTGTAGACCCCAGGGTAGGTTTAACTTTGACAACACTGCCAAAAAAGATAATGAAAGGTTTTTCTTACATATTAAGTATTCATTCAGATGGCTAGAATAATAAATATATCACAAATTATATATATACTACAGGTTATAAAATGACCATTTAATGACAGTTTTTGCAATCTGTGGCAAATATAAAACACCTTTAAAGAATAGTGGCATTACTAAATAAGCTAAATGTCTACCATAAAAGCTTTGGGAAAATATTATACAAGGCCAGACCACTGCTAAAAATAATTTAATCAATAAATATGATCAAAACCAACTAGTTCTAATTTAAATGATAACTTCATAACAATTATTTTCCAATTAAAAAATTTATAATTGAAATTGCAGAATCAAATCTGCTTAAGTATAACAAAAGTCCTTATGCTAAACAAAATTAACTTCATAAAACAAATCCCAAGCCATGACATTTTCTAGGATTTATTTAAGAAGTAATGCTAAACTCCCACTTGCTCCTGTAATTTTTTTCTTTATTTGGTATTAATATGGCTCTATCAAAACCTGTAGAAATTTTAAAATTCAACTCTACATTTGAGTCTGTACATGTCACTTATTCATTCCTCACTTGATAGCAAATCATTCAAGTGAAAATATATCAGCAAAATCCTGAGCAATTTGAATGCAAATTAAATCAATACAATAACTTAAAAGAATTTGCCCTTGTAAAGCGTGCAAGTTCAGGCAGCTGTTCAGGATCCTTATTTTGTTTAGTTAATCTCTAGTAGTGTAACTATATTTAAGGCATTCGTTGCAAACTCCATTTTTAAGTGTGACGAAGCCCAGAGCAATCAGAATTATAACCAAAAGGTGAATGTATTTAGGAAGCTGAAGAATAGATATCAGTTCTCATTCTAAACTAAGTCAAAATAACATACCTTGTCACATGAAAATCATAAAGTTAACTGTAGAAATCAATACAAAAAGTTGCTTTCTGTTCCCATCATTTGTTCATACAACTAACAATGATTGAGTATGATTGTAGTTGAAAAAGTTATAGTGTAGATGTAAACTTTTTTCCAGACTATTCTTATGAGTAATTCCAAAAGATAAGGCGTTATTCCATGAGCTTCTCTTTAGTTTCTGAGGTAAGCTTTCTCTACATGAAAATGAACACCAACAAAGAAGCAGCACTACAGTATCAAATTCCAAACACGAGATAGGAATTAAAATGTGTTTTGAAACCAATTTTATCCACCTCCACATTTTAATATAAAACATTCTTAAAGAAAAGCAGTACAACTAAGTAAGTTACACGTTAACCATAAAAGCTTTGGGAAAACACAAAAATCCAGATCACTGTTGTAAATAATTTAATCAATACATATTATTGAGCACTTGCATTTCACCAGGTTATTGGGCCAGGCAGGATTTGGGGGTACAGAGATGAATACAGCATTCTGCAGTGTGGTGGGAGTGGCGCCCCTTATGTAAATAAAGAATAACTACACAGTGTAGCTGGAGACCAATACCGGCATATATAATGTCTTGGGAACAAACAGAATAAAGTTCCTAATTGTACCTAAAACAAAATCAAGGCCCTCACAAAAGAGAGAAGAATTTAGCTGACAGAAGGAGAGAACAAGAAGGCTCTCATACTTGCTTCAAAATTATAAAGACTCTGGGCATACGGCAAAGCCTCCCAAAGCCCAGAGACCATCATTGAGGGAGGAGTAACTTGAGAAAGGTTAGAGCATCTCAGTAAAGTTGAATTGGTCACCTGTGCTGGTGACCAACTCACAAGTAGTCCAGGTGAAGCTGCAAGATCTAGCCGCAAGTTTAATCTGCTGGTTGGAAATCTTTGGTGAACCCTCTGGTAACCTCGTAGACATGGGCAGCATGTCCACTTGCTATGGGCTTAACACATGGGAGAGTTGTTACTGTGCAGGTTCATATCCACTTAGCAGTGAGTTTGTACCTGGTAACAATCAAAATTAACAAATTGTGTCCTGGGTTCCTATCCGCCAACCTGTTGTTCCCAAGACATTACATATGCCTGTGTAAGTCTCCAGCCACACTGTGCAGTTATTCCCAACGTGGTTGGGAGACAGGATTAATGCTCTCTCTCTATCTACGTGCCAATATTGCTCCCCAAACCATGCATTTACCCTGACTTCTTCTGAATCACTCTCTCTCCCTCCATTTCTCATGGCCTTAGCAATCTTGTAAAACTCCAGAAACTGAAATAAAATGGTCCTTGCTATAGCTTTTATTTTCATTTTTTTTCTCCCTGAGATTGCAGAAAAGAAAGACAAGTCATCAAAACCAAGGCCAGAGAACAAGTTAAAATGCTCTTGGAGAATTGCCTTTCAGGACAGAGGAAATTAGATTTATTTGGCAAAACTGAGCCAAGGCAAGAGCCAAAGTCAAATGGATTAGGGTAATCAAAGCCAAAGACAGACAATACTGATAGAAAGGAATTTAATCAGGAGAAAGAGCCCAAGTGTATGTACGGTTGGATCTAGAGACTAAAAGCAGAGAATCTGTCCCAATCTCCTCCTTAATACACAGAGGTAAGATACTGAGTTTTGAACGTATAAAGTCATTCTAGTTTCTTCCGGCTATTCTGATAAACTGCTGTGTTAATAGTGGATATTTTCCTTTGAAATAAATATATGTTCAAACTTCCTATATCATTTCAGTAATTTTTGGCACCAAGGCAAGCAGATGATGAAGAAAATTTTTGGTAAACAAGACTGCTTCTCTTCCTTAAAAATCATATCTATGACATAGATATTCATGTCCATAGGTTGGTAATAGTTCGTCCCCAAGTCGAACAGCCCTGTACTATTCAATCCATGTAGGCTGAGATGGGAGGGGTGAAGGGGAGAGTATGTAGTAAATGTGATCCAATGTTAATTTAAAACCACACTAAATAAATTGATTTACTAACATAAGAACTAGAAATTCACAAAAGCCACATGAGAACGTCTTCTCTCCTGGTTCTTTTTTCACCTGACCAAGGGCTGCTTTATTCCCTAAATAACACTCCGTTAATAATGAACATCAGAAGTTGTTTGGAAAAATGATCCTACTTACCTAAGTGTTAAGCAAATTAATCTACTTATTCAGTTGTATGTTTCCACCTACATAAATTGCTGGCTCCAGATAAACTAACTACAAAATACAATCATAGTCCCTTTGTGTCCAGAATTCGTTCCTTCTGGTGGGTTCTTGGTCTCGCTGACTTTAAGAATGAAGCTGCGGACCTTCGTGGTGTTACAGTTCTTAAAGATGGTGTGTCTGGAGTTTGTTCCTTCAGATGTTCAGTTGTGTCCGGAGTTTCTTCCTTCCGATGGGTTCGTGGTCTCGCTTGACTTCAGGAGTGAAGCCACAGACCTTTGCAGTGAGTGTTACAGCGCTTATAGGCGGCACCTCGGAGTTGTTTGTTCCTCCCGGTGGGTTCCTGGTCTCCCTGACTTCAGGAATGAAGCCGCAGACCCTCACGGTGAGTGTGACAGTTCATAAAGGTAGTATGCACCCAAAGAGTGAGCAGCAGCAAGATTTACTAGGAAGCGTGAAAGAACAAATCTTCCGAAGTATGCTAGAGCACCCAACAGGGTTGCTGCTGCCGGCTGTGGTGGACAGCTTTTATTCCCTTATTTGGTCCCACCCACTTCCTGCTGATTTGTCCACTTTATGGAGCACTGATTGGTCCATTTTTACAGAGGGCTGATTAGTCCGTTTTTACAGACTGCTGATTGGTGTGTTTACAAACCTTTAACTAGACACAGAGCGCTGATTGGTGTGTTTACAATCCTTTAGCTAGACAGAAAATTTCTCTAAGTCCACGCCCAACCCAGAAGCCCAGCGGGCTTCACCTCTCACCTTTAATGTTTCATCTGATTTGTACGTCCAAAATAATGTGTTCCTTTGAAACAACACATTTCAAGAGCAAGCAATAACCCAAAACTGTTATATCTGATAAAATGACCAAGTTGCCAGAAGTTTCATAGCAAGAACCAAGAAAACAAACAGCTAACAAGAGCCTTCCTGAGATCACCATCACTCTTTGGGTCAGGAAGTCTGTGTGCATGTACTAGGTTACCTCCATTCACAAGAAATCAGAGCTGGATACAGGGCTAACTTGCAAGCATTCCCCAGTCTACACACAGACCCATCAACACAGGGTAAACCCTCACTGGCACAAGCAGCTTAAACAAAACTGCTAAATCACACTCATCTCTCATAGTCTGGAAGGCTATGTACATTTCCAAAGTAGTGTCCTCTCATGAATAATCTCCAAACTAGTAATCATCAGTAACAAAAAGTGAGGCAAAAATACATAAATTCCGTGAAGTGTGATAGGAAGCTTTAAAACACGCACACGATGCCAGCACGGTGGCTCAACCCTGTAATCCTAGCACTTTGGGAGGCCCAGGCGGGCGGATCACGAGGTCAGGAGATCGAGACCATCCTAGCTAACACGGTGAAACCCCGTCTCTAAGAAAAATACAAAAAATTAGCTGGGCGTGGTGGCAGGAGCCTGTGTTATTTTAAGGAGCAATGAATGCACAACTTATGTATCACAGAACATGCCCTATGCAATAGCTTCAGCCCACTCAACTCCTGAAATATGCTCTCTTTGGGTCCTTGGAAGTGGCTTATTGGAAAGTATTAGGATGAGAAATGGCACTCACCCACTAATATGTCAGTTTGGTTCAGACATAGCACATTTCAGTTTAGAGCCCAAGACTTGTCCCAAACTTGATGAGAAAGGCAAGCCCTGGACAAGTCCTGTTGCACCTTCTTTCTATGTTACATCATAACCACAAACATTTTCACACACAATATTTTTACACAGAAAAAGATAAAAGGCAACATTTTAGAGTGCTTATTGTGTTTGTGGAAGGTAGAAAAGTACCACCATCAAATTGTACAGTTTTTTCTTTTTGGCAGTTATTACCTCAACCCAGCAAAAATTTTATTTTCTCCCACCCAATTACCTGCCCAAGTCACTGCCAATCTCCTGGATGCCACAAAAAGAAAGTCTTCCATTGCTCTGAACTGTGGAGCCAACCAAACAGGCCTTGCTTCTGTTTCCCCTTGATTCATATCTGAAGATAGGTCATTTCACCCACTTGAAACTAATCAGGACCGTGAGCCAAATTGTTACCCAGGAGGAGATCACAATGAAGAGGGATACGAGGTGAGAAATAGGCAAGGGAATCCCTTATAAGCATTTAGGGCTAACATCATGGTAATTCACAGGAAGCCTGTCTGAAAAGCTGTGATTCCAGAACAATATCCCTGAGTGAAACAGAAGCAGATTTCTTCCCACTATGCCTGGTGTAATGAAGAAAAGTAAGACTTCAACAGCAGGACTTTAGAACAGTAGGTGTTTTATTTCTTCACTCAGCTATGTTTCTACTCAGAACCTATTAAAGAAGTTCTATTTTTTGAGCACTCTGATCCAAAAAAATGGTTTTTTTTTTTTTTTTAACATTAAACTGTTCTGTGTCCCACCTTTTCCCAAGGTGATTCATTAAATTTACAGGATAAATGGCATTTTGTGGAAATTTGTCATGGGATTGTCTGGTCTGTTCCTGAGTGGTGGGAGGTAAAGTGACACTACTGGTACAAAGACAAGTCTGTCCAGGCAGAGAAGCCACCAAGGAGGGAGAGGTGGTTGGAGAAAGCCTACCTTTCCAAAGGATATAGAGATTCTGGGTGACACCAGGTTATCCAAGGACAGCATGACTCATGACTGGAGGGGAAATAAAAATAGACATTGGGTCACAGATTTCTGCTTTTGTTCCTGAGTATGTAGACATTAAATTACGTCAATCAGATCATTCAATAATTACCATTCAGTCAAACAAGACTCAGCATCTCTAATTGATTCATTTTTTCTTTCTGTAACAGAGAATTCTTTCCTTCTCTACCTTTCTTTTGGATATAGATTACATGATAGTATCCCCAGTTTAATTACCTAAAGAACAGAAAAAATAAAACCCCCACTGAGAGCAAAATATGAAATAAAGTCTGCATTTAAAAACATACAGGGATACACAGTACCAAAGCTTAATGTCTACCAGCTCTGCAGCATGATATAGAGATTCAGGTTTTGTGGGGCTGAAAGATTTTCCAATTGTGGTGGAGTTTAAAAAAAATAAAATCACAAATAAAAAATGAATTATAAACATCAATGTACATTTAGAAAAGAAAATAAATTACTGACTTTTAAAAGCCAACAAATATATCATCATACATATTAGGAAATAAAGTATTTGTATGAATTAATTGCTTGGTTACTCTCCATAATACACCTTTGTTTCTATAGCCTTCTAGCTGAATTCTCTTCATCATCTCTTCGTGTAGCAATGATAATGTAACATTTTCTACAGGGAAAGTAGAAAGATAATTCAGGGTTTTATCTAGTTTGTTTTTAATTATTGATAATTTAGAAAGTTAATATGAAATTAAAGCTTACGTGAGAGTAATTCAAAAGCATTTTAAGTTCCTTTTATGTTTTATTGAATTATATAACATGTAATCAAATTACTCTTATACTACATACATTGATTTATTGATGAGTATGTGTAGTTTTCTTACTAGAACTCTTGCTTCTTCAGATAATTTAAGTTTATTGATGGTGATTTGCAAGCTCCCATTGACTAAAAGTACCAGATTTCATCAGGAAAAAAAAGTGTCAATATGTCAAATATACTAAGATGCAATTCAATGTGATTGAAAAATAAAATTAGCAGATCCACATGAAGGTACACCAGATATTTAGAAAATTGCTACAAGTTTGTACCCTACAAACATAGTTCTGAATTGTGTTTTTAAAACTGCCCATTAAAAAGCATGTTAAATTTATAATTTTAATACTGCTAAGTCAAGTACATGACTCAAAGTAGAAAATTTTTTGTATCAGCAGTTGTCAATGAAAATTAAACTCTTCATTTATGTTTTACACATCTGATGGCTGGCAAAAATTTCCTTAGGCAGCTTCCAGCACACAAATGTTTAATCCTAGTTTGTCTTCCACTGCCTATAAACTTCTGGTACTGAGCGTCATGGAACATACTCATGTCCCGATATAGCGCCTGACCCTTCACTTTCTTGTGATGAATATGGACGTAGCATCAGGGTGGAAGGTCCTCCTACAACAGAAAACCTATTCACATACAGATTTACCATTTCTACTGGTCTTCATTTTTCGTATGTAGATGCAAATTTCCATCTGATATATTTTCTTTCTTCCTAAACAATTTCCCTTAACATTTCTCATAGTGCATATTTGCTGCTGCAATTACCTTTGGGTCTCAGAAAATGTCTTTATTTTACCTTTATTTTTAAAAGATATGTTTACTGGATAAAAAGTTCTGGGTTGAGAGGGTTTTATTTCCCTCCTTCTTTCAGCATGAGTTCTAGTTTGTATTGTTCATACTCCACTTATATTTTACCCATTTGAGGATTGGGAGAATTTTCCATAGGTCAGTGTCTGGAACACATGTTTCAAAAACTTTTTTCCCTGCTACCCACTCTACACTTCTGGTATGAGTGTCTATTGTGATTCTTATTCGTATATTATCTATACACTATGCAATGCCTTTTTGCTTCTAACGGCTTTTAGGATTTTCTCTTAGTCACTGGTTTAGAGTAATTTGTTAATGATATCCTTCATTTTTCTTGTGCTCAGCCTTCTTTGCACTACTGTGAAATTATACTGTGAATCAAATTCATACATTTTTTAGCTATTATTTCTTCATCTATTTTTTTCTGTTTTTCTTTTCACAGACTTCAGTGGTACACGTTAGGCTGCTTGAGGTTGTCCTGTAGATCAATGAGGCATTATCCTTTTTTATTTAAGTTTTTCTGATTTTGTTTTAATTTGAATCATATTAGTTATTATGCCTTCACACTCACTAATCTGTTGACTGTTTTAAAAATCATCCATGACTCTCTTTAACACACTCATGTTTTCTTCTAACTTCTTGAATACCTGGAATATAGTTATAATTCTTTTAATATGCCTGTCGACTAATTATTTTATCTGTGTCATTTCTTGATTTCCTTATTATTTACATATTTTTCTCTCTTTTTGCATGCCTCGTATTTTTTAATTGGATGTTAGTTATTAATTTTACCTTATTGGATCCCGAACAATTTCTGTATTTCTTTAAATATTCTTGAGTTTTGTTATAGAATACAATTAAGTTCTGTGTACCTTTGATTTTTCAAGAATTTCTTTCAAAACTTGTTAGGATAAACCACAACAGCCTTTATTCCAAGGCTAATTTTGCTCCATTACTAAGGCCTTTTAATTACTCTACTCAATGCCCTGTATGTTAAAAGGTTTTTTTGTTTGTTTCTTTATTTTCACTTTGTGATGGGAACACAAACTACTCAGGTCTTTGTGTGAGCTCCAGGCATTGTTCCACTTATTTTTTTCAGGTTGCTCTTTCTCAATCCTTGGGTGGTCACTACTCTTTATCTAACACTTGCTGATTGATACTCAGCTGAAGACTGCAGATCTCAAAGTCCTCTCCTCTGTATGCAGCTCTTACCAATTCTCTTCCTATGTTCTCTCTGAGTTGTTTTCCACTCAGGCATACTGCTGACCTCTATTTGCATTTTCCCTCCTTGTACAGCAATCTGGAAACTCTCCCCAGTATTAAGCTTGGTAATTGTAGCACTTACTTTGTTTCATTTCCTTCTATCAAGAATCATTGTCCTGCCTGTTGTACAGTCTCTGAAAATTATTGTTCGATATATTTTGTCTGATTTATTATTTAGTTATGCCAGAAGGATAAGTCTGGTCCTTGTTATATGGGTTGGCCTTGTGTCCCCACCCAAATCTCATCTTGAATTGTAAACCCCATGTGTTGAGGGAGGAACCTGGTGGGAGGTGATTGGATCATGGGGGAGGTTTCCCTGTGCTGTTTTCATGATAGTGAGTTCTCATGAGATCTGATGGTTTTGTAATTGTTTAGCAAGTTTCTCCTTCACTCACTTCTCTCCCCTGCCACCAGGAGGACCTGCCTGCTTCCACTTCTGCCACGATTGTTAGTTCCCAGAGGGCTCCCCAGCCATGCAGAACTCTGACTCAACTAACCTCTTTCCTTTATAAATTAAGATACTATCTAGTCTGGGGAAGTATCTTTATAAAAGTGTGAGAATGGATGAATACACCTTGTAACTCTGTCATGGCCAGTAATAGAAGTCCATTAAGTATAACTTAATTAAATGTAGATACTCAGTATTAACCACATTAAAATACCTCAACTAAACCAAACCTGACTGTATTCCAAATTCAGCTTCCAGTAGCTGGATCTCAATATGCTCACAGCCACTTCAAGGTGACCTGATGTTGACAAAGTATAACACAAAGGCAGTCAAGGTGGAAATACACTTTGGCACTCCCCTGATGGCTTCCAAGGGATTCTGATTTTCTTTGTTTAACCATCACTTTTTTTTTTTTTTTTTTTTTGAGATGGAATTTCACTCTGTCACCCAGGCTGGAGTGCAGTGGTGCAAGCTCAGCTCACTGCAACTTCTGCCTCCTGGGTTCCAGTGATTCTTCTACCTAAGCCTCCCAGGTAGCTGGGACTACAGGCACGCACCACCATGCCCAGCTAATTTTGTATTTTTAGTAGAGACAGGGTTTCACCATGTTGGCCAGGCTGGTCTCGAACTCCTGACCTCATGTGATCTGCCCGCCTCAGCCTCCCAAAGTGCTGGGATTACAGGCGTGAGCCACCGCGCCCAGCCCATCATCTTTTATTTCTGTATGTGATGTGTATAAATCTTGTACTGCCTGGAATTTTAAAGCTAAAACAAATATTTTAATGGGTTAACAGAACACAGAATTTTTATGCATAGGTTATAAGAATCATTTTTTTTCATAAATAAAGAAAGAGTAGCCACCTATATTTACCCTCCTTTGTCATCTTGATCACCATCCCAACCCTGGTCTAATTTTCAGCTACATCTTCGGAGAATATATGCACCCCTATGGTGTAACTTCTATGGAACATTGTGACTGGAACCATTCCATAGCAGGTACCCCTTTTTTCTTTAAAATGTGTTTTCCTTTAAAAAGTGTTTCCTTTTTCTTTCATTTTCTTTAGTACCTGGAAGTTTACAACCACAATACAATTTAGTCAAAAGTAGAAAATTAGGCCAGGTGCAGTGGCTCACACCTATAATGCCAGCACTTTGAGAGGCTGAGGAGGAAGGCTCCCTTGATTCCAGTAGTTTGAGAACAGCCAGGGCAACATAGTGAGACACTATCTCTACAAAAAATATATTTTAAAAAATTAGCTCAGCATGATGGCACGTGTGACTGTAGTCTCAGTCACTCAGAGGGCTGAAATGATGACACCACTGCACTTCAGCCTGGATGACACAGCAAGATGTCGTCTCAAAAAGAAGTAGGCCATCAGTTATTAATTTTTTCAAGGATAGCTTCCATTAGAAACAAAGATATATAACACACCCATCCCACATCAACCCACGAATACTTATCCTTGAAGTATTTCAAGCCAGCGAGTGAATAGTTCCACTATGAGGACTTTGCACTTTCAGGATACAAAAGAAAGACCTGTATGACTTCTCATGTGTATTCCTAAGGAGAGGGGCAGAAGACAGTGTATCTGGATTTTGGAGGTAACAGCCAAGGCTCACACGGCTTTCTTGGGACCAGAGGAGACATTCAACACTAAAATAAGTGAATATGAATTACTACAATCTTAGGAAATCAAGCATGGAATACATTTGGCCACACTTAAAGTGAGAGGATGGGCTCATCTACCCTGAAACAACTCGTCCCTAGGAGGGAAGCTTGACCAGTGGCAAAGCCACACAACAATGGGCATGTGTCATCTGTTAGTCTAGGGGGCGCTAGGCTTCAACAGCTCTCCTCTGCTCAAGGAAAGAGCCAGTAAAATGAACGTAGTTAGATGCTGGTTCTATGTGGTCTGAATAAGATTCTCAGTCCCTGAAGAAAAGGAGAAGACGACCCTCGAAAAGATGGTGCTGAATTTCCTGCTGCTGGAAAATGTGACCAGTTCTAGTAATACAGAAATAAATGTGCTTCTGTGAAAAGTTAAGCTGCTCATTCTGTTACCATTTTAAAATTAACATTGTCAATGGGATTCACCCAAAGGAATATCTGAATCAATTCTTAAATTTGGAAATTAATAAATATAAGTTTTATTCCAAATTCCACATATGGAGAAAATGCAGTATGCATGTTTTTTGTTTGTTTTGCCTCTTAAAACTTTATTTCAACATAACTGTGCTTACAGAAATATACTCATATTGGCTAATAGAATGCAAGTTTAACTTATGCTACACAATTTGGACCAAAAACTTGATTTGAAAAAAAGGATTGCTATCTGTTTTTGTTTGTTTGTTTGTTTGTTTGTTTTTTAATCTATTACAAATCCATAAAATATCTTCCATCAAATGCTGCTAAAGAAAGCAGCAAGAACTTTGAGAAATTTGCCTTTGGTTTGCCTCAGACAAATAACATCTATTGCACTGCATAAATTTATAAAATTGGTGCAACAAAACATTGTTGTAGAATGGCATGAACCCGGGAGGCGGAGCTTGCAGTGAGTGCAGATCTCGCCACTGCATTCCAGCCTGGGCCACAGAGCGAGACTCCACCTCAGAAACAAACAAACAAAAACAACAACAAAACATTGTTGTAATATTTTTCAGTGCCAGTTTAGAACATTCAATAACTAATGGATATGGAAGAGGCTGGGAGGGAGGTTATGTAAACATGTGAAACTCTGAAAGCTATTTGATTTAGTTAATATTGTATGTAGATTGTAAATCTACAAAAACCAAGACTCAGATAATCTCTTCAATCTCAATTAACACTATTTGTTCACTTCACCTGCTGAGGGCAACCAGAAAACTGCACACATTAGTTGTAAGCTTTTCTGACTTACGTTAATAAATAAATAAATAAATAAATAAGTAAATAATAAGTTTCTTCCTCAGCTTTTCAATGCAAGAATGAGAGTATACTACAGACAAGGTATTTTTTCCATTGTGAACATTCATAGGGTGACATGCAATGAAGTCTACTTGGGTTTTGATTTGTATCAACACTCATAGGAAAAACAGCCTCCAAAGTTAATGACCACATGACTTTAGGAGTGACTCAAAAATAAAATGGCATTTCTTAGAAGACTAGAGAGAAACATCCAGCCACAGTTATAAGCCTTATCAAAAAAATGCAGCCCCTTGTAAATTACACCTCAATAAAAAAAGTAGCCCCAAAATAAGACACAGCTCTGAAAAAAGAGGAAAAAATATAACTTAAGTATCTTGAAAACCAATGTGAATATAGGTTCAAAAGATAGTTAAGAGATTAATTTTCATAAGACTACTCAAGATAAAGGCTTGTAACGTAACCTAGTAGTTAAAGTTTATCGCCAGTTACTAAACATCAGTTTACATAACATGTTCATTTTTTGTTCTTTTATCAAAAGGGAAAATTCTTGCTTTAATGCTATTACAGTTTTCTGTAGATGTAATTTATCCATAAAAGGCATTACATATACATTACATGACATAATTAAGAATAGTATATAGTAATATTCTAATACCACCCTGTTCCTCCTTACTAAAGAACTTGTGAAAGCCCTTGGACATTATAAATCAAATCTTAATTTAGCCTAAATTATTCCTTAATTTGGTTTAAAAACATTTATTCAGTGCTTACTATGTACAGGTACTATGCTTAACAGCGTTATTACAGAGCTAAATAAGGTTTAGTCTCTCTCCTCATGAAGTTATAGTCTCTTCTTCTTTCATTTAAATAATTAATGCACGTAAAATATTTAGATATGCTTGGTTCATAATAAGTACTTAAGTCTCTGTAGGCATTAGCAATGATAGCAGTCATAGTCATAATAGCAATAATGGTAATTGTATTGCATTACTCAAGTTCTACTGATCTCTTCTTTGCTACTTTTGACCCAGCTGACTGCACTGGGATTGATCTCTTCCATTAGCCAGGGTTCAAAATAGTAACTGTAGATTTTTTCGATCTCCACCTAAAATGAATCAAAGCTTCTTTTAACTTTATTTATTAATATTTGCTCTAAGATTTGTTTCTTTTGAAACATCCTGCAAAATATCTGCTTTTAATCACTCATTACCCTAGAAATGGCTTCCTTTTACACATTCAGATCTCAACTACTTACTCAGTTTTATTACGTTATTCAAGTTTTTTCTCATATTCATTTTCAGTTGGGTGAGAATAATAAATTCCTGAATCTGTTCTCAGGAGAAAGAAATTCCTGAATTTCCCTCCTGAAGGAAACAATAAAAAATACAACATAATTGAAACATGCTCCAGTAGATTGGAGCAGCTTAAAGGTACTACAGTATTTATCAAGTATTAGTACTTTTGCTGTCTTTTCTTCCTGACATTAAAAACCAGAGCTCTGAGGCTTTCCTGATCACTAGGTCATGAATGTCTACAATAGCCTAGTTTCTCTTTCTCTTCTTCCAGCTCTTTCTCTTTTTTTTTTTTTTTTTTTTTTGAGGCGGAGTTTCACTCTGTCTCCAGGCTGGAGTGCAGTGGCCGGATCTCAGCTCACTGCAAGCTCCGCCTCCCGGGTTTACGCCATTCTCCTGCCTGAGCCTCCCGAGTAGCTGGGACTACAGGCGCCCGCCACCTCGCCCGGCTAGTTTTTTTTGTATTTTTTAGTAGAGACGGGGTTTCACCATGTTAGCCAGGATGGTCTCGATCTCCTGACCTCGTGATCCGCCCGTCTCGGCCTCCCAAAGTGCTGGGATTACAGGCTTGAGCCACCGCGCCCGGCCTCTCATTTTCTACTACATCCCTTGACTCTTGAGGATTTATGAGCTAAAGAAAGCTGTAGCACTTTCTTTACAGAGGTTTTTATTTGTAATTCTTCACCACTGTTCTGAGGCATAGAACAGTACACACTCAGTTTCATTCCAGGACATCAGAACCTTCACACTGAAGCCAGCCAGATGTTCTATTGCCTTGTAGAGTTAGACCATATTTCATATTTTTGAAGATCTTTTTTATCTTATGCCCACTGTTTCATAGAGAGGCCTAAATATAATTTTTTAAAAAGGATAAATGGAAAGTCTTTTTCAAAATTCCTTAGTAAGTTAGAAACATTATTATTTATGAACCTTCAATGACCTAATACTGATTGATATTCAGAGACTAGAAAGTTGTATTACTTTAGCCAAAATCTAGTTATCCCTTATGATTTGAATCTGCATACTCCTGAACTTGGATAGAGTAAGCTTAGATTGTGAAAAAGACTGTATTTCCCCATGTGTTTACTCCTCTGTTTCAGAAAGCCAGATATAAAAATATTAAAAGTTATTTTTCTCCAAACAAACTTAACAAAACAATATCTAAAATTCCCAGACTCTGAGATTAGATAGAAAGGGATGTTTTTATCTTTGTAGGGTGAGAAATCAAGAGAGAAGTAATCTAAGTTTTCTACTCACTCTATGATTTTCTAACATCATGTTCAAATGCTAATGTTAAAATTAAAGTTATAAATTGTAGCACAGCATGACCATTTGCCAAATGTAATATTTTTACTTAACTGAAAGGTAGATTTCAAGTTTCCTTTTAATCATACTTTCCCATAGGCATTAAAATATATGACTTGATTTACTCAGCTTTGCAAAAATATCTGTTGGCATAATGGGGTGAATTTGCTGCTGTCAGAGTTGATAAGAGAATGTACCATCCCAAGAATGAGTAAATCTACTGATTGGGTTGAACATGCAGCCTGCAGATGTGAGATGTCATTGCACACCCAGGCAATGCTATTTTCTTTGTCTCATCACCAGCTGGCAAAAGATATTTGAACAACAGACAAGAGAGACAAACTGCAGGTGCTCCAGAGAAAGAAATCTATCTTTGCATTTTTCCAAGAGTAACTGTTAAGGAAGAATCTTTGTCAGATGATGAGATAGGTGTAATTCAATTTACATTAATGAACATTTTGTCAAAAGAAAAAGAAAAAAAATGCCTTTGTGCCATAATGTCCTTTATACATATTCCTCTGCCCCACTCACATTGTCATTCATGTTACTATCAAGTTGGTCTCATGGGAACATTGGTGTGTACATATCCTTCCTCACAGAACACTTCATGGAGACGGGGCTTCCCGGCTCTACCACCAAGCCCTGGCTGTGTTTCTGGCCTTGTGTCTACTCCTCATTCTCTACGTTTCATGTATCTCACTCACCAAATCCTATCTTCCCTCTCTCCAGCTTGCTCACCCCAACACATATACACCGTGTCTTTGACCCTCACCTTTTCACAAGGATGTACAATCTGTTAATGCGTCTCTTCTTTACTATCCCACATCCTTCTGTCCTCATTTCTGCTCTTATCCAGCTCAGGTTCCTCTCTGTTCTGTGAAATTAACGTGGCAAAAGCCCAACTTCTGGTTAAAGCCAACTCTCTATTTAATAGAGAGTTGTTTGCTCCAGGGCAGCAAACACATTGCAGAAAAACACATAATCATGCTGATCGGTCTCACTGCAAATATGAACCCTGCATGAGACTGGGTGCATACCAAATGGGCCTTTAGTCATCATGCTGGTTGTCCAGTGACTTTTTCACCCTCCAGAGATGACAATTAAACACGATCTCAGGCTTCCAACCACTTTCTAAATCTCCTCCCTCAGCCTCACTCTCAGATAATAATCATGTTTGTTATTTCTCTGAGAAAATATTAACAATCAAAAGAGAAATCTAACAAGCTCCCCATAAACACATACCCACCACCACCATTTATAATTCCTTTGTATTTTCCCCTTCTCCTGTTGATAAGCACTACTCCATTTTCCAATCCAATGCCAAGTACCATATGTGTGCAATAGGTTTAAGACATCACTTCTCCCATAATCAAGACTATCACTCCAACAATTCCACTCCTGTCTTCTGTGTATCTAATTTCTTATTCTCTCTCTATTGCATTATTCTCATCCATGTATTAATACTGGTATTAATTCAATCTTGAAAATTAAAATTACACAGAAAACATACTTTTGACTTTGTTTTCCTGGTAGCAAACACTCCTCTTCTTTATTCCCATATTCAGCAAATGAGAAGTATCCTTGAAAGAGAAGTGGGTATTGACTTCTACATTTCCTATTTTTTCATCCTCTTTTGGATCCACTCCAATTTTGCTACCATTGTGCTGCTCTACAAATTAGTTTTTATCTTAGTCGTAGAAGATCTCCACATTGTCCAATCAATTAATCAAGTGACTATATCAATCATACTTAATCTCTGAGCCAGTTCTCAAATTTATAACTTCAGCCTGGATTTTCTGATTTTCAAACACATATATCCCAAATTTATCTGCCATCTTTACTTGAATATCTGAGAAGCAACTCATACCCTATACATAAAAATCTGAACTAGTGATTGCACAGTATCCCACTCCACTTTACTCCTCCCCGCTCCCCCCTACCCCCCAAAACAAAACTCTATTCTTTAAAGTCTTTTCCATCAGGATAAACGAAAATTGCATTTACAGATATTCAAGACAGAGTCCTGGAGTCCTTTATGACTTCTGTCTTTCTATTCTACACTGCAACTAATCCATATCTTCTCTATCTTCACAGTATATTTACTTCTTACCACCTACACTGCTAACACCCCGGTCTAACCCACCAATTATTTCTCACTAAGATTATTACAATGGCCTCCCAACTCGTGCCTCTGCTTCTTTCCCGGCCTTCCTACAGTACATTTTATAAAACAGCCAAATTACACATACAGTTTACTCAGTATTAAACCCAATGGCCTCACCACGACCTATGAAGTTTTATATTCTTTCCCCTCGCTACTTCTCTGTCCTCCTATAAAACCACCTCCTTCCTTACCTACACTGGACTTCTTACTTTTTCTTAAACTTTACACCCCTCTTCCCAAGGGCATTAGTAATTGAGGCCTTCTTTAACTTAGCATATCTTTCCTTAGCAATATACATAGCCCACTTCCCCTCCTTCCTTCAGGCCTTGGCTCAAATATCACTTTATCCTAGAGGCCCTCTCTGATCATCCTATGCAAAATAGCAACACCACCCCCTGAAGTCTGCTCCCTGGAACTTTCAATTCCTACTTAGTCCCCTTTATTCTGTTTAATTATTCTTCCAAGTCATTATATGTATACATAGAAGAAAGAGAGAGAGAGAGAGAGAGAGATATTAGTATTTATTATCCAAATCTGCATAACAAATTATGTCAAAATTTACCATCTTAAAATAACAAACCATTATCTCACAGTGTATATGGGTAGGAATGCAGGTGTTGCTTTGACATATCTGGTTCAGGGGTTCTCACAAGGCTGTAGTCAAGAGTACTAGCCAGGGCTGTAGTCATCTCAAGGCTTACCTGGGAGGAGCTACTCCAAGCTCACTCACTTGACTGTTGGCTGACCTCAGGTCCTCACTGGCCAGTTTAATGCCCCATGGATCTCTCCATAGGGCAGCTCCCCACATGGCAGGTGGCTTCCATCTCAGGGAGCAAGAAAGAGAGCAAGACACAGCAAGCAAGATGGAAGACACAGGCTCTGGGGCACCAGATTTTTTTTTTTTTTTTTTTTTTTCCAGACAAGTCACTTGGTTCTTATAAATGCAGTTTTTCTGAATTAGTATTAACTTGAATTTTAGTTTATTGTAGGCTCAAACTTTCCTGTTTTTTAACTTCTATTTTAGGTTCGGGGTGCATGAGAAGGTTTGTTACATGGGTGAACTCCTGTCACAAGGGCTTGTTGTAGAGATTATTTCATCAACCAGGTATTAAGCCCAATAGTTACCTTTTTTGCTATTGTCCCTCCTCTCACTCTCCACCCTCAAGTAGAGCCCAGTGTCTGCTGTTCCCTTCTTTGTGTTCATGTGTTCTCATTATTTAGCTCCCTCTTATAAGTGAAAACAAGCAGTATTTGGTTTTCTGTTTCTGCATGAGTTTGCTAAGGATAATAGCCTCCAGTATCATCCATGTTCCCACAAAAGACATGGTCTCATTATTTTTATGGCTGCATAGTATTCCATGGTGTATATGTAGCACATAGTCTTTATCCAGTCTGTCATTTACGGGCATTTAGGTTGATTCCAGGTCTTTGCTACTGTGAGTAGTGCTGCAGTGAGCATTCTTGTGCATGTATCTTTATGGTAGAATGATTTATGTTACTCTGGGTATATACCTAGTAATGGGATTGCTGGGTCAAATTGTAGTTCTCCTTTTTGCCCTTTGAGGAATCGCCTTACTGCCTTCCATGATGGATGAACTAATTTACACTCTCACCAACAGTGTATAAGTGTTCCCTTTTTTCACAACCTTGCCAGCATCTGTTATTTTTTGACTTCTTAATAATAGATATTCTGACTGGTGTGAGATGGCATCTCATTGTGGTTTTCATTTGCATTTCTCTAATGATAAGTGATATTGAGTTTTGTTCATATGCTTGATAGCCACACGTATGTCTTCTTTTGAAAAGTGTCTGTTCATGTCCTCTGCTCACTTTTTAGTGAGGTTGTTTTTCTCTTGTAAATTTAAGTTCTTTATAGATGTTGGATCTAAGACCTCTGCCAGATGCATAGTTTGCAGATATTTTCTCCCATTTTCTTGGTTGTCTGTTTACTTTGTTGATAGTTTCTTTTGCTGTGCAGAAGCTCTTAAGTTTCATTACATTCCACCCACTTGTCAATTTTTGCTTTTGTTGAGATTGTTTTTGTTGTCTTTGTCATGAAATCTTTACCCATTCCTATGTCCACGATGGTATTGCTTAGGTTGCCTTCCAGGGCTTTTATAGTTTTTGGTTTTACATTTAAGTCTTTAATCCATCTTGAGTTGATTTTTTGTATATGATTACCTAATTTCTAAAGTGGCATCCCATTATGTTTGCCATTTTCTGTCATTAGAAGCAAATCACTAGGTCCCACCCACTCTCAATGGGCAGGGGATTACAGGAGGTAGGAATCACTGGAGACCATCTTATAGTCTGCCTACCATTTCCTCCTACTAGAATATAAGCTTGATGGAGACAGAGACTTTATTGTGTTCATTTCCATATTCCAGAGTGTAGAACAATGCCTGAACACAGAGTAGTTGCTCAATATTTATCTGTTAATCATATGAACTATTATTTCTATCCCATTGCTTTCTTGCCTAGGACCTCTGTCCCCATTGAAATGAGAGGATGCTTTCTGTGGTATATTAGATTTAGTATTTTATTCAGAATTAGACCCCGTAATAAGAATTTTCTCCTTTCAATCTTAGCATGCTAAGGCTCTGTCTGCCATCCAGAGCTCATGTTAGATGTTACCACTGCTTCACTTCCTGAATGCCCCTACTACCTTCTCCACCTTCTATGAACTCATGCAGTACCTATACTATATAGCCTCATGATCGCCTATCTGTGTGTCTGATCTCCTACAAACCAATAACTCATTGAGACCAAATACCA
This sequence comes from Macaca thibetana thibetana, assembly GCF_024542745.1. Taxonomy (NCBI): domain Eukaryota; kingdom Metazoa; phylum Chordata; class Mammalia; order Primates; family Cercopithecidae; genus Macaca; species Macaca thibetana. The sequence goes on along the minus strand of NC_065591.1, from coordinate 96,239,872 downwards.
TTTGTTCAACCAATGTAAGTTCAGCCAAGTTGGAGCAGTGCTTGTTTATATAGAGTAGTCAGAGTGCCTGGTAGAGTACTTGCACACTGTAGGCACTTGACAAACATTAGTGGTAAATAAGTTAGTAGGTTTCACTCTTTTGCTGTTCCTGGTTCTTTATAAATTTTTGGTAAATATTTGTTAACTAATGGAATTCAAGCCCTGAAATCATTTATAACCAATGAATGGCATGGGATGAGCCCTTGTTACATCTTTCAACTGAAAGACTGGTCAGAGAGAAAGCAGGAAATACAGGGCAGAAGAAAGATACAGACTAGAAATCATCTAAATTGGACAATACAAACCTTGGGCCTCAGTTTTCCCAATTATAACCATGATGAGGTGAGCAGGGGTGGTGTAAAATATGAGTTAATTTCCTTTAATGGTCTGAAATCCCAAGTCTTTAAAGGTGGGCTTATTTGGAATGTCTCCTACTCAAAGCATCTGAAACTGCCTGGATTCACACCAGTCTTTAAATTTCATCTTCAAGTTCCTAGGCACAGCAGCAAAGAGGGCCCAAGCCAGACTAATCCAAGCTGCTTATTAAATACATCTACAGCAACAAATCACCCAATGCCCCATGTTTTCACCCAGTATTGATTTATGCAGAAAAAATAATCCAAGCTCTGGAGTCCTCCCAGTCATAGCAATTTCTTTTTTGTTTTGTCCACAAGAACACTCCTTAGAACAGAAAATTCAAGAGTCTTCATGTAAGCCAGAAAAACAGGAATCATTTTCCCAGTTCCATGAGATTTGCTAGAAGATGGCAGTAAAAGGTAGATGCTTGTGATGACATGGCAATAATTTGTATTAAATCGAGCCAAGGATTTTATGAAAATAAAATATCCAGTTCTGTCACAGCTGCCATATTGTCATGGTGACCTAAACATAGCCAAAAATCATCAAAATTATCCACATATCATATTCCCTTGGCTCACCTACACTAGTCCAACAACGTTTCTGTCCACCACCCCCAGAGCTCCATAAGTCTTCTTTGCCTCCCTTGGCAAAGAAGAATCAACATCACACCCAGATTGGGGTCACCTCAGAGGTTGGTGTGAATCCAAATTTGCAATCCATCTAGCCTAGCACATGTGCTTCAGCAGCCTGGCAGAGAGAACAGAATTGGAGTCGTGTTTTACTGTCTCACTGGATATAAGCAGATTACTTTCCAGGGGGAAAGTTTTCAGGCTATTTAGGACATTCAGATTGTATTAGACATGTAAAACTGGGCTCTGAATCAAACCAGAGTTAAAACAGACTTTTGAACATGATTCTAGTTCCCGTTAAAAGTTAAGCAGCTGAGTCTTGCACCTAAAATAATCATATGGCATTTTAGTATCTTTATGTTTCCAAGGTCAATAGGCAGCCCTTTAGGGTGCCTTGGAGTGAGAGAGAGAGAGAGAGAAAGGGAGAATGTGTGTGTGTGTGTGTGTGTGTGTGTGTATCCTCATGTGTGCACACAGGCACACAGGCATGCATACCTTAAAACAGTAAACTACATTTGCATCGAGGAATCCATCTGCTCCAACCACAATAAACAACCTACATAGGCTTAAAGCGTATGGATAGCAGGGTTGATGTGACTTAAGCGCAAAGCGTTTGCCCAGAGTTCTGCATTCTTTGACCAATACGTTAGAGAGCTTACTTCATTGTCCTCATCAGCATTTACTGCAGTGGCAAGGGTCCACTCAGATCATTTCCACCGGCAAGTCACAGAAGGAAATTCTTCTGTAAATATGGATAGGATCCCATTGCCTTTCTGTTCATATGCTATCCACTTTACCTGGATTTGTGCTTGTTTGTTTGCTTGTTTTCTTAGTGCCTAGAATAGAGAAAATGTATTCCAGGGTTTTGTTTTTGTTTTCTGAATGACCACCTACATCCCAGTGAGAGCCATGATCATGACGGAGAATAATGATTTAAACTTCATCTAACTATGCTGGAATCCTTGTCCAATACCAAAAAAGCTCAAATGCACTGGTTCACAGAAAGCTGTGATCTGCACAAGTCAGGCCACTATGTGAGTGCAGCCATTTGGGGAAATGAAAACTTTTACCTTTATAAAAGATTTTGAGTTTTTCTTCCTCTTGTCCTCAATTTGTGTTGTCCTTTTTTTAAAAAAAATAAAAATTTTTGAATGCTACTTTACCTGTCTCCATGTTCCAACTCAGCCTTCTCCTATTTCTATTTGTCAGAATAAGGTCATTTATTAGGTCAGTAAGTATTAGAACTTACTTCATAGCACTACTTACTTTTTACAGAAAACCTCAAGAAAGACAATTCAATACATTCGTCTCTATTTGTGAAGTTTAGGACCTATCAGGTCTGTGTGAAGAAGAGAATTCTGGGCGGCAACACAGTCTCTGAATTATTTCTCTTAGACCACATCTCCCCAGAGATGAATGTATTATGTTTAAGACATGTTCTCTTTTTATATATTAGATAAAATATATTTAAACCACCTTCTGGAGAATGTTGAGACTCTTGAAAAGTCACACCTAGTGGTAATGGAAAAATAATTTCTATAAATAATTAGTAGTATAAGAAATAGACAAGTATAAAAATTATTTTATTATTAATTTATTTTTTATCACTGAATAAAAAGGGTAAACCAACATCTCCCTTTCCCAACTTTTTGGTGTAAATAGAAAAAAAAAAAGAACTCACCAGAGTTGGATACACAGTTTAAGAACTGAGTTATTCCTAGAAGAGATCTGAATAGATCAGAAAAACAGGTCTAGAATTTTAAAACTCTGATGTTAAACGCCAGAGTCCTGTCAACAATAGTAAGTGGAATGGGACTGGTTCCTCACTTAATATTTGATCACTTAAGGAAAAAGCAAAATCACCTTGACTCAGTGTTAAACACGCTTGAATGGATTCATGCTAACCTGACTTCGTCTTGTTGGGTCTTTCAAGCCAAACCAAGCTATCTAAACTATAGCTAGAGCGCTCCAGAAGAAGGAATGAGCCATGGGGTAGAAAGCTTACCAGTTCTTGTCTTATGTTAATAACGATATATTTTATATGCAGCTGACACATGATACAAATGTATGTATTTTGATATATTACTAGAGTGATTGGTATGACAAAATTCAGAACTAATACCTAACCAATCATCCCACAGAATGAAGAGACAGTGAAATATCCTTACAAATGTTAAGAATGACTTCAAGAAAGACATATTACAATCTACTATGTACCGCAAATATCACTTATTTGTTCTTAGAATGAGCCTTGGGTATGGGGGATAGGAATATTCTAGAAAAACTGTGTTATTCAGTATTATTATTTATAAAATAATGAATGAGCCATGGGGATAGAGATTTTGGCTGTTTTTCTCCCCTTTTTTCTCTGCTAAATACGTAATGATGTATGTGTGGAGGTGCTTGATGGTAAAGTTCCCTACACATGTAGGTTCCGAAGTGGACATAATAGGTCCTCCCATCTAGTTATCAACATAGACTTCTAACTGGTCTCCCTGCTCTTATTCTCACTCCACAACCACCCATCTAGCACTCAAGCAACACAAGTGGAATTTCTTTCAAAGTAAATTCATTGTACTACCTAGGAGCCCTTTATGACCCAGCCCTGCCCCCTACATGATTTCCCTCTGACCATCCCTCCATCCTCTATGGCAGCTGGCTGCACCAGCCCTCATTCTGATGCTGAACAGAGCCATATGCATTTTTGTCTTTGGGTCTCTGCACCAGCATTTCCCTCTGCTTGGAATGTTCTGCCTGATTCATGTGGTTGGCCTTCTGTTTATTCAAATCTCAAACAAATGTCTTTAAATAAACATAGGAACCACAATAGCAACCAACACTTTTATAGCATCTACCTCATGCCTGGCACCATCCTAAGTGCTTTACATACATGAACTCATTTAATATGTTTAGCAAACCTACAAGTAGATTGTTATCGACCACATTTTACAGATGAAGAAACTAAAGAACAGAGAAGCTAAGAAAACTGCCCAAGATCAGACACTACGAAGTAATGGAGATGATTTGACTTCATGTCTGAAGTCCATTATTTTAACCACTTCTCCATTCTGCCTCTCAGAAAATCGCCACCCAGTTACCCTGTATCATATCATCCTATTTTAATATTCTTGATAGCACCTATTACTACCTGATACTTCTCATATCTATTCTTTTATTTTCTATGTATCTATTTCTATACTTTTTCATATTGTCTGTCTTCCTTTCCTAAACCATAACTTCTCTGAGGGCAAGGTGCAGCTTTGCCTTGCTTAGTGCAGAGTATCTGGCCTTTAAACCAGGGCCTGGTACGAAGGAAGCACCCACCAAACATTTGCTGAAGGATTAATTAGTGAACCAAGTGCTGTGTGCCTGACTGCTTGTCGGCTCCAGCCTCGGGGGTGTTGAATTGAACCTGGCCATTCACCCCAGGGGGTTCAGAGTCCTTATCCATTAGTTCACTTCGCTGGGACCAAGCCTGATGATTCATCTTGACCCAGCTGATGAGAGACTGACATCAGAATGACAATTTATTAATTCACTGTGAAGAATGTTCCTGTCAGCCAGAAAGCACTTTCACCACCTGTTAGGGAAGCCTCAGTGGGAAAGCAAATTAAGATCAGAAGATTGCTTAGCAAATATAAAATCAAAGCAAAGGGAATTTGAAGACTTCACAAGACATTTTAATCAAGTGAAGGTGGCTCAGTGAATCCCTCCCCCAACCGACAGGCAATTCTCACAAGTAGGCCAGATTGTTCACTCAACAGGCACTGGCATCCTTTCACAATGACTGTACATTCTCACTCCCCAGCTCTCTAGAAATCTTCCTTCTCCCACTGATCTCAAGACTCCATTGTATTTGCCTTTTCCAGTTCCTTCAGATCAGGAGAAGAAAACCATTTAAAATGTCATTTCTAGGAGGTACCATCTTAGCCCTGTAAGGGTTCTTGCACTGAATCTTTGGTCTGGTGACCTCTTATGTGACTCGGTTGCAAAATGACTCAACTCAGAGTCTCAAGATATAATCTAGTTGGCTCAGACTAGTTCATAGATAGGTTGTTTTGAGATCAGATTTCTATATCTGGTCTAAGTTTTGATGTGGGGTCAGAGTGTAGAGGGAGACAAGGAGTTGTACAAACAAGTCAACTGAGGGAAGAGAGGCAGTTTCTCTTGGGAAAGGATGTATGCAGGGAAGCAATAATTACCATATCTAGGGCACAACTAAATATGCCTGCCTTACTCTTAGATTGTCCAATTCGTTTCCACTGTCCACTTCCAAATAAAATACTGCCTTTGGATTTATTGTAACATTATGGTTTATATTTATAACTATTTATAGTGACAGTACAGAATAGTGAGCAAGATGACATACTATGAAATAACACAGACTATATTTTCTTTAACACAATATTTACTATATTAATTTGCTAAGTCTCATTTCCCTCATAATTATAGCACCTACTTCACAATCATTGTGGATTCAGTGGATTAATGCTCATGGAGTCCTTAGCACAGTACCCCATACTTATTAAACAGATATAAAATATGAGATATTATTATTATTTAGCTAATGACAAAAGGAGTTGGCTATGTCTATGTAGTACAAATGCTTCCAAATACAGAATAGTATAAAATGTTTCCAACAATTTGAAAGAAAAATAAGTTCTGAAGAGGATCTTATAGATAAAACGACATTTAAATATGGCCAGGGTAGAGTCTCCTTGTAAATCTGCCTCCTACGCGACGAGAGAGGTTGTCCATACCTCTGGCTGAGTGCGTTGCTAGCACACCAAGTGCTTGGACAATCACGTGCTAAGGTTAATTCAGAATCTCTCAGGAAATACATAAAAATAAAATTTATATAATCAACTATGACTAACAAACACTACCAATCATTTCTGGAACGTCACAATGTACATTACCATATTAAGGGTAGTAGAAAATATTTCATTAAAGAATCGGATTGAATTTGCTTTATTTACCTGTCCTATTTGACAACAAACATGAGCCTTCCCCCACACACGTATTTTTTCAATTTTATGTCTGTTATCTCCCAAAAATAATATTTGGAGGCTATGTTTTATAAACATTGCTCTAGGGACAGATTCTGGGGTATTTGATCACTTTCTTTCCACTTTCAAATATGTACAGAAACTGAAACATTCCCCTACAGATGACCTGACAAATGCAATGATTTCTGACTTCCAATTTTACCTTCAACCTCAAGGCTATCACCATAGTACCAAGTGGAATAATGGCTCTTCCCCCACAACAAAAGATTTTCATGCAACAGTCACCAAAACCTGTGATTATGTTGCTTTACCTGGAAACGGAACTTTGCAGATATGATTAAGGATAAGGACTTTGGGAAGGGAAGATAATCCTAGATTATTTAGGTGGACCCTATCTAAGTACACACAACCTTAAAAGTGAAGGACCTTTCCCAGCTGGAATGATCATGACCTGACCATGAAAGAATGATCAGAAAGATGCCACATAGCAAGGACTTGGCCTCCTTTGCTGGCCTGGTAGATGAAGGGTGGGGCCATGAGCCAAAGGATGCAGTGACTTTTAGAAGCTGGAAACAGCCCTCTGCTTACAGCCAACAAGAACACAGAGACCTAGAGCCTATTACTGCAAGGGACTGAATTCTGCCAATTTGCTAACTGGAATTAGCAAAGAAACAGATTCTCCCCCAGGACCTATAGAAAGCAATGCAGCCTAAAGACACCTAAATTTTAGCCTAGTGAGACCTGCATCAAACTTGTAATCTATGGAACTGTAAAATAACAAAGTTGGACTGTTTTATGCCTCTACTTTGTAATAATTTATTGGAAGAGAAACAGGAAATGAGTACAATCGTCTTCACAAATAACAGTTTTGAGCACTTAATCTGTGCCAGACTCTTCTTCTCTGTCTGCATGCATGCATGATGTATCAGCCCATTCAATCCTCATAACTACCCAAAGAGGTAGATGCTATTAAAAAGCCCTATTTTTGGAGTAAAGACTGAGGCATAGAGAGATTAAGGAGGTTGCTCAGGGTCACATCGTTACTAAGTGACAGAGCTCGAATTCAAACGCAGGCCAAGTCTCTAGACTCCAGACTCTGATTCATGAGGAACACCAGCTCGGTGAGGCTCACATTCTAGACAAAAAGTAATAGTCTGGTCTTCTTCAGATATAATTGACTCTTCCACCAAAGTTAAATTATAAATCTCTAATTTATCTTTATATTTAATTTAGACTCAAAATTTTCTACTGCTTTTCAGATGATGCAAATTATGAAACCAAAATGATCATGAATTGTACTAATTTTATTAGCCTAATTTTAATTTTACACACAAAAATTCATGCATCCAATTAATCATAATCCCAGATTTTGAAGAAATATTCTTCACACTGTTTTAAAATTCTCATCTATCACTGGCAAAATATTGAACTTCTGAGTTTTCTACTTACATATGTCTCTATTTTTAACCCAGGTAACTTGCTAATTAATTAAATGTGTGGCTGCTATAGGCTCAGTATTTTGAGTCAAGTAAGGGGAATATAAAAGAAGTTTGTAAGGAATAGTCTTGACTCTCTCACTCTATAAGGGTTTAAGAAGATGAAACACACATCAGAATCAATTTTTGTAAAATTCTCGACTTAGAGCAATACCCCCACCACCATCCCAGGAACATGATCACTTGAATATTCAATAGTTTAGAGTTGAACTAACTAGAATTCAATCCATTTATTACAATCTTTCCTGTATCTTTTTTCTCTACATTTGAAGTAAGTAAAATAAATTTTCTATCCAGCAAGACTGAAATACAGAGATACAGTACATGGTTGAAAACTTACCCACACATAACACACCAATATACACGCAGGCACATAATACAAGCACATATATAGATTCCCCTTCTCCAACCTCACTTCACAAACATAGGCCCTCGCAACCCCTTCAGTAAGGGCTCAAAACCTATTTCAAAAAGTGTTTGAAATAGCAAAACCTATTTCAAAAAGTGTTTGAAATAGCAAAACCTATTTCAAATACTTGTAACACATGGATCCTTCTAAACATCTAAGATGGCAAGTCCTGCAGTGCCTTTTAAGACTGGCCCTTTGGCTGGGTGCAGTGGCTCCTGCCTGTAATCCCAGCACTTTGGGAGGCCGAGGCAAGCAGATCACTTGAGGCCAGTAGTTCAAGACCAGCCTGGACAACATGGTGAAACCCTCATCGCTACTAAAAATGCAAAAATTTGCTGGGCATAGTGGTGTACGCCAGTAGTCCCAGCGACTTGCTACAGGGGAGGCTGAGGTATGAGAGTCACTTGAACCTAGGAGGCAGACGTTTCAGTGAGCCGAGATGGTGCCACTGCACTTCCAGCTGGGCAACAGAGGGAGACTCTGGCTCAGTAAAAAAAAAATAATAATAATAAAATAAAATAAAAAGATGGGCCCTTTGTGACCCTGAAAAACATCTTTACATAAACATTGTAAAATGTCTCAGAAAAACATGAAGAGCAAGAGTAACACAGATGCCCATTGGGTCATCTCTCTTTCCCTTTGAGAAGACGGCAGCCAGTAGTTCAGCACACCAGAAAAGTATCTAGTCTTTCTGTATTTCTTTTTATATATATATATACTTTATGTTCTAGGGTACGTGTGCACAACGTGCAGGTTTGTTACATATGTATACATGTGCTATGTTGGTGTGCTGCACCCATTAATTCGTCATTTACATTAGGTATTTCTCCTTATGCTATCCCTCCCCCATCCCCCCGCCCCACAACAGGCCCCGGTGTGTGATGTTCCCCTTCCTGTGTCCAAGTGTTCTCATTGTCTTTCTGTATTTCTTGCAGCTTCCCGCTCTTGAGCCATAAGTCTGAGTTTTCCCCTCCAGGCATCACCATCAACAGTTCCCCCTGTGCGGAATTCTAATATATAAGAGAGCTAATTAACCAGAGACCTTCTCCACAGAGAGTTCAAGAGTAGGTGGAAAAGTCTGTATTCCCAAGACTGAGCAGGTATAGGCAACATTTATTTTCTAAAGGATTAAGATTTGCAATAAAGAAGAAAGAAAAATTAGTTTCTAACTAATGCAAACTTGTTTTGAATATCAAAACAGAAGACACATGAAGACTTGGGGCCCTTATATAGGGAGTTCCACTGAGGATGCTTATTTGATTCCTAGTCTAGCTCCTCTAAATTCAAGTTCACATGCCATTCCCCCAACCCATTCAGCTCCTATGCAAAGTCTTCACCTCTGAGAAAAAATCCGCTTATCTCAGAGGGAAAAAAAACGCCTTTCTTCCTGTATACTTTCCTCTTTCCCTTAACAGATTACCAAAGTCTACATCTTACAAATTTGAGTAGCTTTCCAAGGCTTTAGGAGGGTGCACATTGATTTCTTACCACCCAAGCCCTGCAACATAAGAGAAAGGTGGAGAGGAGGTGGTATAAAATAAGCCCTGCTTCTTGGTGTGATATGAAATTAAATGTCCCAATCCAGATTCTCTCTTTGGTATTTCCATAAGTGGGAACAGTAAACCTGCTGGTTTCTTTAAATAATAGATTTTTCTTCCCCTTTTCCTATTGACAGGACAGCCTGAAAATCCAGGTAACTGGATGACGAAAGGTGCTATTAACCAGGTACCTACCACTCCCTCATCTATTCTCCCACACTTCACCCTCTTTTCCTGAGTAGAATCATTGAGACACCATCAAGGTATTTTTAGGTAAAGTAATCTTCGTTTCATTTCTGCTCCATCCAAATATTTGGGATTCATAAATAGCTATATTTTTATGTAAGTGAGAACTTAGAAAAATATTCTTTAAACGATGATATTTGTTCAACTCAAATCTTTTTCCACCAAGGGTAAAGATCATAGCTTCTACTATACAGAGATGCCTTGTTCTTTCTTTGACAGCTTTTCTCCAAATACTTTCTAATATCTGTTTATTGTTTCAAACTGTATTGAAGAATGGTAGCCAGTCCCACCTTTCTCTGGAATGAAAAGCCTTTTCAGTTGCTAACTTTACCTTGCTTGCTTGCTTATGACTGGAGGCACAAGTATAGCTCATGTTTGCAATAAACAATAAATAAAGGCCTGTTGTTATTTTGAGAGGCAGACTTCTAGTTGAACAAAACTGTACACAAGAACCACACAAAGGCATTTGGAATCTTGGAAATCAGAATTCAAATGTCATGATCTCGGGATTATTTTCGAAGTACGCTTTCTTGGCTCAGGAATAAAAGCAGTGGCATGAAAGGTACAGGGCCAGGAGACAGTGGCACCAGTACACAAGATGGAACCCATGATAGTTATTCTGTATAGTATTTCTGTTTGAACGTGTTTCTTTAGAGTTAAATGTAGTATCTTTTCTTTTTAGGTAACATTAGGATACTCATTTTTTTTAATCACTAACAAACCTATAAAAAGAAGACATACATTGTATCTACAGAAAAGCAGTCAAAAGCCAAGATCTGTAGCCTAATAGAAAGCTCCAGAACCCATCACTGAATATGCGCCCTCTCAAAGGGGCTTGCTCCTTTCTCTACTTGAATTTCTGACATCCTTTTTACAGATGCATTGTGTTTTGTTTTTTGTATCTTTTTTAAACTGCTATCTATGTTTTATTTTTATTTATTTTTAGGTTTTAGGTTCAGGAGTATGTGTGAAGTTTTGTTATACAAGTAAACTTGTGTCATGGGGGTTTGTTGTACAGATTATTTTATCACCCAGGTATTAAGCCTGCTACCCAGTAGTTATTTGTTCTGCTCTTCTCCCTTTTCCCACCTCCCACCCTGAAGTAGACCCTAATGTCTGTTGTTCCCTTCTTTGTGTTCATGCGTTCTCATCATTCAGCTCCCAGTTATAAGTGAGGACATGTGGTATTTGGTTTTCTGTTCCTATATTAGTTTGCTAAGGATAATAGCCTCCAGTTCCATCCATGTTTTGGAAACAGACATCTCCTTCTTTTTATGGCTGCATAGTATTCCATGTGTATTTGTACCACATTTGCTTTATCCAGTCTGTCATTGCTGGGCATTTGGATTGATGTCATGTCTTGCTATTGTGAATAGTGCTGCAATGAACTTTCACATGCATGTGTCTTTATGGTAGAATGATGGGAGCTTCTTTTCATATGCTTGTTGGCCACATGATGCATCCTTTTAAGAGCTCCTTCTTTTTCTTTTCAAGACCTCCTATTGGCTTATTTACAAAACCAACTCTAATCTAACTGTATATTGTGCTGTTAAAGGCAGCCAGCTGATTTATAAAATGAAACCTGAACAGATACTGGGCAGAATCTTGATGGAGGGGTGACCCTTTCTTCTGTTTGGCACCATAAACTGTAATGGTGTTTCTCACCTTTTTTTATTTAGTTTTTCTCATGATTACTAAAATATTTTTACAAATTTTTTTTTTGTGTGTAATTGATTGCACAGCAATTATTTTTGATAATTTTCTTACTAAATTATAATTTTGGGGCTATTTATTTTTAAGAAATTCCTGGAAAAGAAAGCATTAATTTAAAGATTATGAATATTTTCCAGCTTTTAAATTTGCAACAATAATCTTAGATTTATGGAAGAGCTACAGTGGTAGTATAGAGAGTTTGAATGATGATACAGGTGACCCTAATGATAACATCTTATATAACCACAGCACAATTGCCAAACCAAATTAACATCAGTACATTACTATGAGTTACACTAGAGACTCTGGCTTTTATCAGTATCTTCATTAATACTCTTCTTCCACTCTAGGATCTAATCCAGAATCCTCAATGTGATGTAATTGTGCCTCCTTTATAATTCTCCCATCTGTGACAGTTTCTCAGTCTTTCTTTCTCATTCATAATCTTGAGACCTTTGAAGAGTATTAATTAAATATTTTGTAAAAGGCCCCTTATGTTGGGTTTGTCTGATGTTCCCTTATAATTAGATTTAGGCTATGCATTACTGGAAAAAATATCACAGAAGTGAAATACTTCTGCAACTTTCTTTGTAGGTACAAGATGTTGTTATATCATATTCTGCTTATGTTAAACTTGATCACTTGGTTAAGGCAGTGCATGCCATATTTGCTCAATGTAAAGTTACTGCATTTTACCTTATAATTAACAAATATTTATTTTGAGGAAAACATGATGGATCTATGCAAGTATACCCTTTATCCTTACACTTTTGTATACAAATTTTAGCATCTATTTGTGGATCTTGCCTGCTGCAATAATTAGCGTGATGTTCTAGTGAAGATTTTCTATTTCCTTTCTTCTATCTACATTTATTAATTTTTTTCTATGAGGAAAAAAATGTGTTTCCTCCCCATTCATTTATTTATTTACTTATTTGTATATTCATTTGGACTGAAGGATATTTATATTATTATCTGGGTTTTAATCCAAAAGTATTATTTATTTTATTGAACAAATTTTTTCACCTTTGGAGATTAGGCACTGCTTTTGGGCCCTTTCAACATATCCACATCTTTTTCATGTTGTTATTGAAGTATGACCTCATATTCTTGCATCTGAATACTCTCCCTAATTTTTTTAATTGCTTAGGTGTAGTTCATTTAGAGACATACTAGTTTGTTTATCCATTAACCAATTGAATGAGACCTTAGTTGTTCTGAATTGTACCTACTTATTTGGTGTTATGAAGAAAATTGCTATAAATATTTAAATAGGTTTAATGCAAATCTGTATTAATTTCTCTTGGGCAAATACATACTGCTGGGACTACTGGGACATATGGTAGGCACATGGCTTAACTGTATAGGAAATTGTCAAGCTGTTTCCCAAAAAAATACCAATTTGCTTTTTCTACCAGCAAAGGGTGAGTATCTAAGTAGCTTCACACACTTGCTAGCACTTGAAATTGTAAAGTTTTTTTGCTCCATTTTTACTCATAATTAGCCATTTTGAAAGGTATGTAGTGGAATCTCATTGTGATTCTAATTTTCAATTTTCTAATGACTAATAATGCTGAGGACGTTTTTATATAATTACTTGCCATTCACATAACTTATTTAGCAAAATGTCTATCTTTGCTCATTTGTATAATTATATTGTTGGCTTTATCATGAAAAATATTCCTTATATATTCTGGAAACAAATTCTTTGTGGGAAATGTAATTTGTATATATCTCTGGTACATCTTTTTTTTATCATCTTAATAGTGCCTTTAACAAAGCAACATTTTTAGTTTTTATAAAGTCTAATTTATCAATATTTTCTTTCACGGATCATGCTTTTAGCATTGTATCTAAAAACGCTTTCCCCACCCAAGGTAGCACATTTTCCACTGGTTTTTTTTCCACACAAATTTTACAGCTTAACATTTTCCATTTAAGTCTGGGATCCATCGTGAGTTAATTTCTACATAAGATGTGAAGTAGGGGACAAGGTTCATGGTTTCGCAAATAGAGGAATTATTCCCACACAATTTTTGAAAAGACGATGATCCTTTCTCTATTTAAATGCCTTGACAGCTTTATCAAAAATAAATTGATCAGATTTGTGTAAGTCAATTTCCAAAATCTGTACATTCCATTTATCTATATGTTTAATCTTTTCACCAACACCACACTGTCTTAATTATGAGCCTTATAGGACAGGTTCAAAATCTGGTAGAATTGGTCCTGTAATTTTGTGTGTTTTTTTCTTATAAATATTTAAGCTATTCTACTACCTTTAACTTTCCATCTATGTTTTAGGTTCAGTTTATCATATTAACAAGAGCGCATGCTGGAATTTTTATTGAGATTGACTTGAATCTATTGATCAAATTTGGAAGAATTGATATCTTAAAACTATTGCCTTCCTATCAAAAAACACTGTATATATTTTCCTTTATATAATTTTTAACTTCTTGCATCAGAGCTTTGTATCTTTCAACATGTAGTTCTTGCACATATTTTGTTAAATTTAAACCAAAATATTTCTGTTTAACAGTATTTTAAAAAATTTATAATTCTAATTGTTCATTGGTATTTTGTATAAATATATTTGATATTTTACATGTCAACCTTTCACCATGAAACCTTGCTGAACTCTATTACTAGACATAGAACTTTTAATAGATGCTGAATAATGTAAAGTGTCTATGCATTTATTTAACTCTAACCTACAAATATTGTTATGTTTTATTTTCATTATTGTTGAAATATTTTTAAATTTTTTCCTTAAGACTTCCTATTAGACCAATTAATTACTTAGGAGTGCATGCTTAATTTCCAAATATTTGGAGATTTCCCAGATATTTTTTGCTAAAAATTTCCAGTTTAATTCTCATATTGTTTGGGAACATACTTAATATGATTTCTATTTTTTTAATATGTTAATTTGTGTGTGTTTTATTTTATGGCCTATAAAATGGCCTATCTCAGTGAATCATCCATGTGAAGAGCAGAATATGTATTCTGCTGTTGCTGGGTAAAAAGTGTTCTTTAAATGCCAATTTGTTAAAGTGGTTGATAGTGTTGTTCAGATCTTCTATAACCTTACTGATTTTCATTCTCCTTGGTATATCAATTATTAATACTAGGAGAAGAGTCTCTATACTTTTGGATGTGTTGATTCTCCTTTCCACTTTTTGCTTTGTGTATTTTGAAGCTCTATTGTTCGGTTCATACACATTTAGGACTATTAAGCCTTCTTGGAGAAATGATACCTTCATTATCATGTATTATCCTTTTTTACCTCTGATAAGGTTTATATTAGGGTTCTGTAGAGGGACAGAACTAACAAGATAGATGTATATATAAAGGAGAGCTTATTAAGGAGTATTAACTCACATGATCATAAGGTCCCTCAATTAAGCTATCTGCAAGCTGAGAAGCAAGGAAGCTAGTCTGAGTCACAAAGTTGAAGAATTTGGAGTCTGATATTCCAGGGCAGGAAGCATCCAACACAGGAGAAAGATGTAGGCCAGGAGGCTAAGCCAGTCCAGGCTTTTCATGTTTTTCTGCCTGCTTTGTATCCTGGCTGTGCTGGCAGCTGACTAGATGGTGCCTACCCAGAATAAGGGTGGGTCTGCTTCTTCCAGCCCACTGACTCAAATGTTAATTTCCTTTGGCAACACCCTCACAGACACACTTAGGATCAATACTTTGCATCCTTCAGTCCAATCAAGTTGACACTCAGCACCAACCATCACAAAACTCCTAGTTCAGAAGTCTTTGTCTGATATGACTATAGTTACTCTGGTTTTTATTGGTTAGTGGTTGCATGGTACATATTTTTTATATCTTGTTACTTTTAACCTATTTATGTATTTATATTTAAAGTGGACTTCGTATAGATACCATATCGTTGGGTCTTGCTTTTTGTTCAATAACAATCTCTGTTTTTAACTGAGTGCTTAGATCATTCACAAGGTTAGCCTACACATCTTGCACATAATTTGTTAGATCTACACTGAAGTATTTCATCTGTTTTGTTGTTATTGTAAATGAAATTTTTAAATTTGAAATTCCAGTTGTTCTTACTGGTTTTATATATACCACGTAAGGTAGCGCTCACAGATACTTATTTTTTTTCTTACATTTTTATCAGGAATTGTTTGGCCTATGATCTCAGATCTCTGGTGGATTTAAACATATGAATTTGTAGTTTCCTTTGCTCTCTTGTCTATTAGTTTTTGCTTTTTTATTTTAAGGGTGAGTGTATTTCTTTGCTAGAGCTGCCACACATAATATCACAGACTGAGTGGCTTAAACAACAGAAATGTATTTTCTCTCAAATCTGGAGGTGGGAAGTCTAAGATCTAGGTGTGGGCAGGCCTTTTTGGGGGCCTTTCTTGTTGGCTTACAGATAGTGACCTTCTCCTTGTGTCCTTACACAGCTTTTTCTCTGTGCGCTCGCTTTTCTGGTGTCTCTGGGCAGGCTCACTTTTCTAATGGTCTCTCTATGCACCCAAATTTCTTCTTCTTATAAGACCAGTCAGACTGGATTAGGGCCCACCTGTACAAACTCATTTTAACTTAATTACATCTTTAAAGGCCTTATCTCTGAATCCAGTCACATTTTGAGGTAGTGGGGATGAGGAAAATAACAAATAAATTTGAGGAGGACTGAATTTAGCCTAAACCAGTAGGAATGAGTCTCTTTCCAGATTCCACATCTCTAAGCAAAAATTGAAGGCAGATTATGAATTGTTTTAATGTTCTTGACACAGGCAACCAAATTTTTATCTAAAAATTCTGTATGCATTTTACTTCCATTACCAGCATAAAACAGTGTCCATTTATCTTGTTTCCTATCATCAAATATATATAATATTTGTGAGTTTTCATTTCATGTCCTTAGAAGTGAAGAAAAAAAAAATCACTCAGAATGCTGAATATATTAGGTAGCTTAAAATAATTTAAGCCTGGTTCATGCATGTAAGTAAAACAGAAAAAGAGAAATTTTATAGTTTTATTACACTTATGGGATTAAGCCAAATTGTTTCCTTAGTTTCACTATTTAAATACAGCACATTTTTATTGCAAAGACAATGTTAATATTTTTATGGAGCAAATTTAGAAACAAATACCAACGGGACATGAAATACTCTGTGGCTTTTCTTACAAGATTCGACACTGAATTGGACAAAGATATCTCCCTTAGGTAGTAAACATAGTTCCAGAGACTGTTTTTAATCTTCATTTTTCAGAATAATTTGATTTATCACCAGTCACATTTAGAAAACCATTTAA
Organism: Macaca thibetana thibetana; assembly: GCF_024542745.1. NCBI lineage: Eukaryota > Metazoa > Chordata > Mammalia > Primates > Cercopithecidae > Macaca > Macaca thibetana. The sequence continues at coordinate 96,223,144 of NC_065591.1, read as the reverse complement.
GAAGACTTTCTAACTTGATTAAATCTGATTGTATCCTCATTTATCCTTGTACTTGTACCAAGGCAATCCCAAATTTATCAGACAGGAGGTTAATCACAGTGACTCATGGCAGTTTGTGGGGCAGAGTGGGGGGAATATCATACAGCCACTTTAGTTTAAATTTTCCGTAAGTTAATTCCATCGTGAACGTTATAAAACTTCAGGAATCCATAAGAAAACATTGAGAACATTTATATGTTCACTAGCAATTTCATTCAGCAAGAAATTGCCAGAGAAGGAGAGAGAGGGAGCAAGGTAGGGAGGGAGGGAGAGGGGAGGGAGGGAGGGAGAGGGGAGGGAGGGAGGGAGAGGGGAGGGAGGGAGGGAGGGAGGGAGGAGGAGAGGGGCAGAGAGGGGGAGAGAGAGAGAGAGAGAGAGAGAGAGAGAGAGAGAGAGAGAGAGAATGAAAAAGGAGAAAAGAAGCCAAAGAAGCCACAGATGCTAAATGAATGCTCACAGTAAAAATGTTAGAGTCAGAGACCCCCGCCCCCGCCACCACACACACACAAAGAAAAGCCAGAAGAGAATTCTTTAGGTTGACAAGTTTGAGAGTGAAGGAGGGTAATTAGGGAATTTCTGAGAAATGGAGAAAGGCATGGATAATGAAAGGTTTCTAGAACTTTTACTAATAGTGGTTAATTAAATCTCCTCTGATATTCTACAGGAGACTTTTACTAATGTTTTCCACTACTATTCAATTATTCATATTTGCTTGACTTGTATTTACTGAACTATAGGTGCAAGCAGAAACTAAACCATGAGGCTGTTTGATTTTAAATCAGTTATTGTATGCATAGTATTACATTTTTATCTTCTTACATTATTTTCTTACTGTTTTATGGCAATAAACCATTCTGCAGCAACACCAATGTCATAAACTTCTTGAGCAAAGGAACTGTAATCTCTTTAGTGTCTGGTACAAAAACAAGAACAAATAATCTTTCCCTAAAATATGCTATATTAAATTGATCCAGCCGATGATTCAAACTTCTGGGATGTCAGGTAGCCTCCCAGGTCATGTTTTAGGATCTTATATTGTTACAGATTCTGTTTAACTTTGTTTCCTGAAAATATAACTACAATTCTTTGAACCAAACAAATGTCTTCTATGTTTTATCTTTCTTATATAATTATGGGGTTATTTATATTTAAAAACCCATGCAAACATGCTTTTATTACACGTGACTGCATTTGGTTGTCACCACAACCTTGTGAAACAGGCTGAAGCTTGGAAGGTATTATTTCCATTTTACAGTAAGAAAAATGAGGTTCTAAAACCAAAATTACTTGTTACTAGTGACAGGGCAGAGCTGGGTTAACACCCAGGTATTCGCATGCAAGCCTATCTATTACTAAAGCACCATACTGCTTATGATTTTAACAATAAATTATAATCACTCTAGTTTTTTTGAAATTAAGAATCTAATATAGAATAAAATATTTTATTAATGCTTATATTGGAAAACAGTTTTAGATAATTTGAAGCAATAGGCTAACAATATATTAGATATTAAATTAACTTTATTTTCAACATCATATACATATAAATTATTATGTAACTTATCTAATTAGCCCATTGAATGCTAGAATGTAGCCCCACTCTCAGTGAAAATTAATTATATAAACAGGTGTCCATGAATAGTAGTATTAAAAATAACTCAAAAATAAAATAGGTTTCTGAGCAAAATCAAATTCTACCCAATAATTTTTAATGAATTATTTATGTAAAGCTTAAAATTTACTTTTAACTATAACTAATGTTTAGCCTTAGTTCAAAATCAATGCTTCCCAGTGAAAAGATTACCGCGTCAATAATCTAGGACAAGAAGATGATGGGAAAGAAGTTCTGCCACCAGCTCCCTTCAAAGACAGCTCAGAGTTCACCATCAATAAAAAATGAGCTCATTCTTCAGCAAGTACACTTTCAGAGTCAAATGTGCTGGGCTCTCATTTGTTGCAAGTTGTAAAAAATATTTTATTCCTTTATCCTGGGAGCTTCATTGTCATTTTCTTTTTCTGGTTTATTTAACACACCTCTAAGCCCAAAAGAGAATTGCCATACACACACGCAAAGCCTTCCTTCACTAGATCATCATTACCATCAGTTTTAACTAAAGTAAAGTTTAAGATTAAAATATATACATTATTTTTTCAACTCTCCAGTAGACTCTGTCAAAGTCAGAATTGGTCAAACATTTCAGTGGCCTCATTGTGTAATTGATGCCTCCAGGAATCTTTGCATGAAGTGGATGAGGGGATAATCATTGGTTACAACTTATAATACTCCATGGTCATATTTTATTAGTTTAATGGGCCTTTTCCAGGGTTTTCTTGGGATTTCTATATTTAAAGAGAAGACAGAGAAAAAGAAAAAATAATGAAGAAAAGAAGAAGGAGGAGAGGAGAAGGGAAAAGAGAAAGGTATTTTTGGCTTCCCAAATATAATTCAATCTTTCAGGCCATCATAGGACTAGATTTTCTTAATTAATGTTAGAATAGATAGGAGCTAGAGCAATACACTCACGAAATTTCACTTTCTTAGTGCTGATTTTGAGCTCTGCAGTGGAATTCGAATTAATTCAAAATTCACAGCTGGCTTTGTTTTCCACTGCACTTTCTTAGGCTGGACTATCAGAATAATTGCTTCTTTTCTCCACCTCAGGTTAATATTATAGATTTGTTTTAAGGTCCTAGAGAGAATCTGGCAGAATGAGAAAGCAATTATACTCTACCCAATTTCATGTTCCTCAGCAAATAGGTGTCCTTACAAGCCTTAAAGCAGGAAAAAAAGAGAATGAAGAATTCGCATGACAACTTAAAATCCCCAGTGGCAAACCACAAAGTGAGATTATTACACTGGAAAGAAAGCATAGGTTACTACTGGGAACATAAACTTTTACCACTTCTAAGTTCTGAGAATTCAGGAGTAACCTTCATGAACACCGTTGAGTGCCCTAATGGGAATTTTATTTGACGGGAATGCTTGGAAGCCACTATGGGACTCTGTTAAAAATAGGCGATTCACAGTAACAGGAAGATGAAAACTTTGCAAACTGAAGAATATCTGTTTTCTTTTTGTCCTTGCTCTATACTCAGCCTCTTTTGGTCTAGAAGAATGTCATGAACTGTTCTACAGGCAAGGGGTACAAAGATAAGAAAGACTCAAGTGCATTTTTTTTTGTACCCCAGCATGCTGAAAGTCTAGTAAAGGAAACATCCAGATGGCAACATGATATTATATATGCTTTGGTAGGGCTAAACACAGTGTGTTACAGGTACACTAAGAGGGATAGTTCAGAGCCATTGAGAGAAAAAGGAGGTTTCCAGGTGGAGTTTACACTGAAGCCAAGTCCTAAGGGATAAGTAATAATTCAACATATCAGGCAAATGAGGGAGAGAAGGGTGTTCCAGACATAGGGGCAATAAGAAAAGCCAGAAATATGCAAGAGAACATGTATTTTCTTAAAGAACCATCATTTATTGCTTTACTTTTAATTTTTTAAAAAGTAAAATAAAAATACTTTTTCAGTGGGACAGCCTATCAGATGTTAAAATCATCTTAAAGTTAAACCTACACATTCTGAGAGACAGAAGGGTTTGATGGGGAGGACCTGAGTGAGGTGGTTAAACCTGCTGATAATAATAATAGTAAACTGCAAATAATAGCTTGCATGCAATGAGTGCTTACTCCACTGTTGTTCAAATGCCTGAGAAATATTAAAATGAGCTGCTGAAATGAGCTTCAGTATCGCCGGAGCATAGAAACCAAGTTTATAGAGTGGTATGGGATGAGGGTGAAATGTAGTGAGGTGTCAGATCAAGCAGAAACATTATCTCATGGACAATATGAAGCCATTAAAGGGGAGGATGGATAGACTTTAACTTCCAAATGACTATGACTGTGTGAGGCCACTTGGGTTCACAGGAGGATGAAAACAGCATGGCAAACATTTACCGACTATTTACTACGTGCTGGATAATAAGAATAAGAATAATAACTACAACTAACTTGCTGAGTGTTAACTACATCCCAGACACTATTACAAGCCCATTACATACGTTATTCCATTTGATCTTTTTCAACCTCCTTATAAAGTATATTATAATTATTTGATTTTACAGAAGAGGAAACAGAGGCACAAATAGGCTCAGCAATTTGTCAAGGTCAGATCAATTGCCCAATTGCGGAACCTGGATTTAAACCTAGATTTTCTGACTTCTGAGTAAATGTTATTATTCTCCATTCAGGTTATGTTTTATTTTGTTGGTTTTTAAGATGGTTGAGGCTTAACTTACCCAAATAATTAGGAACAAGGAAGTAATGGGAATATGATGACCACACTGAAAAAAGACAAAATATCAATAGTACAATATTGCCTAGAAATAACGAAGCATGGGGCTGGGCACAGTGGCTCACACCTGTAATCCCAGCACTTTGGGAGGCCTAGGTGGGAGGATTACCTGAGGTCAGGAGTTCAAGACCAGCCTGGCCAACATGGTGAAACCCTGTCTCTACTAAAAATACAAAAATTAGCCAGACATGGTGGTGGGCGCCCGTAACCTCAACTACTTGGGATGCTAAGGCAGGAAAATCACTTGAACCTGGGAGGCAGAGGTTGCAGTGAGCTGAGATTGAGCCACTATACTCCAGCTGGGAGATAGAGTGAGATTCTGTCTAACTAACTAACTAATTAAATAAATAAATACAATAAAATAAAGAAGCATAGTTTATAAGCAGAAGGACTAAAGATGGATAGTAAGAAGCAGTTGTGCCTGGGTTCACTGTGGAAGATTTGCAACTGTTGGCTTCCATTTTTTAAGAAAAATGTCTGCTGACAAATGGTCAGTGTTTGGAAGAAAGTTCTAGAGATTTTGTCATTGCTGTAAAATGTGAAGAGTGATGACTAGAGCAACATCAACAATTTCTTTCTTTCTTTTTTTTTTTTTTTTTTGAGTTGCAGTCTCACTCTTGTCGCCCAGGCTGGAGTGCAATGATGCAATCTCAACTCACTGCAGCCTTCTCCTCTCAGGTTTAAGTGATTCTCCTGCTTCAGCTTCCCGAGTAGCTGGAATTACGGGCACCCACCACCATGCCTGGTTACTTTTTGTATTTTTATTAGAGACGGGGTTTCACCATGTTAGCCAGGATGGTCTCGAACTCCTGACCTCAGGTGATCCACCCACCTCAACCTCCCAACATAAGCAATATTTTTGCCACTGGTAAGAGCTTGTTTGCAGTTTAAGATGATAAATTTGGGAAAGGAGTAATACAGATAAAACAGCCCAAAGTTCATGAAGGATAACTGCACACACAAATCACGGTTGAAGACCTAAGGGGAAATGACTTGAGTTAGGAAATGTGGGCATCTCAGACTGTGAGTTAGAAAAATTCCAGGAAGGGAATGTCTTTTTTTGATAAAGGAGCACCTTTTCTCTAGGTCAGCAGAATTCCATGTGAATTCCTGCACTGTCATTCTCTCCACCCAAAGTTCAGAGGGAAGGGAAGGATGAGTACTGCTATTTTAGAAGATACATTAAGTTTTCACGGTCAGAAATAAAAGGACAAGCTAGAAAATTAAGGCTTAATAATATTACCCCGTAATATTACAAATTCTAATGAGAAAAGGTGTTCCCACTGCACCTTGAAAATTAGATTATGCTTATGTTTTCTTCTTACTCAAAGCAACCTTACCCATAATTGAAATATGTGCTATACCTGAGGATTAAATAAAATAAAGGTCAATGGATTATTTAAAAACATAAAGCATTGCACAATTATAAAGTGATATCACTATTAAGTTAAGTTCTATTGTCTCTTTCTCTTACTAAAACGCAAATAGATTAACAATTCTGAACTTGTCTTTAATTCTTCACTCTTGTGAGGGAGGCATAAAAAGTCTAGTGTATTTTGATCTTTTTTTTTTTAAAAACACGTGCTGTTTATTCATTAGAGTGATATTTTATATCATCCATGATACTTGGAGTCTATGGTGAAAAATGAAATTTCATAGCATATTTAGAAAAGATAAATTTAATAAGCCCAAAATTCATTAATGGAACACAACTCATCATGACTGTTATGACTATATTGAACCCATCACTGTCTACATGATATCTCAAATAGCAAAAATAGATTTTTTCAAAAACTGTGAACCCACGGAACAGAGGCTTGCCTTTTACCTTTAAAGAGACCCAGCCCTGTGTCTTCTTTTCACTGGTAGTAAAAAAAGGAATATAATTAACGCTTACGATATTTTACATGGTTATCTGGCTAGAACATAAATTCTACTAACAAATAGAAAATAATTTCAAAATAAAAAGTATCAACTACAGTCACGTGTCACTTAATGATGGGGCTACGTTCTGAGAAATGCATTATTAGATAATTAAATCATTGTGTTAACATCATAAAGTGTGCTTACACAAACCTAGATGGTGTTGCCTACTACACACCTAGGCTACATGGTATAGCCTATTGCTCCTACACAACCAACATAGACAGCATGTGATTGTACTGAATACTGTAGGTAATTGTAACACAATGGTAAGTATTCATGTATCTAAGCGTAGAAAAGGTAAGCTATAGTAATATGCTCTTATGGGACTACTGTCATATTTACAGTTTGTCAGTACTGAAATGTCTTTATGCAACACATGACTGTGTTATAGTGGGTTGAATAATGCCCTGCCCCTCAAAATATTAAATCCTAATGATCAGGACCTACAAAAATGATACCTTGCATGGCAAAAGAAACTTTGTAGCTGTGATTAAGTATTTTGAGATGGGAAGGGGGGGTTATTCTGGATTTTCTAAGTTGGCCTAATGATATAATCACAAGGGATTTTTATAAAAAGGAGACAAAGTCAAAGGCAGAGAGGGCAAAATGAAAGTCGAAGTAATGGGAAAGAAGGAAAGAGTCATGGAGCTGCTATGTTGCTGGTTTCGAAGATGAAGGAAGGGACTGTGAGCCAAGGAATGTTGTTGGTCTCTAGAAGGTGGAAATGACAAGGCAATGGATTCTTTTCTAGAATCTCAAAGAGGAATCGGCCCTGCTAACACCACATCTTTAGACTAGTGAGAATGATTCTAAACTTCTAACTTTCAGAACTGTAATTAAATTTTTGAAAAGTAAATACGTCTGCATTGCTAGAAGCCAATAAGAATGTGATAATTTGTTAGAGCAACAATAGAAGACTAATATAACTACCCTTTCATGTTGTACTCACCATCCGTATTCAGATATGGGAAAAAAATACCTAGGATCTACTTGGAGAAAAGAATCTTCCCTCCTCAGAGGAGAATAAATGGACTAGTACACAACAGTGAAATAAACTTGACTGCCATAGCTCCATGGTGGCGTGATATGTACAAAGGAGTATAACATAGCAGCCATGGTTATACAGGCTCCCAAGTACACTGATCTGATCTTTACAAATCATATGAATATATTAAATTATGGCATGTACCCCAAAACTCTGGATATCTATTATGCATCAATAAAAAGAAGGGAGGAAAGGGAAAAAAGGAAAAACAGAAAAGTAGCCTCTTAAATACCCTAGTGTGTCCTCTTCTAAAGTCTTCTGAGACCAAACATATTATCAAACTTTAGATGACATTGTTTCATATTGTATGATTTTTATAAATTAACTTACATGAAAGCAAAGCTTATGCCTAGGCTTTAAGTCTCACTGGCACACCCTCTGCTTCACGCCACCAACCAGCCTTTCCGCCCCTTAACTTGATTATAAATGCTTTGGTCAAGGTGCCTTGCCTAGCATATCTGTAGTGCAGGGGAACTGATTCGGGTATTAAAAATTAGTTCAACCATTGTGGAAGGCAGTGTGATGACTCCTCAAGGATCTAGAACCAGAAATACCATTGACCCAGCAATCCCATTACTGGGTATATACCCAAAGGATTATAAGTCATTCTACTATAAAGACACATACACACGTATGTTTATTGCAGCACTGTTCACAATAGCAAAGACTTGGAACCAACACAAATGCCCATTAGCAATAGACTGGATAAAGAAAATGTGGCACATATACACCATGGAATGCTAAGCAGCCATAAAAAAGGATGAGTTCATGTCCTTTGCAGGGACATGGATGAAGCTGGAATCCATCAGTCTCAGCAAAGGAACACAGGAACAGGAAACCAAACACTGCATGTTCCCACTCATAAGTGGGAGTTGAACAATGAGAACACATGGACACAAGGAGGGGAACATCACACACTGGAGCCTGCCAGGGGGTGGGGGGCTAGGGGAGGGATAGCATTAGGAGAAATACCTAATGTAGGTGACGGGTTGATGGGTGCAGCAAACCACCATCGCATGTGTATACCTACGTAACAAACCTGCACATTCTGCACATGTACCCCAGAACTTAAAGTATAATAAAAAAAATCTGATATCAAGTCCTAGCTCTATTGCTACCACTGAACAATTGTATTAATTCATCTCAGTTTCACTTTCCGTTATCTCCAGAATAAGATTGATAATGCCTACTTCAGAGAGATATGAAAATTAAATGAGTTTATAGGTGATTGAATAACATGTAATCATTGTACTTAACAACATAATAATGCAATTTACATAATGATATAAATTTATCCACCTTTACATTTCATGCATTGCATTACATGTCATTCCATCATCATAACGCCTCTGAAATGTCACTAAACAAATTGGACTGCTTTCTCAACTTAGCAGTTAAATAAACTGAAGTTCAAATGAATACTTTTTTGAGAGCTAATAAACTGCAAAGTCCAGACTTGAATTAATGTCTTCTCATTCCAATACTAGGATCTCTCCCACTCAGGGCTGAGATAGACCCTTTCTTCTCCAAATAGGAAGAAGAGCAGAAAATCTTTCTAAAATATAGCACGCTCTGTGATGATACAACCACATTCATAAGTTGAGACTAACATACCAGATCTGCAGTCACTACCGTCCTTAACGGTGGACGTTTCAGGGAGGAGCAGGGAAACAAATAGAACGTGAGATAAAAGATTAGAAGTGCCTAGCACCAAGCCTAGCACAATAAGGTTTCTGTGATGGAAGAAACGCTTATTCAATGCAAAAGTAAATGAAGATGTGCTATAAAATGCATCTGTTCCATTGAAGCCCCTGCCCTGGAAAGCAGTTCACTGTCCTATTTCCACAACTGTGTTTGCTTCCACAGTATTTTTAGTGCCTCTAGGTTTTAATTTGGAATGGATTTTTAATTTAGTTTAACTAAGTTTTGAACACCTAATTAATACTTCAAGCACTTGTGTTTGGATCAGAATGAAGATCCCTACTAATAATATTTAATGATTATTTATGGCAATATTTCAAAAATGAGCTAGCAGGTTTACATAAATATTTGAGATGGCATCATTATTTTAACAAATGTGAATAAAGGCTGAAGAAATAATACTATTTCCCAGCAGGTAGTTCTATCCAATAATGTGAGTGGTAAATAGAACCCATTTGGAAAAACAAGGTTTCAAGCTCTTTCTAATACAATTTCCACTTTTTGCTGACTTATCAGAGAGACCGCAGCCACCTAAACAAAAAACAAACCGCACCATTCATTGGGTCTTTCTCTTTATTGTTCTCTCTTTTTTATTTTTATAGATGTACAGCAGGTATCAGGGTTAGATGGGCATTTTTAAAACACTTACTAAGATGGAAACTGGCTGCTTTTTGACCTGCATAGTGCCTAACAATGCCATCATTATCATTACTATAAACAATCAAAAAGATTTTTCATTATTTAATATTCAGACATCATTATATCAAGTTCTGGAAATAAGAAAAAATAAGCGGCCTAGTTTTTATTCACGTCCTCTCAACTAGTGTATATCCTCCATGAGAGTGAGAACCGCGCTTTACTCATTTATCTATCTATTTTCACATTTTTCTGTCAGACTCACACTAAGTACTCTGGATTTTTTTTTTCCAGGAACAGGTCTACAAAATTAAAATGATAATTGTAATGACCTTCTATTCCACTAGTGCCCATCACTATTGTTCTAACAGTTGTTTATTGCCAGCATCCATTCACCAAGGTCAGTGCTCATGATGTATTAGTTGTTAAATATTTTAAATATCTTTTTTTTTTTTTTTTTTTTTTGAGACGGAGTCTCACTCTGTCGCCCAGGCTGGAGTGCAGTAGCCCGATCTCAGCTCACTGCAAGCTCCACCTCCCGGGTTTACGCCATTCTCCTGCGTCAGCCTCCCGAGTAGCTGGGACTACAGGCGCCCACCACCTCGCCCGGCTAGTTTTTTGTATTTTTTAGTAGAGACGGGGGTTTCACTGTGTTAGCCAGGATGATCTCGATCTCCTGACCTTGTTGTCCGCCCGTCTCGGCCTCCCAAAGTGTTGGGATTACAGGCTTGAGCCACCGCGCCCGGCAAATATTTTAAATATCACGTCAACCTACTTCAAAAAAAAACAGTGGTCATAAAAATTCAGTGGGGTAATGCATGTAAAACACAGAAAGTCTTAGTATATGTTAATGGTAATAATGGTGCAGATGATGGGGCTGGAGATGACTAAGCTGAGGAAAATGAACATAAAAGGAGAAATTACTAATCAAGTATCATGTTAATAACCAGATGAATAAAACAGCAACATTTTAGAAATTTAGAAAAGACAGAAATCTGTGGAACCTGTTCTGAACTAAGAAATACTTATGGCCGGGCGTGGTAGCTCACGCCTGTAATCCCAGTACTTTGGGAGGCCCAGGAGGGTGGATCACCTGAGGTCAGGAGTTCGATACCAGCCTGGCCAACAAGGTGAAACTCAATCTCTACTAAAAATACAAAAATTAGCCGGGCATGGTGGCAGGTGCCTGTAATCCCAGCTACTTGGGAGGCTGAGGCATGAGAATCACTTAAACCCAGGAGACGAAGGTTGCAGTGAGTCAAGATCGCACCACTGTACTCCAGCCTGGGTGAAAAAGTGAGACTCTGTCTTAAGAGAAAAAAAAAATGTGTGAGGCCAGGCGCAGTGGCTCACACCTGTAATCCCAGCACTTTGAGACGCCAAGGCAGGTAGATCACCAGGGGTCAGGAGTTCAAGACCAGCCTGGCCAACATGGTGAAACTCTGTCTCTACTAAAAACACACAAAAAAATTAGCCAGGAGTGGTGGCACATGCCTGTGGCCCAGATACTTGGGAGGCTGAGGCAGGAGAATTGATTGAATCCCAGAGGCAGAAGTTGCAGTGAGCTGCGCCTGCCACTACACTCCAGCCGGGGCGACAGAGCAACGCTGGGTGACACAGCAGGACTCTGTCTTAAGAAAAGATAAATAAAATAAAATAAAACACATGTGTGAGATAAACTTCATTCAGGAATGAGTACTAGTGCTGTTGGCCATGAGTTCAATATTAATAAATCAAATATATATATATAAATATACAAATAAATGCACAGTAAAGTACCTTTAAATTTAAACACAAATAAAACTATATATTTATTATTTGATGAACATGTTATGACTAGAGGCTTGCAAAAATCCTAATGTTGTGTTTCCCCCAGGATCAATAGTTTAGTATTCACAAATTCAATGTTTGTAGGGAGTTTATAGGATATAACTACCACAAATAATGAGAATGAGAATCAATAGATAGATAGAAAGAAAGATAGATGATAGATTAGATACATAGATAGTTAGATACCTACAGATAGATAGATAGATAGATAGATAGATAGATAGATAGATAGATGATAGATTAGATAGACTAGATAGATAGATAGATAGATAGATAGATAGATAGATAGGATAGATGCTGGACAGACAGACAGACAGATGTGGAAAGATAGAGATATTGAGTGATTTTTCCAAAGCAATCTGGGAAGAGGAGGAGGGAAGAAGATGTGCACTGAGAGAAGAAATGCCTCATATATATACTGAGTCTAGAGTAAAACCTGGCTTAGAATCCTAGTTTATGTGTCAGATAAGAAATGCTGTTTATAGAGAACGAGTAACTAATTGCATGTCTTTTACTATTGTAGCTTCTGAAGACATCAGTTTCCTCATTGAACACGTATTTATATAATACTGAACAGTATTTATATAATACCGATAAAGATGCATACTATAAAATGAAATGATTAAGATAAAATTTAAATTGTTCCAAACTTCCCTAGAATACAAACTATTATCCTCAAGGTATTAGTAAGCATATAATTGAAGAAAGCCACACTTTTATACCTGTATTTAGGATCACTGGGGAGAAGAGCTATGGTTGATTTATGCTGTCTGCCAGGAGCATCGTTAAAGGAAGTAGGATGCTGGCTACAGTGTCCTGTGTGACTGCCTACAGACTAATGTTGTAGATATTAAGTTGGTCCAAAAATTATGCAAAACCACAACTACTTTTGCACCAACCTAACATATATACCTCCAATATTATGTCCTTTGATCATGTGTGGAGAGAATTACAAGTCATTCAGCTTTGGAAATACTAAAATTAATTTTAATCCAGAAGCTTTCCAACTATTAGTCTCCAACTTAAAGTGTGTTGACAACATGGGATTAACAAGGGACCAGAATCCACCTGGGAAGCTGGCATAGCCTCCATATGGCAAACCAAATGATCATACAGACACAAGCAGGATTTACAAATTAAGCACAACGTAACAAGAAGGAGGAAAGTAGACATCTAGGGAGCTGCTGCTATGTGTCAATTTGACTGTTATTTCATTGTGCAATTTTGGGAATCTGTGTTTATGAGGTGAGACCCCAAAGCAGCTGGCTGAGATATGGGACTAATTAGGCTAAGCAGTAGGAATGACAAAAAAAAAAAAATCAGTACCCAGGCCCCAGGCTCTGTTCTGAGCCTCTGGGAATAGTTCCTGTCCTAGCAGGGGACTTTTTCAGGGATCAGTAGTTACCTGGTCAAAGCTAAAAGGTGGCACAGAGGTAATTTTACCATGACCCTAACTGAGCTTTCGCTTCAGGAACCCTCACTTTCATGATTTTTCTTTCAATGCCCTTGGAGAGCCCAAGCAAGGTGTTCACATTGTTATGTTGTTTAGTGAAATTTGCCTGAGTAAGATGTTTTCTGTAGCTGGGACCACCATCTCTTTGTAATGCCCCTTCCTTTTTATAAGTCACTCATATCCAACGGCTTTGGAGTAACTGTGAGTAATTCTGTAACCATGCGTAAAGGAAGTTAAGTTAGGTACACATTTAATTAGGATTTAGTCAGAGCATTATGCAATTTTCAGTCTCTACCTTGAAGTTATTCATAGCTGGATATAGGTTTGACCTCTTGAAATATTCTTATCATTGCAGGCCAGCGTACTTGAAATTCTGACACAAAGATAAATGGCCAGAGACTATATCTGAATAAGTGTTTTTAAAACTTGACAATAATCCTAAATATGTATATTACTAATAATAAACCATGAAGAAATAAATGTTTCCAAATGATTAATAACAACACATTTCAATCAATTATGGAGAGGGAAAGACTGAATTCTCTATTATCTACAGAAATGGTATCGCAATATTATTGTGAATAGTCATTCAAAAAATATAAAGCCAAATAATGTACAAAAAAATTTGTTGTCAAAATTTCCTGTCAGGTAGTTAACTAGTATAACAATAATTTCATTAGACTTGAATTGTGTGGTTTGTGTTTTTTATCAGCTTTGTAAGCTTGTAATTTTGTATTTATTTTTCATGCTAAATATTTCATTCCATGCCTCAACAAGACAAAGGTAGGATGGCAGCAGGTTGTTTCTAGATCTGGCTGTAAATAAGTTTGGTCTGAGTGATCAATGAAACTTGCAATGAATTTAGCTTCAAGGAGCTGGGAAATGTAGGAACAGAAAAAAAAAAAAAAAAAGAGAGGAAAAAAAAAAGAATAAAGCAATGCCTGGCCCAGCAAACCAGAAGAAATATGCCTCAGGGTAATACCATTTGAGGCATTATTCAGGCATAATTAGAAGGCAATATGTCACTCCTCAATTTATTTTGTGAGTCTATTCAGTGGAAGAAAATGTTATTGCTTATAACTTTGTTTCCTAGTAAATTAGAATCTTAGAACAATAGAAAGCATAACTTTTTAAAGATCAAATACTTCAAGAACTTTTTTTAAATGAGTCAACTAAGGCCTAGGACTTCAAATTAATATTCTGAGTTTGCTTAGGGGCAGAATGCACTATTTAACTGTTTTTTGTTTTTTAATGCGAATCTTCTAAGAATTGATGTTTTATGAAAGCTGCCTGGGAAATGAATTTATACCAGTGAAAGCACTTCATATTAATCAAGGGACTCAAGACATAGCAAGAAAACAGCAGCATTTTATTTTTAAGTGGATACAAAAAGCTTCCTAAGTCCCTCTCAGCATCAGATTATAAGAGAACATGATCTAATATTCTGTACACGTAACATTTATCATGAGGAACTGAAGATGAGCTAAAACCCAAAGAAAGCCCTTAAAAAATTCTACTTTAATTCTGAGGAATCAAAATAATTATATAACCAACAATTACATCAATTATTTTGCAGATCTCCATTAACTTCAGTCAAGCAAAATGCTCACCCCATTTTCTTAAAGTCACTTAATATTTCACTTGGGTAGTAGCTACTCACAGGCATGAAATCTAATATTTCAATGTAAAATGTGGAAATTGTCTTTGTATTTTTGGCAAGGCCTCACAATTCAGGAATTAACTCATAGTTGTCAAGACATCACTGTTGCAATGGCCCAAATATTCAGATCAACCATTTTGTGGTTCTTCCTCTCTCATCCTAACACTTAGACCGTGACAGAAAATTGCACTCTTATTTATTGATTAACTTCTATGTACCAAGCACAGTGCTACATTTAATATTCACAATCTCATATAATTTCTACCAGGTATTATTTCTCAATTTTACAGATGAGAGCACAGCCTCATCAAGATTAAATAACCAGGCCAAGGTCACATAGGCAATATCTGTCAGGGCCAGGGTTCGGGATGAAGCTTGCTCTTTTCCAAAACCTACTTTGTAGAGCAGCAGCAATGTAATGGCTACCTCTTTGTCCTCAAAGAGTGACTGAATGAAGAGGAGCTGGGCTTGAGCCTGAATCACATTCATGCAGATAACTTGATTTAAACATTCCCCATACAAGAGAACTGGTCATCTTGTGCAAGTTCAAAGACATTCTGTGAGAATGGTTCCCAAAGCTAAATCTCTAATTCTGGTGTCTCTCCTAAATTTTAGAATCTTGTTGTTATACCTTTTTCTAGATATTTGCATCTAGATAGTCTATCTGTAAGAGAATATATTTATTCACATTTGTATTCACTTAACATTGTTTTAAGTCCTAGCCATAGAAACCTGTGTATGCCTCACTGTACTGGAGGGCTTGGGAATGTAAGCAAGCAAACAACTATAAATGTGATGTTCATGAAGATATAGAACTCCTTAAAAACGGATCTTATGACTTTTCTATTTTTTTAGTAAAATATGCATGTATTCTTTGATATGGGTTTCACATTTCACTGTCAAATCGGACTTCCCTCTTGTAGCAGATTGCATTGTCTGAAGATGTTAGTGATGTCATCTTTCATTCCCTATGTTCTTTCATAATTTTGCCACACTCCTAGAGTCTAATTTCCCTCCCTTTGAATCTGGAAAGGTTTGGGATTCACTTGTAATCAACAGAATGCAGCAAACGTTACACTAGATAATATCTTAAGCTAGATTAGAAAGGATGACACTGATTCCATTTTACTCACTAAAACCCCCTTTCTGGAGCCCTGAGCGACAATATAAACATTCAACTGCTCTGAAGCTGTCATTCCATGAGGATGCCTAATCTGCCCTGTACAGATAGATTACATGCTGAATCCCTGAGGCCATAAGGAGAAAGGGAGTGAGAGAGAGAGGACAGAGAGAGGCCCAGCTGCTCCTGCTCCCTGCAGTTCAGCTCCCCATACCTCCTGGCAGCAATCTGAGTAGATCCCAGCTAGAACCACCCAAGCAAGCCTTTCCAAATTCCTGATTCACATAAACTATGAGAGATAATAAAATGATTTGTTTTGAGTCACTACGTCTTGGGATAATATGTTATGCAACAATAGTTACTAGAACACCTGGTGATTGATTGCTGCTGATGCCCATTAGCTAGCCTTCATGCCTCCAGGCTCTCTCACTTCCAGTATATATACTCCCCACCACCTACACTTGTCCTATCCATTTCCAGAAATTTTCCATGATGTAAATTATTGAAAAGTTAATAAGTGAACTCCTTATACTACCAATTCATGTCAACCCTAATCTGGATCTATCTTTATTCCATTTCTTCTACACAGGCCCACTAGAGACCCAAGTTGAAATAAAAACTTTTGCCTTACACTTTGCAGACTTTCTCTCCAATATGAACTTATGTGGGCTTTTCCTTTGTTCCAGGACAGTGTTCCTTCCATATCTTCTCCTACATATATACGCATTCTACCCACCCATTCAGGTCCAGCTTGAATTTCACCTCATAAATGAAAGCTTTTGTAATTCCTTCAAAAAGAAATGATCCTCTCCAAAACTTGGCATGTATATCTCTTTTAGTGCTGTCATATTTTCACGTAACTGTGCACACATTTTTTCTATCTGTGAAATTTTAAGCTCCTTGACATCAAAGTTTTCGTATTTTTCCTTTTGACCTTTTTGAATCTGTATAGATTCAGGTCTTCCCAAATTTGAAATTCAGTTTATGTTTCTACAAAGAATACATTACTACAATATATTCATTTATAATCTTTCCTGTTCTTAAACAGAATTGAGGCGATTTTAAAGATGCATGCAAGGTAATAAGATAAATATTTTTAACATAAGTAAGAAAATGAAGCAAAAGTCAATTAAGAATTTTAAGAACATAAAATGGAAATATAGTAGGAAGAATTCCACAATGGCTCCAAGATTCTCAGCCCTTGGAGTACATACCTTCTCCCATATGTGGCAGAGTAATGCTGAAGGTGCTGCTCTGAAGGGACTTTTTTTTCTGGCATAATCAAAGCTCATAACCAGCTGATTCAACTTGGGAAGATTATATTGGAAAAGCCTGATCTACTCAGGTGATTCCTTAAAAGAAAAGAGAAAAATCAGATGGAGCAAAGATTCTCCTACTGGCCGAAATAGCAAACAACCATGTTGTGTGAACTGCCTACATAGAGAACCATGTGGCAAAGGAACTCAACGTGGCCTATAGAAGTTGAGGACCTCATTCCTACAAACACAGGGAATAAATCCTGCTGACAACCTGAATGAGCTTGGAAGTGGATTCGTCCTCAGGAAATCCTCCAGAAGAGAAAGCAGCCCAGCTGCCACCTTCATTACAGCTAGTGAGACCCTGAGCAGTAGAAGCAGGTAAGCCGTGTCTAGACTTATGACCCACAGAAACTATGAAATGATAAATGCATGTCCATCTAAGCCACTAAATGTGCTAATTTGTTACATGATGATAGATAACTACCATAGAAACCAAGACTGAGATTAGTGCCTGAATACCATGCCATGAAGTCTCACTGAGGTAGGCCAGACATTTGGACCGGAGTTTCCAAAAGGCAATGTTAACTGGGTGAGAAAATTCAGATATGACACCAGGAAGGTTCGTTAAATTATTTCAGAAATACAGAAAATACTATTCTTCTCATTTGCAATTGCAGGGGTAAGAACCTGCTAGAGGTTTCCCCACCCTAAGGATCTTTACCTTAGGATATCTCTCAAGACTCTGCCTTCAGACTTCCCTCTCAGCCCCTTGCCTGTCCTCTGTCTCAGACTCTGTGCTTTGGATTTAGTGACAGCTCTACAATTTTCCCCCACCCCTCTCTAACCCATTTCATCTTCACCTTTTAGTTCTCCCTAACTCCTAGGACAGAGGCTTTATCTTCCATTGGGTACAGTATAGCTTTGCCTTGGTCAAAACTCAGTCCTCATTTTACGAATCCCTGCCTAGATCTGCCCTCCCAGACAGCAAGGCTGGTATAGCTAAGGTCCCTGATTTGGTCCTTTTATTTCTTCCATAATAGGTATATTATTTTCTGATAGCATACATTGTGTTAACATGAGAACAAAAATGGCAATGCTGATTGAATTTGGTACCAATCTGTGCAGATGTTCAGACACTTCCCTATGGGGCCAGAGTTTTATAGTCAGGATCGAAAGTGTCCCTCCAGGCCTTGTCCTGGCCTTCATTTAAGCTGATTCCACTTCATGTTAAATTGGACAGTCACTTTATGATGGGATCAAATGGCTTCTTTAAAAACTGAACAGGTGCTATATTACAAGCCAGAGGAAACTATTCCCATGAATTGTGGTAATAGGCAAGCTGCAATGTCATTCCAAAATCAGTAATATAATAAGGTTTGCAGAGAAATCAGGCTCTGCTTGTCCCCTAAAACTAGATGAAGTGGGAATAGGACAAGGAAATTAGTCTGTACATATTCTACTCCCATTAGTCTAGAGACTACCTCTATGCCCGGGAATAGATTGAACTTTAAGGTCAAAGTAGCCAATTAGTTGATGCACTTTAGAACAATGTGCATTTATTGGAATATAAACATTGTTTACAAAGTTTTTCTTTCTCTGTAGTCCCTATGGGCAGGGACTCCTAAAATAAGGGCTGAATTTTGACTGTTTTGGTAGAATGCAAATCAGAAAATATTGCCATAAACAACATTTACATTTTGGCAACAGTTACACTCTTCTTATACTATTATTTCTAATATAATTGTAAATGTCTGTTTTTATCTTTGTGAAGCAAGTTATTAGTGCCGACTCCTCATAGTCTTCCTGAATTATTCCCACTCATCTTCAAGGGCAGCAAAGCCCCGGCTAGCTAAAAGTAATCAATTAGCATGTTTATTTAAATACATAGCAGTGTATAAATATGTATCACTGTGGTTGTAAGCCCTCAAGATGTTAAAGGAGTCAACAGTCCTGCCCACAATGAGCTTACAGCATAGTTGAGAGGACAACAACTAAAAATGCTAGTATGGCAAATGCTTTTAGTGCTGGTTCCCATTCCTGAATAAGTTAGAACCACCTATGCAGCTTCTAAATAATATTCTTGCTCTGTTCCTACACCTCAGAGTCTGTCTGGGGTGGAAGACAAACATTGGAAGTGTTTTAAAGTTCCCCAGATGATTTTAATGCATAGCAAAGGGCTGGAAACCACCACCTGAAAGGATACATTTTCCACGTGCTCTAATAATAAGCTACTATCGTTTCCTGTTGAAGAGAAATAATATTGTTAGAACTTGAGTTTAAATTTAAAGACTGCATAAAGCTTCTCTAGGTAAGAAAGTGGGCAGAAGAGGTTGGGAGAGCTTTTGAAGCAGGGTTAGCCTGCAGGGTAAAATGCAGTTGATGCTAACTTTTTACTATCTCCCTAACATATCCATGTTTATTAATCTCCACTGCCTCCACCTGAATGCAGACCACCTTCAACTCTACCTTGCAAGAATCAACCAGTTTTCTACTTCATTTCTGCATAAGCACTCTTTCCCTCTTTAAACCCATTGATCCCAGTACAGTGAAAAAAATTGTCCCATAACAGAAATCAGTTGCCTTCCTCTGATTCAGATCTTTCAGTGGCTTCATAATGATCCTAAAGTCCAAAATATTTAACCTAACAGATAAGACTATATAACTTAGCCCTGAACTTCCTCCAGCCTCACCTTAAGCCTCCTTTGCAGACTCAGTCTTGTTCATGCCAGCTTTGCTCCCGTCCCTGTGCAAACTAACCTTTCTCCTTTCCCATTGGCTTTGCAGAGATGGTTACTCCTCTTAGCACACTATCCCAATGCTGCCTCTCAGCCCACCCTATTACCTAGAAAATTCTACTCAAGCTTAGGTCTCAAATACCCCTTCCACACAGGTTTCTCCAATGCCCCTTCCAATTAAGTTGGGGGTTCTCGTTATGTGTCTCCATGGCCAGCGCTCCTCTCCTTTTAAACCTGAATCTTCAGGAATCAGATGCATCTGTCTTGCCAGATTATAACCTTTGTGAGGACAGAGTCAACTAATTTCCAATTTATTTGTGTATTATTAGTCTTTTGTACGGTGCCTGGTACTTTGTAGATGATTGGCAAATAATAGTTGCATAAGTTGACTGAATGAATATCACACACTCAAAAAGGACAATCTAACCTACTTCACCTCTCCAATAGTTTGTATTTCCACATAGATTGAAATTTGGGCATGATATGTGACTAGAATGTAGGATGAAGCTTTCCCTATCCACACAGCTTTCTTCTTCTTCCTTTGCTTACTCTTTCTCTCTTTTCTATTTGTTCTCAAGAGTTTAGCTTTTTGTACCAATATCTGCATTTAAGCAGAGGAACTAATAAATAATCTTTATTCACAAGAATATTATTTTACTATATCATTTCAATGATTAGAAAGGTAAGGAGAAGCTGAATATATTATAGGTAGCTACAATATTCCTAGGATGTATAGTTAATCATTTAACATTTATTCTTTCACAATAATTTTCCCATTTTTCAGATGAAGGAACTGAGACTATGAAAGATCATTACTTCCCCAAAGTCTCACAACTAATAATAGAACTACCAGAGTTACGGCCAAGAACTACATAACTCTGCATCTCCTGCTTTGTCCACTATGCCACCAGACCTGTAACAAAGAGGTAAGTCATTTTCAATGCACCTTCAATCCTCTCACATGAGCAGCAATCCGAGGTGTCTTCATTTTACATTGTTTCTTGCATGGTCGATTTCAGGGGTATATAATATGTTTCTGTTAATTATGTCTACAAGGAAAAAAGATTATGCACATTATCAATTCCTGTCTCTTGTCTCATAACCTTTTTAAAATTGCATTCATTCATCCATTCAATAAACGTCTGGTGCTGGAAATAAAACTTTGAATTGCTTTCAGAAAATTAATATTATTAATCATGAAGACATTTTCCTAAGATTTTGAATTTGGTTATACTTCATTTCTTTCTGCGCTTTGGAATTAAATTCCATTATGCAATACCTAGAATACAGTTGCATAATTCTGGCATGTGGATAAAATGGAACAGACTAAGCCAGCATCTGGGCTGTGGGGAATGGGGAAGTAAGCTTACAAAGTGTACCCTGATTCTCAAAATAGATAAACTATACCAGAGTACATCACAATGGTCATTGTAGGCTAAGTGCAAACTCTTTTAATACTAGTCTATTAAACCCGTATGTTCACAGATAGTAACACAGAAAAACTGATCTAACATTAATTCCATGTACATCCACACATTTTAAAGACCATTGATTGTTCTAGCAACTCTGTAGTTTTCAAATCCAAACAATCACTGCCAAGACCAACCTAGGACTAATTCCAGTTGACCTCTTCCTTCTTTTTTCCCCTTCCTCATAAACCATATAAGTGGGTTTAATTATTAGTTAGTTCTTATGTTTATTGCCAAGTTGTACTGCTTATTATCTCTTACCATGACAATGCTTTAGCTAAAAAAGAAAGGCTACAAAGACAAATATCTTTCAAAGACAATAACTAACTAGACAATTCTTTCTAAAATTACTGTGTTCAACTGTTATTATCTAGGCTCAAACCAGAACAGGGTGTCACCTATGTGAATCTGCAGAAATTGCTCAAGCAAACAAAATATTTATTTAGGGTAGCTGTTGGCAACATAGCCAAAGAGCGAATCTTGATTTAGAAGAAATGGGGAATAAAAGTCAAGTTTGTAAAATTGATAACTTAGGTTAAAAGAAGCAATAGGAAGGGTAAAAATATAAGAAATTGAAGGGGCTGGAAGTGCAAGATAAGTCAGGGAAAGTGGTTCAAGACACAAATTGTAAACAATTTGATTGCGTTAAAACTTGCTTTTGCACTTCTTCTATTAGCCATGATGAAGTAACTGTCCCTCCAACTATAAACAATTATACTAATGGACCACGTATATAGAGTAAATATTTTCAGATGTTTTACAGCATAGAGTGCAGAATGGTAATCTTAGAAAGGAAGGGGGGGAAAAGAAAAACAAAGTCAGTTCCATGATCGCTCCTGCTTTTTGCCTGGAGCCACTTTCCACACTAATATCTAGGGAAGGATAGTTTAAATATAATATAGTGGTCTCATTGAGCTCAATCAACAGAAATGAGAGTTTTTGGATCTTGGAGGGACTAGAATTTATGGGGTAGGGTACCAGAGAGAAGAGAGCTGTATAGAAAATGAGTTGCAGGAATCTTCACGAGATGTCTCCTTGAGTTTTTAGCCAAACACTAAACTATACATCCTAAAAGAAAGATTTAATAAGAATAAGCAAAAAACAACTACCTGAAAAAGAACACAAAAGGCAGTATAAGATTCTACAAAAGTTTGCACAGATCAGACAGATGTTTGTGTCCTAAACAGTCAAAAGAGGCTTTATTGAACAATCCAAGCATTTAGTAAAAACCACAAAAAGCCCCATTAGAAGAAGGTCTAATTTAGACCTATGGCAAATCCGACTGTAGATCCATTCTATCACAGGTAAAAAAAAAAAAAAATAGCCTCAAAAAGATCCAGTTTGTCTTCAAGCAAATTATCTGCCTACCTGATCTTAACTCAACATCCTTGTTTAAAAATCCAGAAGTAGAAGTAAGGCAGCTTTTAAAAGATTTGTTGTAATATAGGAAGATAATTATTTAAAATACGTGAGAAAAAATTGGATATATATATATATATAAACTTTAATTTCTCACAGCATATAAAAAAAGTAATTCAAAATGGATCCTAGATCTAAATGTAAAACTTAAAATTAAAATTCTAGAATAAAATATAAGAGGAATCTTTGTGAGCTCAGGTTAAACAAAGATTTCTTAACTATAACAGCAAAATCATTATAAGTAAGACAAAAAATAGATAAATTATGGTGAATTAAAATTAGAAACTGCTATTCTTCAAAGACACTGCTAATAAGCAAGACATAGAAAATATTCAAAAGTATCTGATATACGATGTGTATCTAGAATACATAAAACTCAAATAATTCCATACAAATAGGCAAAATGACAACTGTATGCTCACAAATTTCATAATTTTGATAAAATAGAACAGTTCCTTGAAATACACCAACTGCCAAAACTCTCACAAGAAGATATAGACAATCCAAATAGCCCTATATATATTAAGTAGAGTCTATAGTATAACCTTTTGAAACAGAAAGCACCAACCCCAGATGGGTTCACTGTTAAATACTACCAAATATTTAAGGAAAAACATTGTGCTAATTCTTTACAATCTCAGAGATTTGAAACAAAGGGGATAATTCTTAGTACTATGAGAAGTATTTCCTCATCGTATGCAGCGAGCATTACCCAAACCTAGGCAAAGATATTACAAGAAAATGAAACTGCAAACTAATACCTCTTATAAACATAGATGCAAAACTCTTCAACAAAATATTAGCAAATGAAATCAAACAATGTATGCAAAGAATTATACATGATGACCAAATGGGAATTATCCCAGTTATACAAGGCTAGTTCAACACCAGAAAATAAAGTATGTAATCCATCACATCAACAGCTCACAGAAGAAAAATTGCATGATCATGTCAAAGCATTTGATACAACACCCATTCATGATTTTTAAAAAAATGGAACTCATTGAAAACTAGGAATAAAACTAGGAATGAAAACTTCAACTTGATAAAGAATAACTACAAAAAACCTACAGCAAAAAGTATATATATAATGATGAGAAATTTCTAAAATTAAGAATAAGGAAAATGTCTCCTCTTACTAATGCTCTTCAAAATTGTTCTAGAAGGCATATCTAATACAAAAAGACAAGAAAGCAGAATAAAAGATATATATATATTGAGAAGGAAGAAACAAAACTTTGTTCACAGATAACAAGATCATTTGTAAAAAAAAAATAGGAAAGAATGAACAACAACAAAAAATCTCCCGTGACTTATAAGTGATTATAGCAATGCTGCAGGATGCAAGGTTAACACACAAAAGCCAATTACTTTCCTATATAGCAGAGATGAACAAGTGAGATTTGAAATAAAAACTGTTAACATTTACATTACCACCGCCAACAATTAAATACTTGAGTATAAATCTAACAGAATTTGTGTAAGATCTATATGAGAAAAACTACTAAACACTGATGATGAAATAAATCAAGTAACTACATTAACATAAAGCTATCCCATGTTCATGGAAAGGAAACCTCAGTACTGTCAAGATATCAGTTCTTATCAACATTATCTATATTTTCAATGAAATCCCAATCAAAATTTCAGCAAGTTGTTATAATTTGTGGGTTTTGACAAACTAATTCTAAGTTTTATAGAGAGACAAAAGACTGAGAATGGTCAGCACAATATTGAAGGAGAAGAATAAAGGTGAAGGATGACACTACCTAACCTCATGTATTTAATTAACATGCGTACTATGGCCATTGTGAAAAACGATATGAAAGTTCTTCAAAAAACTAATAGTAGAACTAGCATATGATCCAGCAATCCCGCTTCTGGGTGTATGTCCAAAGGAATTGAAATCATAATGTCAAAGGGCTATCTTTATTCCCATGTTCATTGTGGCATTATTCACAAGAGCCAAGATGTGGAATCAACCTAAATGTTTATAACAGAGGAAGTTATTTTAAAATGTGGTATATATACACACACAATGGAAATCTTTTCAGCCTTGGAGAAAGAATGAAATCCTGTCCTTTGAAACAACATGCGTGAACCTGGTGGACAGTATGGTAAATGAAATAAGCCAAGCACAGAAAGACAAATACCTCGTGATTTCACTTAAATTTAGAATCTAACAAAGTTGAACCACTAGATGTAGAAAGCAGAATAATGGTTACCAGAGGATGGCAGGGGAAATGGAGGGAATAAGGAGTTGTTGGTCAAAGGGTACAAAGTTTCAGATTTACAGAAGAAATAAGTTTTGAGCTCTGTTGATAGCAGGGTGGTTAAAGTCAATAACAATGTATTATATATTTCAAAATAACAGTAAATTTCAAAATGTCTCATCAGAAAATGATATGTAAGCAAAGTGGTAGATATGTTAATTAACTTGACTTAATTCTACATTGCATACATTCATCAAAAAATCACATTGTATCTCATAAATGTATACAATTAAAATTTCTCAATTAAAACATTAATGTTAAAAAAGCTTTTTTAAAAAAACAAGTGTTTGCTAAGAATTAGGGGAAAGGAGGGATGAATAGGCAGAGCACAAAGGATTTTTGTAGTAGGGCAACTACTCTGTATAATACTATAATGGTGGATACATATCATAAGTTTGTGTAATCCCATGTAGCGCACAACTCCAAGAGTGAACCCTAATGTCAACTATGGACTTTGGTAATTACGATGTGTCAATGTAATCTCACCAATTGTAAGGAACTGGTGGAGAAAACTCTGGTGGAGGATGTTGATAATGGAGGAGGCTGTGCATGTGTGGGGCAGATGATATGTGGGGAACTGTGTACATTTGCTGTGAATCTAAAATTGCTCTAAAAAATAAAGGCTATTTTTTAGAAAACCAGCTGACTCATGCAGGGGCTAAACTCCCTCCCTCACGAAACGGGCAGAAGATGTGAACAAGCACTTCACTAAAAAGTATAGATAGACTGCAAATAAGCAAAAGAAAAGATGCTCACTGTCATCTGGGAAATGTAAATTCAAGCCATAAGCTAATATACCACCACACAACCATAATCCTGAGAGGCTAAAATGAAAAAGACTCTTCACACCAAGTGTCAGCAAGGATGTAGAACATCAGTAATTTGCACATACTAGTTGGAATATTAAATTGTACAACCACTTCAGAAAACCATTTGGCATTTTCTTATCAACTTAAACATATATCTAGCTTATTTATTTCATGTACCATATGTTCTAGCCATTCCACTTCAAGATCTTTATTCAAAATAGAAGCACATTATAGATTCAGTGCCATCCCCATCAAGCTACCAATGACTTTCTTCACAGAATTGGCATTAGGAGATATACCTAATGTAAATGATGAGTTAACGGGTGCAGCACACCAACATGGCACATGTATACATATGTAACAAACCTGCACGTTGTACAGATGTACCCTAGAACTTAAAGTATAATATAAATAAATAAATAAATACTTTCTTACAAAAAAAAAGCACATGCCCATTCAAAGACTTGTGTACGTATTTTTACAACAGCTTTATTTGTCATAGCCAAACACTGGAAACAACCCAAATGTATATCCACAGGTGAATGGATAAATAAATTGCGGTATAACCATACATTGGAATACTGTTCAGCAATAAAGGGAATCTATTGTTCATGTTACAATATGGATGATCTCAAAATAACCATAATGAGTAAGAGAAGCCAGACAAAAAATAGTGCATTCTGTATAATAACATTGATATAAAATTCTAAAAAATGCTAAGTAATCTCAAATTACAGAAAATATATCACTATTTGCCTAGTGATTCGGGAGAAGACACAAATTTTGAAATTGAGGCATATTTTCACTGTTTTTATTTTAGTGAAGACTTACAGCTATGCACATATTTAAAACTTAAATTCAACATTTCTGTTATATGTATTGTATCATATGTTAACTGGACTTCAATAAAGCCATTAAAAATAAACCAAAAATAATGTGTTCTATAATATAAATATAAATTAAAAATAAGAGTAATATAGCTAAGAAAACTTTAAATAATAAATATTATTATCCAATTTAAAATATTGTTTTAATTTCCATCATGATTTTTAAATTAACCCATGGATTTTTAAAGGCTTAAGTTTAATTCTTTAAACTCAAGTTTAAAGAATTCCTTAAACTGAAGCCTTTAAAAATTTGAATTAAACTCAAGTCTTTAAAAATCCGTGGGTTAATTTAAAAATCACGATGGAAATTAGAACAATATTTTAAATTGAATAATAATGAGTATACAACATATCCAAATCATTTGCAGCAACAGCAGTGCTTAGAAGAGAAGTTGTAGCATTATGCTTGTTATGAGTTGAGTTGCTTCCCCGACAGATTCACATGTTGACATACTAAACCTCAGTACTCAGGGTGCGACCTTATTTGAAAATAGGGCCCTGCAGATGTAATCAGTTAATATGAGGTAATACTGGAGTAGATCAGGTTCTTGTTTACTATAACTGGTATTATAATAAAAAGTGGAAATTTGGACACAGGCACATTCATAGGAAGAATGCCATATGAACACGAAGGGACATTAGGGTGATATGATTATAAAATAAATAATGCCATAGATTCCCAGCAAACTACTAGAAGCTAGGAGGAAGACAGAATAGATTTTAACTCGAAGCCCTCAGATAAAACTAACCCTGCCAGACCACAATTGGTTCTAGCCTCCAGAACCAATTGTGACACAATAGGTTTCTGTTGTTTAAGACACCTGCTTGTGAAACTTTGTTAGGGTAGGTCTAGTAAACTATTTAGTATAATGCTTATTTTAGAAAAAAAAAAGATATAAAAGTTTTAATATATATCATCTAAGCTTCTACTTTAAGAAGCTATGAAAGAATAAATTTTTAAAAACGGTAAGTAGAATAAAGGAAATAATAGAGATAATAGTGGCAATTAACTACGAAATGGGTAAAAACAAGTGAGAAAATCAATGAAATCTACTAATGAAATCAAACAAGTGAAATCTAGACTGATCAAATAAATAGAGAAATACCAATATACCAATAGAGAAATATACCTTACCCATGGCTTACAATATCGAATATTGTTCCAAGGTTAATTCCAAATCGATATGCAGACAAAGTAATTACAATAAAAATCTCAGCAGGTTTCTTTGTTTCAATATGGAAAAACAAAGTGCCTAGAGCAGCCACAACAGCCTTGAAAAGAAGAAAAAAAAAAGAGAATACCACACGATCTCACTTATATGTGGAATCTTAATTTTAAAAAGTTTGATATCATAGAAGTAGAGAGTAGAACAGTGGTTACCACAGACTGGGAAGGGAGGAGAGAGGAGAGGATGAGAAAAGGTTGGTTAATGGGTACAAAGTTACAATCAAACAGAAAGAATAAGTTCTGGTATCCTATCGCACAATAGGATGGCAGATGGGTAAAAATAAGATATTGCACATTACAAGATAGATAAATGAGAGGCTTTTGAATGTTCTTTCTACCAAAAAAAGAAGATAAAGACATGAGGTGAGGATAGCTAACTACCATGACCTGATTATTGTACAACATGTATAAATATACATGTGCAACATATATATGTGGTTCTCTCTCTCTCTCTATATATATACACACACACACATACATACACACACACACACACAGAGAGAGTCTGTTTTCACACTGCTGATAAAGACATCTGAGACTGGGAAGAAAAAGAGGTTTAATGGACTTACAGTTCCACATGGCTGGGGAGGCCACAGCCACGTGGATGTGACTTGAAGACAAGGAGGAGCAAGTCACATCTTGCATGACAGGTAGCAGGCAAAGAGAGAGAGTTTGGTCAGGGAAACTCCTGTTCTTAAAACCATCAGATCTCAATACTCATTTACTATCATGAGAACAGTGGAGGAAAGACCCATCTCTGTAATTCAGTCCCTTTCACCGGATTCCTCTCATGATAGGTGGGAACTGTGGGAGTTAGAATTCTAGATGATATTTGGGTGTGAACACAACCAAACCATATCATTCCACCCCGGCCCCTCCCAAAGCTCATGTCCTCACATTTTAAAACCATTCATATCCTCCCAACAGTCCCCAAGTCTTAATTCATTCTAGCATTAACCCAAAGTCTACAGTCCATTGTCTCATCTGAGACAAGGCAACTCCTTTACAACTATGAAATGATTTGCTGAAGATAGTCATGCTTCAGTAGGTATTTAATAAATGAATGAATGAATGAGAACAGAGGCAGTGTGATTTGGAGGCTCTTTCCTCTTCTGAGACCATTGTATATGTATTATTAGATGAGGTAGATAGTTTTTCCATTCTGTTATTGGTTTTGTCCCTCTGATTTTTTTTAACCAAGTCATTTTTTAAAAAATGAAATTCTTTGTTAAGCATTTTTAAAAACAAATTTTAAATCCCATAGACTAAAAGAAGAATGCATATAAAAAATTATTTGTTAGGGAGTTTTTTTTCACCATGATGGGAATGTTCATGTTGAAAATACTCCATGAATGTGGAACTGCTTGCAATTTTACACTACAGGGGAAAAACATTTTCTAGATTCTATAATTCTTTCTCTAATATCTTCCAGTTAACATAACTTCCCACTTACCGTCTGTCCCCATAATCTATTTCCAGTTTTTATCTCAAAGTACAGTTTGCTGATTTCTGTTAAAATTCATGGATTCATAGACTGGTCCTGGGAGAGATCATCTGGTTCAACTGAAACCAAGCAGAGATGATGCCTACAAGACTGTGAAAGTCAAAATGGAAATAGGCTTGTGATCTGCTCGACCTTTGCTACATTTGTGCCCTTCGCCCAGACTAAATAACAGGCCAGCTTTGTTCATGTCAAACAGATAAAATTTTCAAGCGTTGTGACTAATTATTTCATCTCAGTAAATTCTGATTGACAGGGTGTATGTAATATATATTCACATATACTATGTATGTTGTGATTGATTAGAAAATAGAAAACTAATTAAAAACTATTTCCTAATTGTAGTTTTCCTACCAGAGAAAGGATTTTAAAAATGGGTCCTATAGGGGTCAGGTACAGTGGCTCACACCTGTAATTCCAGCACTTTGGGAGGCCGAGGTGGGCAGATCACAAAGTCAGGAGATGGAGACCAGCCTGGCTAACGGTGAAACCCCATCCTACTGAAACAACCTACTGGTTGTGGTGGTAGTTGGGAGTGTAGGCAGTGGATGAGGGAGCTCTGTGCTTGGACCTGGTCTGTTGTCAACCTAAGCAATAAATAATTCTTCTGAACTCCCATCCTTCTCGTCTGTTAAAAGCAGAAGATAACTGATACCAATAACCATATAGGGTTTTGGTAAAGATTAAATAAGTTACTACACAAAAAGAAATATGTAAGCAAAACCTACCTTATAATATTTATCACATTTATTTTAGTACACTTAACATTTCCATGGACACAGAGAATATTTTTATTATTAACAAGACTACTGATGAAAAATTTTAAAAACTAAAAATAATGTTGATTACTCTGAAATAAAAAAGCTTTAGGTAAGGGAATAAATGGCTAAACACACAGAAAGGAAATCATTGCCTTTAGTTCAGTATAATCCCTCTGGGCTCTGCACTTGCCAGTTTTCCCCATTAAGGGTTAAAATGACAAGGTAATCCACTAGCTCACCTAACACATCCTATATTTCGTCTGCAGTGTTCCGTTGACTTGTCTGATTATAAGACTATAGATTCTTTTTTTCAGTGGACCTGAGGCAGGGCAGTGAACCTGTATCTTTAATAAACTTTCCAGTTGTTGTTTATAATCTAAAAAGTTTTTCAGAACACTGCCTGAACCAACAAGCAAGTCTAGATAGCTCCTCTGAGAGAGGAAACCATAGCCATACACAGCTAACTCTATGAGACCGGCAGCTTCCCATGCTGGAGTTTGATATGAGATTCAAGTTCACAGCTGCCATCCTCCTGCTTTATCATTAGTATTTCCCAAGTTTCCGCTGCCCAATTAAAGACAGATTGCCACATTGTCCCTTGAAAACCAAAATGGCCAAATGTCTGCATAGCTCTTAAACACTTTTAAAATTGAGATCATGAAAACATGTAAAAATATATGAGGTAGGTAACGAAAAGAAATGCATGCCCACTTAATACTGTTACTTTAAATAAGTGAAGAACCTGGAAATCCCTTGGTCACAATGGACATCTCTTCTGCTGAATGATAACAAATGTCTTCTTCCAAAGGTGACCTGGCAAGGGGGAGTGATGCCATCCCATCCAGGAACCTGTGATTGCCTAAGGCTAGGCTCCTGAAACAAGCTGAATCAAGCAGTATTACCTTTAGGTTTTTGACTGTGAGACCAAGAAAAGTTGTTGTCGGTGTCTGCTGAAGAGAAAAACTAATAGATGTGAGTCTGGAGCTCCAACTTGCCATACGTGGATGCCATTATACAGAGGGGGAAAAAAATGAATGTTCTAAGAGAGAGCAGAAGATAAGACACTGAAGGAGATTATCTTGGAGTTTTTCCCACCCTCTTCCCATTCATATCCCAGGCCTGGCTACAGCTATAATTTTCCTGCATCTTTCTGGAGTGGGCAAAAAACAAACAAAAACAGTGTCTTTTTCCCTAGTTATATATCTGTCATATGCAACTGGAAGGACACTGATTGGCACAATAAATTGTCACACATTTCAGATGTAAAACAAGTA
The DNA here is from genome assembly GCF_024542745.1 of Macaca thibetana thibetana. Classification (NCBI taxonomy): domain Eukaryota; kingdom Metazoa; phylum Chordata; class Mammalia; order Primates; family Cercopithecidae; genus Macaca; species Macaca thibetana. Next base: position 96,191,767 of record NC_065591.1, on the reverse strand, counting down.
GCTCCTAAATAATCGCTCTCAGGATTTGGAACTTTTACAACAAAACAAAGATTTTTAGGGGCAAAATAGAGTACTTTTTCACTAGTGATATCTCATGAATGTCAATTTCAGGAAAAAATATTTTCTCTTGATTTGAAGCAATATGAAGTTGAAATTACTTGAATAGCACCTATTGTTCTGACTGGCATTTTTCAATATTGCTACTGCACACGCGTGCTATTGTGAACCCAGGTCAGTAATAAAAAAATTATTTGGAAGATGTTATAACCTGAAGAAAATGTCAGATCATTCATATCTTTGTAATTTCAGATATACTTTTAATCTTCAATGTGACTGCAAAATATTTTCCATCCATAATCATTCAGGACAGCCTTTCTGAAGACATATAATTTGTTAAGAATTTAAAACAAAGCCCAGGGATTTTTTATTCAGATGACCTGGGAATGCACATAGGATTCGGACCAGATTTTATCTTTATTTCAGGAAATGTTCATTGTTTAAAGATATTTAAAAGTTTGCAAATGAGCTCTTCCTGAGTGTAAAATTGTGTTGCCTTGGAAGAAGTTTCTTCAATATAAAACTATTATATAAAATTCAGTTTCTTAATTAAATTTGCTAAAAGGAACATATAAACACATAACTATATGTCCATTGCATTGGTCTACATTGTTAGAAAAAAAAAGAAAGAAAAATGACATTAATCTTTTCTGTTTTTATGATCCATTTGCCACATTTTGAGACATGTCCTATTATGTCTATTGTCTTAAATAGTCATCTTTGATTATCATATTTGTGATTGTTGGTAGAAGAAAGCACAGGAGTTTTCCTCATTACAGATAGGAATTAGGAGTCTCAACTCAAATCTGAGATATGCATTGTCTACATGGAAGAAGAAAAATGGAGAAAATACACAGGTTTTTGTTGGTTTATTATTATTTTTTCCTGATAAATTACCATGGCACAAAGCAGGCACATAAATAAACTCTGTATCATGAAGGTTTGCTTTAAACGTCAGCATTTACCATTCAAGAAGGAGTGCTAGACGATATACAGACACCGGCAACCAAGATATTACAAGCCATGGGAGCAGAGTTAGTTGGAACAAATGAAAAGACTTATTTGTAATGCATTCAGTTCCCTGAAGAAATTTAAAGAATGCATAATATACAACATTGGCATCTAGAAATTCTTGGCAATGCATAGTTAGAGTTAACAAATGAATTAGTAAAAACCTAAAAATTAACTCTTCTCTAGGCTATTTCAAATAATGATAGTAAAATGAGCTTCCTTAACCACTACGTGGAACTCATGTATTGATTTTACTTAAGTTAGGCTGAATTTAATATAAACTTGTACCGAATAATAAGGCCTAATGATTTTCATACACTTAAAATGTCCTAGGCAATAGTCTCAGGGCTTAATTTGTATTAACTTATTTAATTCTCTAAACAACCTCATGAAGAAAATGAGGCATAGAGATTTAAGTAGTTTGGGCAATGTCATATAGCTAGTTGTAGCATAGCACAACCAAGACAACAACACAGCAATCTTGGTTCAGAGTTCACATTTGTTAATTTACTTATACCCACCTGGAAAAAAAAAGATATAAGACCACTTAGGAAGACATATATACACACAAAGATAATAGGAATTCAAGTAGATGAAATGTCAATTTCCAGCAACAATGGGCTAGACACTTTGTTTTAAACTCTGACTGAGAGCAACTAGTAAAACTGGGGAAATTTTTTAAAATCACCAGTAGGAAGGCGCAAAATGCCAATAATGTGGTACACAATTATTTGGCCAGTATCTGAGGAAAAAAAGAAGCTCAGAGATGTAAACTAACTATGAGGATTGCCTTTTCTAGAAGGACTGCCTGAAACTCTGAGAGACTGACAGCCTTGAGCTCAGGACAGGAATTAGAGTCACAGCGTATCAAGTGTAGTGGGTATTGGTGAACATTACTGGTTAGAACCAGAAAGGTGGAACCCACAGACTAAGGGTGAAGTGAAAGGAGACAGCCTGTTGAAATAATTAATTGGGAGGCCGTTAACAGAGGCAGCTCCAGCACCCTGGTTCCCTGCATAAGCAGACTGAGATCCAACTCAGTATAACACCAGTCACATTCTAGGTAAGCAAAATTTCATCTTAACCCATCAGAAACTGCCAACCATCCTCTAACTAGGAACTTTTTACTAGGATCATTCAAATAAACTGTTTCAATAATTAACTGGGAGGCCATTAGGCTAAGACAGCTCCTGTGCCATGGGTACCGCCACAAGCAAACCAAAACTCAATTCAATGTAAATAGTAAAAGGAAACTGAAGTTTAACCAACCACAGTCAACTGGCCTTTAGTTATATAACTAGGAACTTTCCATTAGATCATACCCAAATAAGGAAAATGCCTCACTGTAGCCAGTCAAGTAATTTCTTTACTTTGCTTCTGTGTTCAGCCTATCAGACCCTGCTGCTCATGCTGCTACAGCAGAGCTCTCTGAACCTCCTCTGGTTCTGAGTGCTGTCTGATTCATGAACTGTTCTTTGCTTGAGTAAACTCTGCTAAATTTAATTTATTTAACTTTTTAAAACCTACTTTAACCAATAAAATATTTTCTTTGCCTTGCTTTCACATTCACTCTATACAAGCTTTCTCATTGTGTCTCTTTAGTGGAGCTCTGAACTGTTTCCAGTCTGGAGCTGTTTGTGGACTATATAAAGAATTGTTACAACTCAGTAACTTTTTAAGCAACTCAATTTAAAAATGAGCCAAAGATTTGAATAGATATTTCAATAAAGAAGATATTTAAATAACTAATAGGCTGGGCACAGTGGCTCATGCCTGTAATCCCAGCCCTTTGGGGGCCAGGGTTGGTGGATCATGAGGTCAAGAGATCAAGACAATTCTTGCCAAAATGGTGAAACCCAAACTCTACTAAAACTACAAAACTTAGTTGGGTGTGGTGGCGGGCACCTGTAATCCCAGCTACTCAAGAGGCAGAGGCAGGAGAATTGCTTGAACCTGGAGGTGGAGGTTGCAGTGAGCCGAGATCGTGTCACTGCACTCTGGCCTGGGGACAGAGACAGACTCCATCTCAATCAGTCAGTCAATAAAAAACACATGAAAATTTGCTCAATACGTAAAAACTTTTGCATTTACATTGACAGAAATGCATTTACAGTGTATTTACATTGACAGAAATGCATTTACATTGTATTTACATTGACAGAAATGCCAAATGACTTATCACTTTACACTCACTAAGGTGGATACAATAAAAAAGATAGCTGATAACAAGAGTTGGTGACAATGTGGAGAAATTAACAGCCCTCATACATTGCTGGTTGGAATGTAAAATGCTGTGACCACTTTGGAAAACGGTCTGGCAGTTCCACAAAAGGTTGAACATAAAATTACCTCATGACTCAACAATTTTGTGCCGGGAGAAATAAAAATATGTGTTCACACAAAAACTGTACGTGAATGGAAGAGCCGCATTATTTGTAATAGCCAAAAGGCCAGTGCAACACAATATCCAACAGATGAATGGTTAAACAAAATGATATACAGTGGAATAGAGGTTTGCTTACTAATATATGCTATAACATGGATGAATTTCTAAAAGCAATCACAAAAGACCATACATATATTATCACATTTATATGAAATGGCCACAATTATTGAATCTGTATGGAGAAAATAGATTAGGGCTGTGTAGGCTTGGAGATTGGGGAAAAAAATTGAGAGTGAGCACTAAGGAGTATAAGGTTTCCTTGAGGGTTAATAAAATGTTCTAAAATTAGATTATGATGATAGTCATACACTATGTAAATATGCTAAATAAACATTGAATTGTACACTTTAAACGAAAACTTTAAGTGATGCAAATGATACTCTCAATTCAAAAAAATAGAAGAAATTATACAACTGATAAACTAAAATTAAATTTTTAATTGAAAATGTTCCACAAAGCAAACATCAGGCCTTAATGGCTTTACTGGTGGTGAATTATACCCAATGTTTCAGGAAGAAATAATATCGATCCTACCTAAATCTTTTCAGGAAACACAGGAAGAAAATGTGGAAGCTAATCCTTTCAGTATTTCTTAGTGAAGGTTACCAGCTTTCTGAGCAACAGAATTTGACAAGGTACAAGACAGAATACCTACTTTTGTTCCCCAAACATATTCTTCACATTTTGAAAGTATTAAAACCAGAGAAAAGATTTACATTTCAGAGAGGAAAGAGGCACTGGGTTATTTGTTTACATTGCAAAGAGTTGTAAACTTGGGACCTCCTTCTTAGTCATTTCTCAGAGATTTGTTTACATTATGAAGATTCATTCTCTCTACTTTGTCTAGGTTTGTCTTGTGTCTTAGGAGACACAGGTGGTAACCGGGCTGCTTGTAGTCTATATAAATTCCCAGATTCATAATTTATGAGCTCTTCTCTTGTAGTACAAATATTCCTTTTCTGTACATGCAGCCCCAATTATCTGTTGTAAATAATAGATTGGTCCTTATCCGGAAACCTCACTTTGCTTTCAGGACAGTATAAATATCTATAGATGTTAAATATTTACTGAGAATGCTTTCTGAATCATTTTGTGATGCAAGCATTACTCTGATACTAAAACAAAGACATTATAAGAAAACTACAGATCAATATCTTCCATTGAACAATGAACACAAACACAACCAGTTTTTAAATGTAAGATGATCATATTCAACTATATATGACAAGAATGCACCATGAACAAATACTGTCTAATCCAATAATGCAAGTTCATTTTAACCTTCAAAACTCAATGAACTTCAAGCTGGGCACGGTGGCTCATGCCTGTAACCCTAGCACCTTGGGAGGCTGAGGCAGATGGATTGCCTGAGGTCAGGAGTTTGAGACCAGTCTGGCAAGCATAGTGAAACCCCATCTCTACTAAAAATACAAAAAATTAGCTGGGCGTGGTGGCGGGTGCCTGTACTTGGGAGGCTGAGGCAGGAGAATGGCTTGAACCCAGGAGGCAGAGGTTGCAGTGAGCCGAGATCATGCCATTGCACTCCAGCCTGGGCAACAAGAATGAAGCTCCATCTCAAAAAAAAAAAAAAAACAAAAAAACAAAAAAAACAATGTACTTTAGCATATTAGCTAAATAAAGCATAAAACACATACAATCATCTCAATAGGTGAGCATTTGACAAAAATAAATTTGACAAAATCAAGACTTGCACATTATAACTATGAAACATGACCAAGATAAATGATTAAAGACAAGTAAATTGACAGCTAGATTATATTCATGGATTGGAAGGCTCAGTACCATTAACATGCCAATTTTCCACATAACAATTTATAGATTGAACTCAATTACAATCCAGATACCAGCCATGTTGTCACAAACACTGATAAGCTGATTGTAAAATGTATATAAACATGCAAAGAACATGGAATAGCCAAATAATTTTGACTAAGTAAAACAGGGAAGATACACTAATATATTTTAAAATTTACTAATCAAGACAGTGTAGTATTAGCAAAAGAACAGGCATAAATATCAGTGCAACGCAATGCAGAGGCCTATACTAATCACAGTTACAGGGTCAATTGATATTTTTAAAGATGCCAATGTAATTCAATAATGAATGAACACTTTTTTTTTAAACAAATTCTACTAAACTAATTATTAATATGGAGAAAATGAGCCTCAAATCTTGTTTCACGCCATATACCCAAAAACTAAATTGAAATACATCCTAGACCTAATGTACAAGCTGAAACTATGAAACTTCTAGACAAAATATAGACAAAAATCTTTTGACCTTGAGATCGGAAACATTTTTATAGATAGAAGATCAAATGTAGAAACCATAAGTTAAAAAAAGTTGACAAAATTGACTTTTACCCTAATTTTATTTCTTTTTGAAGATACCTTTATGAAAAGGAAAATCCATGCCCCAATATGGAAAGTATTGTAGTACATATTAACTGGAAGATGACAAAGACTCCAATTAAAATATTGACAGAATTTCGAGCAGACACTTTACAAAAGAAAATAAAATATGAAGAGTCAGGACATGCAAAAGGTATTCAATATCATTAGTCATTAGAGAAATCCAAATTAAAATTATGAGATACTACTACATGTTTAGTGGCTAAAATAACATAGTAAAGGCTGATAATACTACATGGTAATAGGATGCAAAAGAACCAACACTCTCGTACGTCACTGCTGCGAAGGTAAAAGTGCACAACCCATTTGGAAAAATATTTGACAGTTTATTATCCATGTAAACATACACTGACCACACAGCCTATCCATTTCATTTCCACGCTATTATCTAACAGGAATGACAACTTACATGCATGGGAAGATGGGGCTACTGGTAGAAACTTTGTTCATAATAGCCAATAACTGGAAATAACCTAAATGTTTAACAACAGATGAATGAATCTTTAAATTATAGTATATCCATAACATATGTCTCCAATAAAAAAGAGTAAATTACTATATATGTAATGCAAAGAATGAATATAAAAAATACTATTTAAATGTGTTTCCATTTGTTTGTGTTCTCTCTTATTTCCTTAAGCAGTGGATTCTAGTTCTTAAAGAGGTCCTTCACATCCCTTGTAAGATGTATTCCTAGGTATTTTATTCTCTTTGTAGAAATTGTGAATGGGAATTCACTCATGTCCCTACAAAGGACATGAACTCATCCATTTTTATGGCTGCACAGTATTCCATGGTGTACATGTGCCACATTTTCTTAATCCAGTCGGTCGTTGATGGACATTTGGGTTGATTCCAAGTCTTTGCTATTGTGAATAGTGCCGCAATAAACATACCTCTGTGTGTGTGTCTTTATAGCAGCATGATTTATAATCCTTTGGGTATATACACAGTAATGGGATTGCTGGGTCAAATGGTATTTCTGCTTCTAGATCCTTGAGGAATTGCCACACTGTCTCCCAAAATGGTTGAACTAATTTATACTCCCACCAACAGTGAAAAAGCATTCCTATTTCTCCACATCCTCTTCAGCATCTGTTGTTTTTTGACTTTTTAATAATCACCATTCTAACTGGCATGAGATGGTATCTCATTGTGGTTTTGATTTGCATTTCTCTAATGACCAGTGATGATGAGCTTTTTTTTTTCAAATGCTTCTTGGCCACAAAAATGTCTTATTTTGAAAAGTATCTGTTCATATCCTTCACCCACTTTTTGATGGGGTTGTTTTTTTCTTGAGAATTTGTTAAATTCCTTGTAGATTCTGGATATTAGCCCTTTGTCAGATGGATAGATTGCAAAATTTTTCTCCCAATCTGTAGGTTGTTCACTCTGATGATAGTTTCTTTTGCTGTGCAGAAGCTCTTTAGTTTAATTAGGTCCCATTTATCAATTTTGGCTTTTGTTGCCATTGCTTTTGATGTTTTAGTCATGAAGTCTTTGCTCATGTCGATGTCCTGAATGGTATTGCCTAAGTTTTCTTCTGGGTTTTTATGGTTTTAGGTCTTACGTTTAAGTCTTTAATTCACCTTGAGTTAATTTTTGTATAAGGTGTAAGGAAGGGGTCCAGTTTCAGCTTTCTGCATATGGCTAGCCAGTTTTCCCACCATTTATTAAATAGTGAAATCCTTTCCCCATTTCTTGTTTTTTTTTTTTTTAGGTTTGTCAAAGATCAGATGGTTGTAGATGGATGGTATTACTTCTGAGGTCTCTGTTCTGTTCCATTGGTCTGTATATCTGTTTTGGTACCAGTACCATGCTGTTTTTGTTATTGTAGTCTTGTACTATAGTTTGAATTCAGGTAGCAGGATGCCTCCAGCTTTGTTCTGTTGGCTTAGGATTGTCTTGGCTATATAGGCTTTTTTTTCTGGCTCCATATGAAATTTAAAGTAGTTTTTTACTAATTCTGTGAAGAAAGTCAGTGGTAGCTTGAGGAGGATAGCACTGAATCTATAAATCACTTGGGGCAGTATGGCCATTTTCACAATATTGGAACAGAAAACCAAACACTACATATTCTCACTCACAAGTGGGAGTTGAAAAATGAGAATACATGGACACATGGAGGGGAACATCACACACTGGGGCCTGTCACGGGTCGGGTGCTAGGGGAGGGATAGCATTAAGAGAAATACCTAATGTAGATGACAGGTTGGTGGGTGCAGCAAACCACATTGGGAAGTGTATATCTATGTAAGAAACCTGCACAGTCTGCACATGTATCCCAGAAGTTAAAGCATAATAATAATAAAAAAAAAAACTATTTGAGCAAAAGAAACCAGGAACAAAGGATGACACAATATGTTACTCTATTTACATGAAACTCAATTTGAATTCTGGTCTACAGACTAGAAAAGCATGTCAGCGGTCGTCTGGGTCCAGAAATTGGTGGTGGGGATAGAATGTAAAGGAGTACAAGAGATAATCACATGATTGTAGGTGCGCCACCTTATTCCTGTGTTCTCTACTCTGTTTCATTGGTCTATGTGTGTGTTTTTGTACTAGTACCATGCTGTTTTGGTTATTGTATCCCTGTAGTATAGTTTGAAGTCAAGTGGCATGATGCCTTCAGCTCTGTTTTTTGCTGGGATTTCCTTGGCTATTTGGTCTGGTTTTTTGTTCCATATGAATTTTAAAACAGTTTTTCTACTTCTGTGAAGAATCTAAATGGTAGTTTAATAGGCATTGCATTAAATCTATAAAGTGCTTTGTGACCATTTTTATGATATTGATTCTTCCTATCCATGAGCATGGAATTTTTTTCCATTTATTTGTGTTATCTCTGATTTCTTAGAGCAGTGTTTTGTACTTTTTATAGAGATCTTTCACTCCCTGGAGTGCTGTATTCCTAGATATTTTATTCTTTTTATGGTAATTATGAATGGGATTACATTCCTCATTTAACTCTCAGCTTGCCTCTTGTTGACATACAGGAATACTAATGATTTTTGCATAATGATTTTGTATCCTGAGACTTTGTTTAAGTTGTTTATAAGCTTAAGGAGCTTTTGGGCTGAGACTGGGGTTTTCTAAGTATCTGACAAAGTTCTAACATCCAGCATCTATAAGGAACTTAAACAAATTTACGAGAAAAAAAAATGCCATTAAAAATGGGCAAAGGACATGAGAAGATACTTTCCAAAAGAAGACATACATGCAGCCAACGATCATATGAAAAAAAAGCGAAACATCACTGATCATTAGAGAAACACAATTCAAAATCACAATGAGATATCATCTCATACCAGTCAGAATGTCTATTAGTAAAAAGTCAAAAAATATCAGATGCTGGTGGGGTTGTGGAGAAAAAGGAATGCTTATAAACTGTTGGTGGGAATGTAACTTAGTTCAGTCATTGTGGAAGACAATGTGGTGATTCCTCAAAGATCCAAAAATACCATTCAAGCCAGCAATCCCATTACTGGGCATATATCCAAAGGAATATAAATCATTACATCATAAAGTCACATGCACACGTATGCAGCACCATTCACAATAGCAAACATAGAATCAACCTAAATGTCCATCAGTGATACACTAGATAAAGAAAATGTACATATACAACATGAAATACTCTGTAGCTATAAAAACCAATGATATTATGTTTTTGCAGGTACATGAATGGAGCTGGTGGCCACTATCCTTAGCAAACTAACACAAACAGGAGAACAAATACCATATGGTCTTAGTTGTAAGTGGGAGCTAAACGATGAGAATACATGGACACGTAAAGGAAAACAAAACATACGGGGACCTATTGGAGGTTGGAGAGTAGAGGGAGGGAGCAGGGAGAGGATCGAGAGAAATAACCAATGGGTACTACGCTTAAATCCAGGGTGACGAAACAATCTGTGCATCAAACTCTCATGACACAAGTTTACCTATATAACAAACCTGCACAGGTACCCTTGAACTTAAAAGTGTTTTTTTGTTTGTTTGTTTGTTTGTTTGTTTTTTTGAGACAGTCTCACTCTGTCGCCCAGGCTGGAGTGCAGTGGCGCGATCTGGACTCACTGCAAGCTCCGCCTCCCGGGTTCACGCCATTCTCCTGCCTCAGCCAACCGAATAGCTGGGACCACAGGCGCCCGCCACGGCCGGCTAATTTTTTTGTATTTTTCTTAGAGACGGCGTTTCACCGTATTAGCCAGGATGGTCTCGATCTCCTGACCTCGTGATCCGCCCGCCTCAGCCTCCTAAAGTGCTGGGATTACAGGTGTGAGTCACTGCGCCCGGCCAAAAGTGTTCCTTTTTTGGTTTTTTGTTTGTTTGTTTGTTTGTTTTAAAGGAATACAAAAGAATTTTGAGGTCATGTAAATTTTGAAAAATGAGACTCTGAGAGCCTGGGTTGAGTTTTATGAGGTCATATAAATTGTGAACAATGAGACTCTGAGAGCCTGGGTGGGTTTGAATAGAAATATATAATGGACACTGTATAAGAAACAAATGAGAATTTTGGAGCCAATTTGGGAGAATTGTTAAGAGAGAGGTAGGGAAGAAGGAAGAGTGTGGAGGGGAGGAAAATGAGTTGCAAAACATGGAGAATGTTTATGATCACATTTGTTTAAGAGTTGTTGGCCTTCCCATGAGATAAAACTCCACCATGCCAAATTTTCATCAAGTCTAGGACATACAAATGGCTTGTATGAAATTCCATTCTATACCTGAATCCATGAGAAATTAAAAGAAGGGAATTCTTTGGAAGTTAAAAGCTACTGATGGTGACAGTGCAGTAGAAACAGTTTCTTGAAGTGAAAATAACCGTGAGAATTTAAATCACTGCGAATTTAGAAAAAGAGGCATGAGAAAAATGGCAAGCCTGAGCTGTTCACTGGGGTCACAGAGTTACTTTCTACAGTAACCAGCATGGCATCTTGAACATCAGAGATACAATAATATGTGCTGAATAAATTGATACATTAAAAATGTGATGTCTATAGGGTTTAAAGCATTAAGCAAAATCATTTTGCAACTGTCAAAAGTATTCCTATTAATTCTTCATTGATTGCTGTTTATATCATAGTGTGTTGAATTATTAATTTTAAATGTCTGCATTTTTTCCATTCTATGCAGCTTTGGTTTGTTTGAACAATTTATTCCTTCATTATGTAATGCAGAACTGATTTAGTGAAAAATTGATTATCTACCTTTGGTGAGGTGGCATCCTTGTCTTTCTCCTGCTTTCAGACATGAAGCTATACTCTTCTCTCAGTGTAATGTATGCAAAAAAAAGTCGTGTTTAACATCAGTACATTGCATGAGAGATGATGGTAAGAAGTTAATTCAGTGCTTATTTTAAGAGACCACAACCTTAAGGTTAATTGTGCATCTTGCATCTAATCTATTATCAATTTTTCAATGGATAATTAGAAGAATGGGAAGGTGAAGACCTTTTTCTTGATAGTCCTTTTGAGCCAAGATGAAGGAAAAATAATTCTTCAGTTTCCCACAATCCCACACCCTGAAGATAGGGGTTACAGCTCCAATTTTTCGTCAGATTAGATGGTGATTTCAGGTTACCACCCAATTAACTGATTCTTATTGGCATAAAAACTGAAAAAACAACTGGTAAATGTTGAGTATTTAAGTGGGTAGATCTTGTAAAGCCACTGAGTGGTCAGGATTATTACATACAATTTTAGTAGCTTATTCTGACTTAAAAGGAGAACTTGATAATCAAAGTGCTTTTTAAAATTAGTATAGGTTTTAGGGAGTAGCTGATGCTGAGAACATGTGACTTCAACTGAACAAGTTGTAATATAGAAAGAAGTGCTCGTTACTTTCATAGAAATAGGACTTTGTACTCATTTAGTAAAGAAGCTAGAAAGAAAAAGTGAAGTAGTGACTCCCGTTGGGAAATCAATGCTAGCAAACATTAATTCACACCTGTTAACTGGAGTGCATTGGCCTGGAAACAGCTCCAGGTGTGCCTTTACTCACTGCTGGAAGTAATTGAAATAAATTGTTCTGTATCCTTAAGCACTTTGGGCTTAAACTGACCCATTGAAAATCATTTTATTTTCGGTTTTTTCCTTCATTTGGTAAAGTCTGCACATTTTCAGTAATAGAGTACTTTTCCACAATATATTGAAATATGAGAACTGAACGGTTGCTTGTAGTATTTATGAAGCTATTTTGTTGAAAGAAAATCAAGTTGAACAACTAAATTTGTGTCTCCATAGGAGCTTATTTGATTGTATCAGAGTCAGAATTCTAAATTGTGAGGCAATGAGAAAATTAATTTGCATTTATCTTCAGAGAAGTCTGACTTAATGCCGTAGAATCTGAGTAGTAAATATGATAGCTAAGAATATTAATTACTTGGTTTCTGGGAGACTGTTTCAACACTATTGTATAACACTGGAAGATATTCAATAATGTCTGTTAGTTTGAAATGGAGTAAAATATAACATAGCATTGGAATAGGGAAAGGAATTAGATTTAGAGATGGATCTAAAAGTAAAAGCAGTAAGAAAAATAAATGAATCAAAATTGAAGAGATTATTTAATATTTTATTACTAATTAAACACCTCTTTTATTCTGCGCCCTATAGTAAATATGTAACTAAGTAGAATAAAAAAAAAAGTCCTTGCTACTATCACATCAAGATTCTTCTTGAAAGACTTGGAATCAACCCAAATGTCCATCAGTGACAGATTGGATTAAGAAAATGTGGCAAATATACACCATGGAATACTATGCAGCCATAAAAAAGGATGAGTTTGTGTCCTTTGTAGGGACATGGATGCAGCTGGAAACCATCATTCTTAGCAAACTCACAAGAACAGAAAACCAAACACCGCATGTTCTCACTCATAGGTGGGAACTGAACAATGAGATCACTTGGACTCAGGAAGGGGAACATCACACACAGGGGCCTGTCATGGGGAGGGGGGAGGGGGGAGGGGGGAGGGATTGCATTGGGAGTTATACCTGATGTAAATGACGAGTTGATGGGTGCAGCACACCAACATGGCACAAGTATACATATGTAACAAACCTGCACGTTATGCACATGTACCCTACAACTTAAAGTATAATAATAATAAATAAATTAAAAAAAAAAAAAAGATTCTTCTTGAGTATCCAAGTGGTGGATGTGTATAGATGAGTGGCTTTTAATATTTAATTCAGCCTGAAATACGTCATTTTGGTTAAATATACTTTGGAACCCAGCTTATTCAGTTAAACCAGCCATGTTCCTAAAGGAAGACAATTGTTAAAATTTTATTTTCAGAAAAAAGTTAAAAATTACTATTTTGAGTTTGCTAAAATCTCTTATTCTATTCCTATGTACTGTGTTTTAAAAGAAAACATAGAAACTTTTGTAGATATACATTATTTCCTTTCAATAACATTAATATCAATCCACATTATATCAAAATAAGAATCATGAACGTTTGTCACACCAATTAAATACTAATTTATAGGGTCTTCATTCAAATGGTGCATCTAGGCATTTAACATACTTACCATTTCTTTCACATTTTCTGTTGAGTTATAATTGCAGAAAATGAAGTTATGAATCTAATAGTGATTCTACATGTTATCTACATACACACTTTTAATGAATGATTTGTACAGATTTTGTAATTATTTTCTTTTTCTCTAAGGTATGTTTGGTTTATATATATATATAGGAATATAATTTCATGTCAGTTGAATCTACTAATAAAAATTGAGATTTGTGCATTTTATTTCATTTTTCTAGTAATTTATTTTTACTGTATTTAACAAAAGCATCAGTCTGAGAGGGACTGAAGAAAAGCAAAATGGTCATTCATTATAGATCTTTGAGGAGCAATACTGTAATCTACTGAAATGTAGAACTACAAGTCAATAATAAAAAAGCCAACCACCTAATTAAAAATGGGCTAAGGACTTGAACTGGCATTTCTCTGAAAAATATATACAAATGGCAAATAAACACATAAAAAGATGTTCAGTGTAACTAGTCATTAGGGAAATGCTAATCAAAATCACAACGATACACCAATCCACATCCATTAAAATGGCTATATTTTTAAAAAAAATGGAAATTGACAAATGTTGGCAAGAGTATGAAGCAATCATGACTCTTGTACATTGTTTGTTGAAATGTAAAGGACCCAACCACTGTGGAAGTTAAACAGTTTGGCAGTTTCTCAAAAAAACTAAACATTGAATCACAATACCTCTCATAATTTCACTTCTAAGTATACTACACACTTAAAATAATTGAAATCAGGGACTCAAACAGACACACATACATCCATTTTCATAGAAGCATTATTCACAATAGCTAAAAGTTGGAAATAACACAAACATCTATCAACAGATGAATGAATACATAAAATATGTATATACATGTTTGTTTTATATATATACATTTCACATATATAATGTACATATACATGTATGAAATGGATTATTACCCAGCCTTAAAAATAGATTAAAATTCGAATACATACACAATATGGATGAGCTTTGAAAACATGGTAGCTGAAATAAACTGGATACAAAAAACAAACATTGTATGATTCCACTTAGAGGTACCAAGAATAGACAAAGTTATAAAAATGTAAAGTAGAATAGAATTTACCAGGAGCTGGAAAAGGGACAGAATGGGGAATTATTGTTTAAATGAACAGATTTCCTATGTAACATAATTAAAAATTCTGGAAATGGGTAGTGGTAATGGTTGCATAACAACGTGAATCTACTTAATGCCACCTAGTTGTATGGTGAAAACTGTTGAAAATGATCAACTTTGTGCTATATGTATTTACCACATTGAAACAAAGCTAAACATAGCTTTTAATAAATCATATATAATGTTTATGATTTCTTACTTTAAAGAACAATTTTAAGTAATAGAACAACCTTTGATCTCAATTAAATCATATAAAAAGGCTTCTACATGTAAATGCCACTACTAAAAACTACTGTGTCCAGAAGTCAAGGAAATGAGTAAGAATTCAGAGGAAATTCTGTTTTAAAGATAAAAGAATAGCTTTAGTTGGAAAGTCCCTCAGGCTAGGGACCAAAACTTTACCAAAAAGTGATGTGCCATAAATTTGGTTAGTAAATATCACTATGTTTTCAGATCTTTTTGATGGGTCTGATCCAGTTTCTTGCTCAAAATAATCTAATCTATTATAATCAAATCTCCTGACTTCTTTTCATTCAATTATTTCTTCCTGTGTTCTTATGAAACTTCACTTTACTTATTAATTTTGTACAGAACTTTTTGGGAGGGATA
This sequence comes from Macaca thibetana thibetana, assembly GCF_024542745.1. Classification (NCBI taxonomy): domain Eukaryota; kingdom Metazoa; phylum Chordata; class Mammalia; order Primates; family Cercopithecidae; genus Macaca; species Macaca thibetana. Next base: position 96,176,521 of record NC_065591.1, on the reverse strand, counting down.
TTCTTAGGAAAGATAATGGTCATGTTGTTTACCACCACTGATCCCTTCCTTATTTTAAAAAAACCGAAACTCTAATTTTGTTTGGAATAGCAGTACAGTCATCTGAAATCTCACATTCCTAGCCTCTCTTGTGTGTCAAAACATCCATGTGATACAATCTAGCTAGTAAGATAGGTGAGAGGATTTCTGAGGAAACACAGTTTTCCTAATATAAGACCACGCCTTCCTCCTTGTGACTTTTCTATCTTTTCTCTAAACAGAAGGTGGTAACAAGATTGGAAATAACTGGCATCTTGTTGTCATTAGGTTATCATGAGAATAAACCCACACACCAAAGATAGCAGAAAAGAGAGACGGAGCCTGAAAAATGTTTGAAACTGCAGCACCAATGCTACAGGATTCCTACAGTGACCTTAAACTGCCTAACCCTGGACTTCTTGTTATAGGAGAAACAACAAAACTTATTTTGTTAAGTCTCATAGTCAAAATTCCATAGCTTGTAGCTGAATTCAATCCTAAAGCAGTTTGGGATCCTTTAAATTACATTCTTTTTTTTTTTTTTTTTTTTTTAATTAATTTATTATTATTATACTTTAAGTTGTAGGGTACATGTGCATAACGTGCAGGTTTGTTACATATGTATACTTGTGCCATGTTGCTGTGCTGCACCCATCAACTCGTCATTTACATCAGGTATAACTCCCAATGCAATCCCTCCCCCCTCCCCCCTCCCCATGATAGGCCCCGGTGTGTGATGTTCCCCTTCCTGAGTCCGAGTGATCTCATTGTTCAGTTCCCACCTATGAGTGAGAACATGCGGTGTTTGGTTTTCTGTTCTTGTGATAGTTTGCTAAGAATGATGGATTCCAGCTGCATCCAAGTCCCTACAAAGGACTCAAACTCATCCTTTTTTATGGCTGCATAGTATTCCATGGTGTATATGTGCCACAATTTCTTAATCCAATCTGTCACTGATGGACATTTGGGTTGATTCCAAGTCTTTGCTATTGTGAATAGTGCTGCAATAAACATACGTGTGCATGTGTCTTTATAGCAGCATAATTTATAATCCTTTGGGTATATACCCAGTAATGGGATGGCTGGGTCATATGGTACATCTAGTTCTAGATCCTTGAGGAATCGCCATACTGTTTTCCATAATGGTTGAACTAGTTTACAATCCCACCAACAGTGTAAAAGTGTTCCTATTTCTCCACATCCTCTCCAGCACCTGTTGTTTCCTGACTTTTTAATGATTGCCATTCTAACTGGTGTGAGATGGTATCTCATTGTGGTTTTGATTTGCATTTCTCTGATGGCCAGTGATGATGAGCATTTTTTCATGTGTCTGTTGGCTGTATGAATGTCTTCTTTTGAGAAATGTCTGTTCATGTCCTTTGCCCACTTTTTGATGGGGTTGTTTGTTTTTTTCTTGTAAATTTGTTTGAGTTCTTTGTAGGTTCTGGATATTAGCCCTTTGTCAGATGAGTAGATTGCAAAAATTTTCTCCCATTCTGTAGGTTGCCTGTTCACTCTGATGGTAGTGTCTTTTGCTGTGCAGAAGCTCTTTAGTTTAATGAGATCCCATTTGTCAATTTTGGCTTTTGCTGCCGTTGCTTTTCGTGTTTTAGACATGAAATCTTTGCCCATGCCTATGTCCTGAATGGTACTACCTAGGTTTTCCTCTAGGATTTTTATGGTATTAGGTCTAACATTTAAGTCTCTAATCCATCTTGAATTAATTTTCGTATAAGGAGTAAGGAAAGGATCCAGTTTCAGCTTTCTACTTATGGCTAGCCAATTTTCCCAGCACCATTTATTAAATAGGGAATCCTTTCCCCATTTCTTGTTTCTCTCAGGTTTGTCAAAGATCAAATGGCTGTAGATGTGTGGTATTATTTCTGAGGACTCTGTTCTGTTCCATTGGTCTATTTCTCTGTTTTGGTACCAGTACCATGCTGTTTTGGTTACTGTAGCCTTGTAGTATAGTTTGAAGTCAGGTAGCGTGATGCCTCCAGCTTTGTTCTTTTGACTTAGGATTGTCTTGGAGATGCGGGCTCTTTTTTGGTTCCATATGAACTTTAAAGCAGTTTTTTCCAATTCTGTGAAGAAAACTCATTGGTAGCTTGATGGGGATGGCATTGAATCTATAAATTACCTTGGGCAGTATGGCCATTTTCACAATATTGATTCTTCCTATCCATGAGCATGGTATGTTCTTCCATTTGTTTGTGTCCTCTTTGATTTCACTGAGCAGTGGTTTGTAGTTCTCCTTGAAGAGGTCCTTTACATCCCTTGTAAGTTGGATTCCTAGGTATTTGATTCTCTTTGAAGCAATTGTGAATGGAAGTTCATTCCTGATTTGGCTCTCTGTTTGTCTGTTACTGGTGTATAAGAATGCTTGTGATTTTTGCACATTAATTTTGTATCCTGAGATTTTGCTGAAGTTGCTTATCAGCTTAAGGAGATTTTGGGCTGAGACAATGGGGTTTTCTAAATATACAATCATGTCATCTGCAAACAGGGACAATTTGACTTCTTCTTTTCCTAACTGAATACCCTTGATTTCTTTCTCTTGCCTGATTGCCCTAGCCAGAACTTCCAACACTATGTTGAATAGGAGTGGTGAGAGAGGGCATCCCTGTCTTGTGCCAGTTTTCAAAGGGAATTTTTCCAGTTTTTGCCCATTCAGTATGATATTGGCTGTGGGTTTGTCATAAATAGCTCTTATTATTTTGAGGTACGTTCCATCAATACCGAATTTATTGAGCGTTTTTAGCATGAAGGGCTGTTGAATTTTGTCAAAAGCCTTTTCTGCATCTATTGAGATAATCATGTGGTTCTTGTCTTTGGTTCTGTTTATATGCTGGATTATGTTTATTGATTTGCGAATGTTGAACCAGCCTTGCATCCCAGGGATGAAGCCCACTTGATCATGGTGGATAAGCTTTTTGATGTGTTGCTGAATCCGGTTTGCCAGTATTTTATTGAGGATTTTTGCATCGATGTTCATCAGGGATATTGGTCTAAAATTCTCTTTTTTTGTTGTGTCTCTGCCAGGCTTTGGTATCAGGATGATGTTGGCCTCATAAAATGAGTTAGGGAGGATTCCCTCTTTTTCTATTGATTGGAATAGTTTCAGAAGGAATGGTACCAACTCCTCTTTGTACCTCTGGTAGAATTCAGCTGTGAATCCATCTGGTCCTGGACTTTTTTTGGTTGGTAGGCTATTAATTGTTGCCTCAATTTCAGAGCCTGCTATTGGTCTATTCAGGGATTCAACTTCTTCCTGGTTTAGTCTTGGAAGAGTATAAGTGTCCAGGAAATTATCCATTTCTTCTAGATTTTCCAGTTTATTTGCGTAGAGGTGTTTATAGTATTCTCTGATGGTAGTTTGTATTTCTGTGGGGTCGGTGGTGATATCCCCTTTATCATTTTTAATTGCGTCGATTTGATTCTTCTCTCTTTTCTTCTTTATTAGTCTGGCTAGTGGTCTGTCAATTTTGTTGATCTTTTCAAAAACAACTCCTGGATTCATTGATTTTTTGGAGGGTTTTTTGTGTCTCTATCTCCTTCAGTTCTGCTCTGATCTTAGTTATTTCTTGCCTTCTGCTAGCTTTCGAATGTGTTTGCTCTTGCTTCTCTAGTTCTTTTAATTGCGATGTTAGAGTGTCAATTTTAGATCTTTCCTGCTTTCTCTTGTGGGCATTTAGTGCTATAAATTTCCCTCTACACACTGCTTTAAATGTGTCCCAGAGATTCTGGTATGTTGTATCTTTGTTCTCATTGGTTTCAAAGAACATCTTTATTTCTGCCTTCATTTCGTTATGTACCCAGTAGTCATTCAGGAGCAGGTTGTTCAGTTTCCATGTATTTGAGCGGTTTTGAGTGAGTTTCTTAGTCCTGAGTTCTAGTTTGATTGCACTGTGGTCTGAGAGACAGTTTGTTATAATTTCTGTTCTTGTACATTTGCTGAGGAGTGCTTTACTTCCAATTATGTGGTCAATTTTGGAGTAAGTATGATGTGGTGCTGAGAAGAATGTATATTCTGTTGATTTGGGGTGGAGAGTTCTATAGATGTCTATTAGGTCTGCTTGCTGCAAAGATGAGTTCAATTCCTGGATATCCTTGTTAACTTTCTGTCTCGTTGATCTGTCTAATGTTGACAGTGGAGTGTTGAAGTCTCCCATTATTATTGTATGGGAGTCTAAGTCTCTTTGTAAGTCTCTAAGGACTTGCTTTATGAATCTGGGTGCTCCTGTATTGGGTGCATATATATTTAGGATAGTTAGCTCTTCCTGTTGAATTGATCCCTTTACCATTATGTAATGGCCTTCTTTGTCTCTTTTGATCTTTGATGGTTTAAAGTCTGTTTTATCAGAGACTAGTATTGCAACCCCTGCTTTTTTTTGTTCTCCATTTGCTTGGTAAATCTTCCTCCATCCCTTTATTTTGAGCCTATGTATGTCTCTGCGTGTGAGATGGGTCTCCTGAATACAGCAGACTGATGGGTCTTGACTCTTTATCCAGTTTGCCAGTCTGTGTCTTTTAATTGGAGCATTTAGTCCATTTACATTTAAGGTTAATATTGTTATGTGTGAACTTGATCCTGCCATTATGATATTAACTGGTTATTTTGCTCATTAGTTGATGCAGTTTCTTCCTAGCCTCAATGGTCTTTACATTTTGGCATGTTTTTGCAATGGCTGGTACCGGTTGTTCCTTTCCATGTTTAGTGCTTCCTTCAGGATCTCTTGTAAGGCAGGCCTAGTGGTGACAAAATCTCTAAGCATTTGCTTATCTGTAAAGGATTTTATTTCTCCTTCACTTATGAAACTTAGTTTGGCTGGATATGAAATTCTGGGTTTAAAATTCTTTTCTTTAAGAATGTTGAATATTGGCCCCCACTCTCTTCTGGCTTGTAGAGTTTCTGCTGAGAGATCTGCTGTTAGTCTGATGGGCTTCCCTTTGTGGGTAACCCGACCTTTCTCTCTGGCTGCCCTTAAGATTTTTTCCTTCATTTCAACTTTGGTGAATCTGGCAATTATGTGTCTTGGAGTTGCTCTTCTCGAGGAGTATCTTTGTGGCGTTCTCTGTATTTCCTGGATTTGAATGTTGGCCTGCCCTACTAGGTTGGGGAAGTTCTCCTGGATGATATCCTGAAGAGTGTTTTCCAACTTGGTTCCATTTTCCCCCTCACTTTCAGGCACCCCAATCAGACGTAGATTTGGTCTTTTTACATAATCCCATACTTCTTGCAGGCTTTGTTCATTTCTTTTTCTTCTTTTTTCTTTTGGTTTCTCTTCTCGCTTCATTTCATTCATTTGATCCTCAATCGCTGATACTCTTTCTTCCAGTTGATCGAGTCGGTTACTGAAGCTTGTGCATTTGTCACGTATTTCTCGTGTCATGGTTTTCATCTCTTTCATTTCGTTTAGGACCTTCTCTGCATTAATTACTCTAGCCATCAATTCTTCCACTTTTTTTTCAAGATTTTTAGTTTCTTTGCGCTGGGTACGTAATTCCTCCTTTAGCTCTGAGAAATTTGATGGACTGAAGCCTTCTTCTCTCATCTCGTCAAAGTCATTCTCCGTCCAGCTTTGATCCGTTGCTGGCGATGAGCTGCGCTCCTTTGCCGGGGGAGATGCGCTCTTATTTTTTGAATTTCCAGCTTTTCTGCCCTGCTTTTTCCCCATCTTTGTGGTTTTATATGCCTCTGGTCTTTGATGATGGTGATGTACTGATGGGCTTTTGGTGTAGGTGTCCTTCCTGTTTGATAGTTTTCCTTCTAACAGTCAGGACCCTCAGCTGTAGGTCTGTTGGAGATTGCTTGAGGTCCACTCCAGACCCTGTTTGCCTGGGTATCAGCAGCAGAGTCTGCAGAAGATAGAATATTTCTGAACAGCGAGTGTACCTGTCTGATTCTTGCTTTGGAAGCTTCCTCTCAGGGGTGTACTCCTCCCTGTGAGGTGTGGGGTGTCAGACTGCCCCTAGTGGGGGATGTCTCCCAGTTAGGCTACTCAGGGGTCAGGGACACGCTTGAGCAGGGAGTCTGTCCCTTCTCAGATCTCAACCTCCGTGTTGGGAGATCCACTGCTCTCTTCAAAGCTGTCAGACAGAGTCGTTTGCGTCTGTGCAGAGGTGTCTGTATGTCTTAGTTTACTGTGCCCTGTCCCCAGAGGTGGAGTCTACAGAGACAGGCAGGTTTCCTTGAGCTGCTGTGAGCTCCACCCAGTTCGAGCTTCCCAGCAGCTTTGTTTACCTACTTAAGCCTCAGCAATGGCGGGCGCCCCTCCCCCAGCCTCGCTGCTGCCTTGCCGGTAGATCACAGACTGCTGCGCTAGCAACGAGGGAGGCTCCGTGGGTGTGGGACCCTCCCGGCCAGGTGTGGGATATGATCTCCTGGTGTGCCTGTTTCCTAAAGCGCAGTATTGGGGTGGGAGTTACCCGATTTTCCAGGTGTTGTGTGTCTCAGTTCCCCTGGCTAGGAAAAGGGACTCCCTTCCCCCTTGCGCTTCCCAGGTGAGGCAATGCCTCGCCCTGCTTCAGCTCTCGCTGGTCGGGCTGCAGCAGCTGACCAGCTCCGATCGTCCGGCACTCCCCAGTGAGATGAACCCAGTACCTCAGTTGAAAATGCAGAAATCACCGGTCTTCTGTGTCGCTCGCGCTGGGAGTTGGAGACTGGAGCTGCTCCTATTCGGCCATCTTGCTCCGCCCCTCGAATGGTATATCTAAATTACATTCTTAAATTCTGCTAGAGTTGTGGTAGCTTTTCAAAAGTTCAACATAGATCAAGCAAAGGAATTGTAAAATAATGCCTCTGGTGAAAGGTCAAAGCAAAAATAATTCTTGAGGCTTTAAAAATACACTTAAAGAGACTCAATAATTTTGTAAGATTCTCTTAAGGAAGATATGGTTAATAACACCAAAACAAACAAACATATAAAAGGTGGACAAATAATGGTATCCATGGCAGGATGGGACAGGAAGATAAAATCTCTTCAATTAGAAGGCACATCTGTCTGGCCAATAACACACATGCAACAAAGGCACTGCCCTCTTTGTCTGCATTGCTGGCCCTGCAGCTCCTCCCACCTCTGAGCACTCGAGGTCTGATCAGAAGCCTTCATTATTGGCTTTCATCCAGCTTCCTTATCTGCGAAGCATCAGCCAAATATTCCCAAGTGAAAAGGAAGACTCAAGTTGACACTAGCTCATGACAGCATGCCTGTATGATGAGTGATTTCCTAAAAAATCAAAAACAAAAAAACAAAAAACCCTGATGGAATATGCATTGGAATTCTCTGTGGAATATTGCCCAACACCCCTTTTCTCTGCTGTACTGGTCAATCTTTTATTACCTCCATGACAGAGACCCACTTAAGGAACCTGGAAACATGGGCTAAATGAAACTTATGCCACTTTTTAATCGAGTAAATGTTATACACACACATATATACACAGAGAGAGAGAATGAATGAATGAGAGTGATAGAGTGCTTACTGGTCTAGGGTAAGTCCTTAGAACAGAGCTACCTCTAGTTAACCCATAGAGTTTACTTTTATTCATAGAGTTAGCTAACAGGGCAAACTCCAGGAAACTCAAATATTTTTAACAATGCAATCATTTACTCTGTCATCAGTTCCCAACAATTAGTGTCACTATACTGACCTGAAGATAATTGACTGCAATTTCATGTCTCCCATCATAATCAGGGAGGTTTCTTTGATCCGTATAAAGGTATACTGTCAGTCGTAATTCCAGGGTCACATCAAGTACCCCATAGGACACCACATTCATCATGTTCACAATGATTGGGAAGGAATTTTTGGTGTTTTCTCTAAATTATCTGAAGCTTGGATGATGAAGGACAAACTATATTGAGTAAAACACTGATTCATCGCTCTGCATCCACTGAGGTTGCATTTTCAAGCACTTTCAAGATATAATTAGTAATGAGTTTGCCCACGAGGCACTTTTTTCCTTTAATTTCTGGCAAATGCCCTCTGGGTAAGGTGACCACGCTATTACTTGAACTCAATTTCCTGATGAATGCCCTCTGCTGTAAAGTTTCTGAGAATCAGACATCAGCTCATAAGGTGCCCCCAAGTTCCAGCTACCTGGGGAGATAGTGGGATCTTTTGGACATACTGGATTATTTTGCATTCTGAGCCGCTCCCTCAGTGTGTGTGTGTGTGTGCGTGTGTGTGTGTGTGTGTGTTTTCTTAGTTGAAAGATTGAAAGAGCATGAGAGAAAGACAGACAGTGTTCTCCAAACAATCCAACTATTTAAAAAATAAAACTGCCCAGGTGGACACAAACTGCTCTCCTGAGTCAGGAAAAAAAAAAAAAAAAGTGATTTGAGCACAAAGCTTACTTCTCCCTCTGCAGACAGCTCCTTTCTAAATCCAGTACTGTTTCTCCCTCTGGAATTCTTGCATTAGTCATTTTCACATCAAAATATTTATTACCAAGCACCCTTCTGTCCCTGAACATACCCGTATCACTCCTATCTTAAAAATATCTTCCTAGAAATTGCAAATGATGCAATATTTTGCTCCGTCCCCCTATATTTCCTGCCCAGAATTATTAAAAGATCACGCTCTTCTCCTAGCCTTTGATTCCTCACCATCCAATTAAAATATAATCCCTTGCAGTCTGGTTTCCACCTCCACAATTGCTAAAACTGCATTTTCAAATATCAGGGAATGAAACAGCTGGTCCTATGTCTCAACACAAATCCCTCTCCTCCCTCATTTCCATTAACTGCACATTGTCCATGCCTCCTACTCCAAGACTACTGATCTCGCTGTCCTTTCCAGCTCTGCTGCCCCCTCTGTATCTCTAAATATATTCATTCTCGAAGTTTGATTATTGCCCATCTCCTCTTTTTTACAGTTTTCATTTGACAGTTTCACAGCCTATGGGAATTGTAGTCAATTCCTTTGTACTGAAGACTCCTATATCCATTCCTGTAGCCTTACCCCTCCCCAGACCCCAGACATACCTTTCAGCTCCCTGAAAGGATCTCTACAACGGGTATTTCCAATGCAATGTGTGCAAACAAATCACATCAACTCCTCTCTCTCAATCTCCTCCTTGGCTCCTCAAATAGATGTTTTTTTTGTTTTGTTTTGTTTTTTGACTTCTGGTTAAGGAAGTTCAGTTTGCTCTTAATTATGCAGCTCAAAATCTTGCAGGTAAATCTCAGGGATTTTGTTTTTCATGTGTCTGTAGGACGGCCTCTTTAGCCCCATTGTTACACACACATGCACACACACCCATCAGACCCCTCTTAACTCACACCTAGGGCACTCTCTCAATGCTCCAATAGAGTGACACCATTACTTGATTGCCTTTCTTAAAGAGTAGATCTAGCCATGTTTGTACATCTGTTCACAAACTCCTCAGTCAGTATTTTGACTCCAACTCACCTATACATCTTTATCTTATCTTCCTGGTACCTACTGTAAATTTCATATGAAGTGTACCGATTTCTATTCCTTGAATGTGACCTAGAAATCTCTTCTTTAATCTCTTTGTTTAATTCTGTTTATTCTGCCTATAATTTTATCTGAACTCCACCTATCAGAGCATATTCACCCATCAAGGTCCATCTCAAAGGCCATAAGCTCCCTGAAGCTTTTCCTGATTTCCGCACAGTCATCATGCCTTGTCTCAGCTCTCTGTGCCATTTACCTTACTCTATCTTAGGTGTATTGGTATTTTTTAAATTTGTCACTTGTTTTTGTTAGGCTTTCTTCAATCTACAAATAACTTTTCATAAATTGCCTCATCTTCATTTAGTGTAAAGGATATAGGAGTGGAGTCATACTCTAGAACTGTTTTAATATCTTCTTCCCCACCTAGTGGTTGTATGAATAAGTTGAGAGGAGAAAATCCTCAGTAAAGGAGAGCACCCAGATCAAATTCAGGTTTCATGGATCTTCACACAGTTCTGATGCCATCCTACCCCAATGCTATCTCTCACTCACTCTCGCCACTGCAGAGCCTATCACAGAAGCATGCAATACAACAGAAACCCACTGGAGTTTAAGTGAAAACAAAAACTGATTTCAATGTTGGAAAGTAGATACCTTAAATGAAGCTCTGTAAACATCCCTTTGCAGTTAGACAGGCTTGGGAACTTGGGATGTGCTACTAGACAGATTGTATAGTCTCCCTGTCCCATTTAAAATTCATTGTTAAATATATTTAAATACGAGTATTGTTCAACCAAGACTACACTTTCTACACAGAATCTTATCCCATTCCCATCTCCCATTCACTCTGGTTTACACCCAATCTCCTTCAGCCATTTAAATTATCTGCAATGCCGCCAAAACTCCATATAGATTTTTAATCTTTGTTCTCTGTCTATATTTAAGGTAAATAAAAAAAATCAAGAAGAGTTCCAGAATACTAATTAAGTAAAACAAAATCTTCAATTAGCGAAAAAGAGAGAAATAAACAAGAATTCCAGTTTCAAGTAATTTTTCCATTCCTTAGAAGAAAAAATTTGAGAACTCAAAAATATTAGTGTTCAAGTCTCAGTGGCCCCTTGCTCATAAAGAACTTTCTTTCTTCCTGATTTGTACCCTAATAATGCTTTGTATGTCTCTTTAAGAGAAAAAAAATCACCTAACCACTGAGCTTCAGTTTCCTTATCTATAAACAATTTTAGTAATTTTACCGACCTTACTGGATTTTCAAGACTAAAGGAGATATGTAAATAAAATGCTAGCATAATGACTGACACATACTTGGAGGAGTTTTGTATTACTTAAAAGTCTACTTTTCTTGCTTTTCCAATAGACAACAAACTCCTTCAGCACAAAGCATTTTTTATGAGCTTGTTATACTGTTCAGTACCTAGCACTGTCTCTTGCACATAATATGTTCTCCATGAACAGTTTTTTATTAATTAACTTGTGGGGATGAGGAGGAAATAATACATCAGATATGTAGCGAGTTTCTGAAAATTCATAGGCCAATTCCTTACCCCAGATATGATGGTTCAGTCAGTCTGGGTTAAAATTTGGGCACATTTGTTACACAAATATTCCTCAGATGATAATTACAACTATTATTGTTTGAGAACTATTTGATCTAAGTCAACTGGTCTGATTCTCAAGCAAAATCATCTTTGATTATAATCCATGTATCTCTACTTCTTACCTCATTCAGTTCCTCTTTTGGTCTTTATACCATACCTCACTCTTAATTGGACTCTGCATGCAATGAGCAACTAACCTGCTGTTCATTTACATTTGGATTATTGTTTGCACAGATCACACATTGGTGTATCACCTTTTGGACTGTTCTCTGCATGTTGGGTACAATGATATATTTTTGTATCTAGGGTGTAGCCTCCCTACCATAGTGAATGCTCTTGGGGATGTGACTAATTACTTCTCACATTACTCCCTGGCAACACAACAAAATAACCTATGCCTAAGGATACATCCACGAGGCATACTTCTCCAAGAACAGCCAAGAGCATATTCCATTAAATCTCACTGAATATCAGAGATTAAAATTACTTTTAAAAAACTTATTGATGATTCCATGTAACCTAATTATTTCCTAAGAATATTAACCAAGAGATAGAAGTTAAACAAGAAGGTTTAATATAAAGAAATATTTACAATACAAGTGAATTACCTACTTGGTGGGGGGGTGGGGGGGAATAGCATTCAGAACCCTAAAGAACAAGAAAGCAAGAAATAAAGGGAGCAGTCACACCTCGAGGACCAAAGCGGAGTGCTCAATGAAGTTGCCAATCTGGAAGAGCCCAGACATTGTTGGAAAGGATGCAGGTGTAGGCCTTGGATGATGGGGACTTTTCTGGAGGTGCTGCGTGGTGGACCTCGCTGGCATCTATCCTCCCGGGTCTGAGAAGTCTTCCACTGGAAGGTCCCAGTCTGTCCCCCGGGAGTCAGCGAGTGGTGAGCATACCCCGAACCAGGAAGAGCCCCTCTGTCCTCCAGCGTCCTTCCAGCGCCCTCTATCGGTGAAGCCGGACAATGAAGGGTGACTGTGGAGCTGAGAGGCCTCGGCTGTTACTGATGCACTGAAGCAACTGAAATTCTGAATGTACTTCTGTACTTGCTGGAGATTAAAGTTAGTGACAGAGCAGGCACAAAAACTGCTCCCAGTCCAAAAACGCTTTGCATTATATCATCGTGGTTAGATAAGACAATCCTGGAGTTGATTTTGAGGAAGAGGGGAGCTGGGAAACGTTCCAGGAAGAGTGCCTCATGCGTTCCAAGCTCTTACAATCTCAATACAGCCTTAATAATAGGTCTTATTCTTTTTTAACTCTTTGTTGTGGTATAGACAATGAAACTGAAACTCAGAGAAGTGAAGTCACTTGATGGTCATATAGGAAATATATGACAGTTAGAATTTGCTCTCTGGTCTGACCTCAAAGTTCATAATCTTTCGATTATACTGCATTACAGAAAAAAGTGCACTAGACCGCGATGTGAAAACAATTGCATTTATATTTTTAGTTGTAACAGATTACTTTTGCACTTTAGTCATTCAGTTCAAATGAGTTAGTTTTTCAGGTCTCTGAATGAGAGAAAACAACATTGCATTCCACAAAAGCATAGCAAAGCAGTGCTAAAAATGTTGAAGGACATCAAATACAAAATCCATAGAATTATACGAAGAAATAGATTTTTCAGCAAGTGAAGTATCTTACTTTATCACGAACCAAATTGTCTAATTTGCGTCTGTGACTTTTTAAAACATTATAGCTCACAGTGAATAATTAATTGATTTTAAGTCAGTTTGGTTCAGTTGGAGGCTACTCTGACTTAGTATGGATATAAAAATATACACATTTTAAATAATATGTTTGAAAGAAATAACTGGTTCCAAAAACCTCTACCTAGTATTGAATAATTCTGACAAGATGTTTTGCTATTGTTGTTTATTGAGACGAATTTATTTCCAACATAAATAAAAGAAAGTATATGTGTTATTGGTCAAAAGCTGCCATTGAACTTATTGCTCCAAGTATTTCTTCGTAGTTTAAAATTGATAATGTAGGCATTGGTTCTTTCAATAAAATGGGTTAAGTAAGGCTTAATTTGACTAGAAGGTTAAAATGAGCTGAAATCTAGAACTTGCTGCTAGTCAGATGCCAAATGCTAAGTACTCCTTTGGGAATGCAGGGACCATGTAGTAACCATAGTTTCCATTGTAAAGCCTGGACATAGACTGACAGAGCATCAAAACTTATCATTTGTATCATGTGTGAAAACAGCACCATCACGAAACAAAACCACATGGGTTTCAAATTACTTCAGCAAGGCACATTGTAGCAGTGGATTGCGTATCTTAAACTATCTCTGAGATTTACTTTACACATACATATAAAGGACTTTGGCCTATTAAATAAGACTATTTCTTAAAATAGAGGGAGAGTCCCAATTCTCTTCAAATTTCTGAGTACTCAAATACAAGAAGAAAAAAATACACTCATGCTTTAAGGTACTGAAGATGCCTAGAATCCCATCAAGCTTTCAGTGAGGACTAGCTCTCATTGATTTCTCTCTCTTTTTCTCTGAATTCTCAAACTAAAATCCTAGGACTTAAATGATGCAATTTTATATTGCTTGCTACAATTTCTTTTGTCTCACCCATGCATTCAAAATCAGAACATAAAAGATAAAAATACTTTTTATTCTGTATATCTCTACAACTGTCTTGAACCCAGAGAAGGCTCTCAATAAATATCAGTAATGTGTGGTTTGCCTCTTTTAGGGGATGAGAGGATATGTATGCTCACAGACTACAATTATAAGTCACTATATTTATATGTTCTTTCATTTATTTTATAACTCTTATATTAATTTATGGCACGTGCCCTAATGGAGCTGTATGCTGACAGATTATGGTAAGTGTGATGGAAAAGTTTAACAAGTTAATGAGAGAAGGTTACTGGGGAAAGCCTTTTGGGATAGTGCCATTGGGAAAGCCCTCTAAGGGAGAAGACATTTGAACCCAAAGCTAAAGGAAGAGAATGAGCAAAGCAATCATGTAAAAAGCTAAGAGAAGAAAACTCCAGGAACAGGGAAGAGTGCAAAAGTCAGAAAGGGGATGGGCTTACCTAGCAACACTTTTTAAAACTTAAATAAAAATACGTAACTTGAAAAATCACCAGAATCTTGGTGAACACAGATAATGTAAATAATCTAATCCGAAATAAATGGTTGATATTTTACTTTTTCTCATATGATTTAAGATTGAAGTACCAGGATACCCACAAAAATCTTCAGTAAACATAACTTTTGTGATCAAATATAATCTCATGTTCAATCTTCGCTATTTGCTTATAGTTGCTATGTTATTGATAGAATTCAGACATTCCTGATTTCAAGGATATTGTCATAGATCCCTCATTTGTGTTTGGAGTGTGTAGATTTCTTTAAGAGGAGGCATATTTATTTTGAGTTAAATAAATGAGTCATTTTAAGTGTGTCCCTCTTTAATAGATGGGTAATAGTCAACAACCTTTTTTGAAGGTCATAATGCAAGCAAATGTGGTTACTAATTTATACCAACCATGTAATTTCAAATAAATGACACAAACAAAAAGAAATAAGATGTTCCACCAGTCAAATCATTTTCCTTATTTTATAGTTAATTTCTTGTTAGCTATAACTCAAAATACAGTTCCTAAAGGGCTTATAAACAAATTAAACCCTGCTTATCATTATTTAACTTGACTTTTTTTAAAAGCCTAATTGCATCACGTAAAAAAAAAATCAATTTTTCACTCTGCTCAAGTTAAATTAACTGTGCTTGACTGGTTATATTTTCAGAAAGGCAAAACAAAGTTGAAAATTGTTGCTGTGGTGATGAGAAAACCTCCTAATTTGTTTTGTCAGAGCTTTTACATTGTGCTAAAAGTAAGTATAGTAATTAGCCTTCATTTCTCTAGCAATTATTGCCAGTTTCCTGTACAAATACATTTCAATATCTGATGCTATAATAATGCCAATTTAAATAATTAAATCTTAAAAATGGAAATTGAATTATCAAATATAGAATTCAGGGTGAAGGAAATAAGGCCTACATTAAATAATAAATAGCTTTGTAGCCTTTGTCTAAAAATGCCTTAAAAATTAAGTTCATTCAAATTTATATTATCATTATTAAATACAATAATATCTCATTTCATGATAATCTACATAGAGCTTCTATATTCAATACTTTATTTCATCCACACAAGAATTCTGAAAGATAATTTGTATTGTTTTAATTTCATGGAAGTTAATATGAATAAACAAAATAAATACCCAGGTTCTTGTCTTTTACTGTTTAAGTTTTATTTATTTTTAATTAAGAACTAGTAATTGTATTTATGGGGTACAAGGTATTGTTTTGATACATATATATATTGCGAACTGATAAAATCAGGCTAATTAAAATATCACCTCAAATACTTATAAATTATTTGTGGTAAAAATATTTTAAATACATTCTTTTAGCCTTTTGAAATATAAAATATATTAAGTATAATCGTCATGCTTTGCAATGTATCACCAGAAGATATTCCTCCTGTCTAATGAAAACTGTCTCGTTGGACCAATAGCTTCTCTTTCCAGTCCATTCTACTCCACCCAACCCAGCCTCTAGTAACCACCATTCTGTTCTCTGCTTTTATGAATTTTACTTTTTTTAGATTCCGCGTAACTTAGGCTCTTTAACACATGCTCCTCCATGATCTTTTCCACATCCTTCAGTTACATTTTTATGAAGATAATCTTTCAAAAGTGTGGATCTGGTAGAAGAATTTATTTATTTATTTATTTATTTATTTATTTATTTATTATACTTTAAGCTCTAGGGTACACGTGCACAATGTGCAGGCTTGTTACATATGTATACATGTGCCATGTTGGTGTGCTGCACCCATTAACTCATTATTTACATTAGTTATATCTCCTACTGCTATGCCTCCCCACTACCCGCTCCCCACAATAGGACCCCCTTCCTGTGTCCAAGTGATCTCATTGTTCAATTCCCACCTATGAGTGAGAACATGCAGTATTTGGTTTTCTGTTCTTGTGATAGTTTGCTGAGAATGATGGTTTCCAGCTGCATCCATGTCCCTACAAAGGACACAAACTCATCCTTTTTTATGGCTGCATAGTATTCCATGGTATATATGTGCCACATTTTCTTAATCCAGTCTGTCACTGATGGACATTTGGGTTGATTCCACGTCTTTGCTATTGTGAATAGTGCCGCAATAAACATACGTGTGCGTGTGTCTTTATAGCAGCATGACTTATAATCCTTTGGGTATATCCCCAGTAATGGGATGGCTGGGTCAAATGGTTTTTCTAGTTCGAGATCCTTGAGGAATCGCCACATTGTTTTCCACAATGGTTGAACTAGTTTACAGTCCCACCAACAGTGTAAAAGTGTTCCTATTTCTCCACATCCTCTGCAGCACCTGTTGTTTCCTGATTTTTTAATGATTGCCATTCTAACTGGTGTGAGATGATATCTCATAGTGGTTTTGATTTGCATTTCTCTGATGGCCAGTGATGATGAGCATTTTCTTTCATGTGTCTGTTGGCTGTATGAATGTCTTCTTTTGAGAAATGTCTTTTCATATCCTTTGCCCACTTTTTGATGGGGTTATTTTTTTCTTGTAAATTTGATTGAGTTCTTTATAGGTTCTGGATATTAGCCCTTTGTCAGATGAGTAGATTGCAAAAATTTTCTGTCATTCTCTAGGTTGCCTGTTCACTCTGATGGTAGTTTCTTTTGCTGTGCAAAGCTCTTTAGTTTAATTAGATCCCATTTGTCAATTTTGGCTTTTGTTGCTGTTGCTTTTGGTGTTTTAGACATGAAGTCCTTGTGCATGCCGATGTCCTGAATGGTATTACCTAGGTTTTATTCTAGGGTTTTTATGGTTTTAGGTCTAACATTTAAGTCTCTAATCCATCTTGAATTAATTTTTGTATAAGGAGTAAGGAAAGGATCCAGTTCCAGCTTTCTATTTATGGCTAGCCAATTTTCCCAGCACCATTTATTAAATAGGGAATCCTTTCCCCATTTCTTGTTTTTGTCAGGTTTGTCAAAGATCAGATGGCTGTAAATGTGTGATATTATTTCTGAGGGCTCTGCTCTGTTCCATTGGTCTATGTCTCTGTTTTGGTACCAGTACCATGCTGTTTTGGTTACTGTAGCCTTGTAGTATAGTTTGAAGTCAGGTAGCATGATGTCTCCAGCTTTGTTCTTTTGACTTAGGATTGTCTTGGCAATGCAGGGTCTTTTTTGGTTCTGTATGAACTTTAAAGCAGTTTTTTTCCAATTCTGTGAAGAAAGAAAGCTTAATAGGTATGGCATTGAATCTATAAATTACTTTGGGCAGTGTGGCCATTTTCACAATATTGATTCTTCCTATCCATGAACATGCTATGTTCTTCCATTTGTTCATGTCCTCTTTTATTTCACTGAGCAGTGGTTTGTAGTTCTCCTTGAAGAGGTCCTTTACATCCCTCGTAAGTTGGATTCCTAGGTATTTTATTCACTTTGAAGCTATTGTGAATGGGAGTTCATTCGTGATTTGGCTCTCTGTCTGTTACTGGCGTATAAGAATGCTTGTGATTTTTGCACATTGATTTTGTATCCTGAGACTTTGCTGAACTGAAGGAGATAGAGACACAAAAAACCCTCCAAAAAATCAATGAATACAGTAGCTGGATTTTTGAAAAGATCAACAAAATTGATAGACTGCTAGCAAGACTAATAAAGAAGAAAAGAGAGAAGAATCAAATAGATGCAATAAAAAAATGATAAACGGGATATCACCACTGACCCCACAGAAATACAAATTACCATCAGAGAATAGTATAAACACCTCTAGGCAAATAAACTAGAAAACCTAGAAGAAATGGATAATTTCCTGGACACTTACACTCTCCCAAGACTAAACCAGGAAGAAGTTGAATCCCTGAATAGACCAATAGCAGGCTCTGAAATTGAGGCAATAATTAATAGCCTACCAATGAAAAAAAGTCCAGGACCAGATGGATTCACAGCCATATTCTACCAGAGTTACAAGGAGGAGTTGGTACCATTGCTTCTGAAACTATTCCAATCAATAGAAAAAGAGGGAATCCTCCCTAACTCATTTTACGAGGCCAACATCATCCTCATACCAAAGCCTGACAGAGATACAACAAAAAGAATTTTAGACCAATATCCCTGATGAACATCGATGCAAAAATCCTCATAAAATACTGGCAAACCGAATCCAGCAGCACATCAAAAAGCTTATCCACCATGATCAAGTGGGCTTCATCCCTGGGATGCAAGGCTGGTTCAACGTATGCAAATCCATAAACGTAATTCAGCATATAAACAGAACTAAAGACAAAAACCACATGATTATCTCAATAGATGCAGAAAAGGCCTTCAACAAAATTCAACAGCCCTTCGTGCTAAAAACTCTCAATAAATTCGGTATCGATGGAACGTATCTCAAAATAATAAGAGCTATTTATGACAAACCCACAGCCAATATCATACTGAATGGGCAAACACTGGAAAAATTCCCTTTGAAAACTGGCACAAGACAGGGATGCCCTCTCTCACCACTCCTATTCAACATAGTATTGGAAGTTCTGGCTAGGGCAATCAGGCAAGAGAAAAAAAATCAAGGGTATTCAGTTAGGAAAAGAAGTAGTCAAATTGTCCCTGTTTGCAGATGACATGATTGTATATTTAGAAAACCCCATTGTCTCAGCCCAAGAATTTATTTTGAAAATCAAGATATTGCATGTTATTTTATAACTGGTAAATAAACTAAATACAAAAGTTAAGCTCTACATATAGAGAGATTTTAATTAAATCATCTAAAAATACTTTTGAGATTGGTACTGGGATATGGTATTAAAAGATATAGTTCCTCTTCCCAACAGTATAGTTGTGGTAGAAACAATTAAATAAATAATGGCATTACAGATATAAAAGCAGTGATACTTCTATGCCAAGACATTATAGGACTATCAGTTAGGGTCATCCAATTCAGGATCTGGGACAGAGATGATAACTTCTTCCTTAACAGGTTGATACTGAGGCACAATCTTGAATAACTTAGTAGTTATTCAAGTAGAGACAAGAAAAAGGAACTTCTGAAATGGTACCAGAAGAGTAAAAGCAGAAAGGCATGCAATTTTGTAGTTTGTTTTCATGTCTAAATATATTTGAAATGTCTGGAACATCAAATTCAAGTGAGGATTTGGCAGGAGCAGGGCAAGAGGCTATTGAGGCCAGGTCATTAGGTTCAATGCACTAGGCTGAGATTGTATCTTCTCGTCATCCCTAATGTGTTTGTTTATGATTAAACACCATATATTAGGGTGGTGCAAAAGTAAACACCATATATTAGGGTGGTACAAAAGTAATTGTGGTTTTTGTCATTACTTTTAATAGTTTAGGTATTTGAGAGTGACATTTTATTTTTAATTGGCTACTGATATACTTTACAGAAGTATTGATTGTAAAGTATAGATTTAATTTACAAAAGATTTATTTCTACATTGTACAATTCTAAACAACCAAGCAATTTAAAACAATGAAAGGAAAACCCTTCTCTACATTTTCATTTTACAGTAGTAAATGTTAACAGCTACATGTTCTTAATTTTTCCTACACGTGTGTTTGAGTGACTGTCTGTATGTCTATCTATCCATCATTAAAATAAATGGGATAATGCTTACTTTTGGTATTACAAATTTTTTGACCTAATTTATTGTCAATTTTTTGACCTATAAATTTTTATTTCAGTTTGCTGTAATGTATCCAAAAAGTGGTGTAAGTTGCCTACTGCCACGTTATTTTAAGCTCAGAGATAAGAAACATGGAAATGAGGTCAAGCATCAGGAAGACTGCTGTGCAAGTCATTCACTTTCTTTTTATTTCAATTTTCTAATTTATTGTAGATGTTGTTTCACTCTTTCTACTCTCTTCTCTTTAAAGGGTGCTAGTGTTAGATTATATGACTATATTATGATAATTTATTCAACCCCTGAAATAAACATTTTGATTGTTTCCATCATTGCTATTATAAAAGTATTTTAATAGACATCCACATGCATTGATATACATCTGTGTGTGTAAGTTTTACATAGAGTAAATTTCTAGCTTTGGCAATGCCAAGTTAAAATTCCCACCCATTTTCAGTCTCAATTGAAACATTGTCTAATTGCTCTCTAATTATTTGTGTGAATTTTCACTCGGTGATGGCATTTCAGATTACAAATAAAACTATTCCCATCCAGTTCTGTCCAAAGATCAATATGCCATAATAAATATAATAAGATGCCATTTTTATAGCACTTTTGTGCTTACAGATGTTTTTACACATATTAATAGTACATTATAATATTAGAGTCAAACAAAAATATCCTGAAAGATGAGAAAAGTTATTTGTGGGCTTTTGCTTTTTTGTTTAACAGAGAAGAAAACTAACTCTTCTCAGCTAAAGCCAAGCTCCAGCTATAAATTCCATAACACTACTTCCATCACGCTATCTCGAATACAAATGTAAATAGACACGCTGTGGGTTGTTCACATTTCTTCTGCTCTCTTTCAATCACACTGAAAAAACTGTGGTGAATCATTGTTTAAAAGCTACTCTGTCCATATAGACCCTGAATGTTAATGTATTATGAAAGAATAAAGCTAGTTTTAAATATCAGCCTTTTGGAGATACAGAAAAAATTCTTATCTTGAAGCAGTAGTTATAAAACCTCCAGTACCATTTTTGTAATTGAAAGATGACTATTTCTATTTAATTAGAAGCAGTAGTTATAAAACTTCTTGCACTTTTTAAAATTGAAAGATGACTATTTCTATTTGCATTTACTATTTATTAATATATGAGATGATAAGAGAAAGCTTTACAATAAATGTATTTAGCTAAAGCAATTTTTCTTTCAATTAGCTATAATGTATCTAAAAAGTAGTGTTCAGTTTCTTACTGCCATGTTATTTTAAGCTCAGAGATAAGAAATATGGAAATGAGGTGAAGCATCAGAAAGACTGCTCTGCAAATGATTCACTTTCTTTCCGTGTATAAAGCCACAGAGTTGTCAGTGAAAGCAGAGTTCAGAACCTGTAAGCAGTTAAAGGTGTAAAAGTGATAATAAGTTAATGTACCTGGCAATGGTGTCATTGAATCAAGTCAGAGTTGCCGTCCAAGGTACCAAGGAATTAAAGGATCTGAAGGGTTTCTTCCAACAGTTTTCTGACTCTAATAGTTGGAGGTCAGTGAGGGAAATAAAGAAGTAGAGAGAGATCTGAAGGCAGAAAGAGGTGTTGAAAGTCTCGATGAGCAGTTCAAAGGAAATTCTGCAAGGATAAAAGCAGTTCAAAGGCAATCCTCCAAGGATGAATGCAGTTCAAAGGAAATTCTCCAAGGATAAAACTCCACTCTCAGAGTAAAAATGGAAGAGTGGGTCAGGAATCACTCACAGGCCAGGAGAAGACTTTCAGTGCAGTTTTCTTAGCGTCTGAAACAAATAGAGGAAACTAGGGTGTGATACTAAAGGGAGCAAGGCAAGAACCGAACTCAAGAACCAATGCCAAGAGACTAGATACATGTCCAAAAATTCATGTAAGGCATAGCAAGACTGATGCAAGTCTAGGCGCAGGCGGGAAGGTGAGGAGATACAACAGGAGGTCTTCGAAGAGTTGCCCTGGGAATAAGTCTGAATGTACTCAAATTGACTTGCACAAACTGGGTCTCATTACTTGAAACTCAGATTACAGGTCTTACCTTTGTTTTCCTAGAGCAAAAAATCTCTAGAACATCTATAGGAGCCATTGGGAAGGACACTAACCCTAGGAAGTTGAGATTGAAATTTAACACAATTCAGGATCCAATACATGAAAAGTAAGGATTAAAGGAAAAGCTTAATGCTAGTATTAAACATGTACTAGGCATATAAAACATATGGTAGTTTTACACTATCAGGTTGCATCTTCGTGTTTATTCTAATACGTATCCTTTTGTTTCTGTTTCTGTTTTGTTTTGTTTTGTTCCTTCTTTGTGCTCAATATGTTTATAACATTCATTCATATTGCAAATAGCAGTAGTTCGTTTCTTCAGATTGTTGAATAGTATTCCATTGAGTGAATAAATCATAATATGCTTTTCCAGTCACATGTTGATTGGCATTAGGATTATTCCTGATTTGATACAGTTGAGAATAAAGTTGCTTTAAAAAGTTATTTGCAAGTCTTTATATGGACATGTTGTTTTAATAATTTCAGTCTTAGAAATACTAACGACTGGAAATCTGTTATAATATATGTGTGTATTTATAAAAAACTGATAAACTATTATCCCATTTTATATTCTCCTCAGCAATATATGAGTGTTGCAGTTGTAACACATGCTTGACA
This sequence comes from Macaca thibetana thibetana, assembly GCF_024542745.1. Taxonomy (NCBI): domain Eukaryota; kingdom Metazoa; phylum Chordata; class Mammalia; order Primates; family Cercopithecidae; genus Macaca; species Macaca thibetana. The sequence goes on along the minus strand of NC_065591.1, from coordinate 96,154,075 downwards.
AACTTAGTATTGTCAATGTTATCAATGTTTACTATTCTTATGGGTGAGTAATGGTGTATTATTTTTGTTACAATTTTATTTCTCTAATGACTAATGATATTTGGCATATGTTCATGTGCTTATTATTCCTTTGTATGTCTCATATTTTATTTCGTGATGTGTCTAAAAATCTTGTGTACCTTTCTTAATTGCATTGTTTAAATATTAAGTTGCAACTTTTTTTTTTAAAATATTATGGCTATAAGCTCTTTGTCATATATTACAAATTTTTTCTTCCAGTGTGTGATTTGCCTTATTATTTTCTTAAAAGTGCCTCTGGAAGAACAGAGGTTTTTAATTTTGAGGATGCCCAATTAATTTTCATATACAGACAGTGCTCTCATAATTCTATGTAAGAAATATTTGCTAAATATGTCAAGGGAACAGAGAATGACAGAGCAAAGTGATTTTCCTAAGTATATTCCTTCTTGCCACCAATGGAGAAATTCACCAAGGGATAGAGCCTTTGGATTGGGTAGCTGTCTATGCATTCTCATTTTTCCAATGCAGTTCAGATTTGTTATTCCACCATAATTATTAATACTTTTTTCAACTCTTTCAGGGATCCTGGTTTAGAGAGTAAAATATAGGTCACTAAACAATCTTCCCCAGCTTTTTTGCCGTTTATATGTCTTGCAATGGTGCTATCATATCAAATATTCAAAATACGTCAAATAGCATCTAAATATATGAACATGGATTTTTTGGAGAGTAGACAGTCTTAACTTTTGCAATATGGAACAAAATATGTAAAGGATAGCCTGCATTTAATTTTAATGTTGTATTAAAGGAATGTATTGCAATATTCTGGGATACTTATCAGAGACTTTCTTGATGCTAATTTAAAATCAGCCTAGCTATATATGTACTTGGAAGGATAAGAAAGAGAGAATTTGAAAAGACTGTGTGATAAGGTGAATAATGGCCCAAAAGATATCCAAGTCCTAATCCTGGAAAACTGTGAATGTTACTTATACAGCAACAAAGATTTTGCAGAAGTGATTAAGTTAAGGATCTTGAGATGGGGGTATTATCAAGGAATATTTATGGCAATCCTTGATGTAATCACAGTGTGATAAAAGGAAGTCAGAGATTTGATTACAGGTGAGAAAGCAGGAGATGCAAGACAGGTAGCCAGGGTTAGAGAGATGCTGGGAAAGGGTCCCAGGCCAAGGAATGTAGGTGGCCTCCGGAAGTTAGAGAAGGTAAGGAAATGGATTGTTCCCTGGAGCCTCCAGAAGAAAGCAATCCTGTTGATACCTTGACTTTGGCCCATTGAAAGTGAGTGATCTTGGACTTCTGGCATCTAGAACCAAAAGATAATTAACTTGTGCTGTTTTAAGAAATGAAATTGGTGGTAATTTTGAGAGCAGTCATAGGAAGTAAATACACCACTTTCTTACTTGAAGTGTATATTTTAACATATCATATCAACCAATTCTCACTGGAACTCTACGAAGTGAATGAGATTACTTCTTTTTAATGAGGAGACAGATGTTCAGAAGTAAAAACAACACAGTTCATGAGCCTCAGCCCTTATTATTTGTCACACTTTGGGCTTCCATAATAAAGAAAGGTGCAAAAAACACTCAAACCAAAAGGACTAGAAGTATATCAGAAGTCAAAATCAAGCAGGCCTATTGCAAAATGCTTACACAGACATGAGATTCTAAAGCTCAATGTGTAAATGAGAACAAGCTTTGAGTGGGAACTATTAGGGACCTCTTTAACAAACAATTCTGAAAGCAAGTGAACAGAAATGCATGATGTAGTAATTAATAAAGATGCTTTGGCTAGAATGTATAATTACAGAGTGTTAGCCATTTACTTTTGAACAGGAAAGCTTCATTACTTTAGTTATAAACTTCTACCCCAAAAATACAGCACTTAGGATTATAATAGAATATTTGAATTTCAGAAATGGGTCTTCTTCTTTCTATGTGAGGCCTTTATTAACATCAGCGGTAAATTATGAGTTGTTTTGATAACAAAATTAAATGTGTCATGTATTGTATTTAGAACACAAAATAAACACATTTCCATAAAAATATTTTAAATAATATTTGATACTTCAAATTGTGCCTGAAACTGTATAGAAGCTAAAAATATGAAGAAATTCTGACATCTGTATGGCAATCAACTTTCTTATTAATAGTCATGTCCTATAACAGAGTAACTGTAACTTCATAGCATCAGGCACATGAGAGGAGGAAATTATTTACTGAAATACCAGGAAACTTGTGAGGCATCAAATAAACTTTTGGAGGTTTGACCCTTAATGTTTCTAAAAGTAGTATATCACAAGTAGTAATGGAATTGATTTCCAATTGTTAACAAGCCATTTACAAGAGGCAGCAAAATGGGCTAACTGAAAGCATGAACGTGGAATCTTGTGTCCACTGTATATATGTGAATGGTGACTCTGGATATATGTGGCACACAGCTTATGCCACTGCAGATGGTAGCTCTGCGTGGTTCCTCCTGAGCAAAATCCTGAAGCTTTCTGTCCTGGCTTCCTCTGCAAAATGGAGATAAACATAACCCCTCTACCATGAAGTTGTAATTAAGAATAAATGACTTAGGTATGTGAGGCACTTAAAACACTACCTGGGACATAGTAGGCACCGTGTGTTTCTATTATTATGTTGAATTGAATAATATCAAATAATATACTGGTTGATTGGATACATTACAACTCTCCATTTTCCTAAATTTTGAAAGGTTAATATTAGATGCTCTACAACTTCAACCATGGTATTTAATGATTTCAAAAAACCTGTATAGGCTTTCACATACCCCTTTTTTAAAACAAATTGACTGATAAAATTGTGTGTATTTATCACGTACAACCTAATGTTCTAAGTATTGCGGAATGGTTAATTCTAGATAATTTAAAACTGAGTTACCTCACATAGCTATCATTTTGGTGAGAATGCTTAAGAGCCACTCTCTACAGTTTTCAAGACTACAATAATCATTGTATTCTTTTATTCTCATCATTATTCTCACCATACTGTATAGATTTCTTGAATTTATTCCTCCTATCTAATTGTGATCATATGTCTTTTGACCAATCTCTCCTCATTCCCCTCTACCTCCTAACCACCCCATCCCCTGGTAACCAACATCATGTCTTCTACTTCTGTGAGGTCAATGTTTTTAGCTGTTGACGTCACAGAATCAGTGAGATTATGTGGTATTTTTCCTTCTGTTTCTGGCTTACTTCATATCACATAATGTCCTCCAGGTTCCTCCATGTTATCAGAAATGACAGGATTTTGCTTTTTTATGGATAGTGTTCCATTGTGGATATATACCACATTTTGTTCGTTTATTCATCCATTGATAAATGCCTAGATTGATTCTGTATCTTAGCTATTGTGAATAGTGCTGGAATAAACATAGAAGTGCAGATATCTCTCTAATATAATGATTTTATTTTCTTTGGATATATACTCAGTAATCCTTTTTAATAAAGAATTTCTCTAATACTCGAAATGAAAACTCATAAAATGTTAATTTACATATACCTAGAGTTATGTAACTATAATTTCTTTATGACACTTTCTATATTTATGTGGTGGGGGTGAAAATGATTTGTTTTTCTTCTCTCCCAAGGGTGTAAGATGGAAAGACAGTATTCTTCATCTAGGAATTATACTCCCTTCTTCTTTTGTCTTTGAATGTTCACACCAGGCTCAGCTAGAGGTCCAATGTGCTATTCATTGCATCACAGAACCGCTACCTTTTGTCTTATCAACAGCACCTCTCTGCTTTAGGAAGATATTGTCAGATGAAATGAGTGTTTCAAATAAAATGAGCATGGTTCTTTTCACACCTAAATAACATATTTCCATACTAATCAAGGCTACATAATTTCATTGGTCTGAGAATGAAGTATGAGATTTGTAGAATTCAAATATATATTCCTACAAAATGCTGAAAGTATTTATTTACTGAAGGTCATTTTCAAGGCACAGACTTTACTAAAACCAAAAACTATTAACTTTAGGAATAATATTATAACATAATATAACTGATGAATTGTTCATTCCTGTTGCTGAACTCAATCAAACATTTTTCTGTCAGATTGTAAGTCAGTAGGCTAATTTTCTCATGGAATATATCTCTTGAAGTCCAAAATCTATTTCCTGAAGGAATGAAGAAAAATTCATATTATATTAATACTATAAATGTATTATATGTGCAAATGCCTTTATAAGGAAGAGAAAAGGTGAAACAGGAGAATACTCACAGAAATGAAAGGAATAGTTGAAGGTATTTGGGCCCCACATTCCCAACTAACCAATCTCCTCTGATGCATGAATTTTGATATATGAGAGAAACAAGAAAGTTCATTTGGCATTTTACCTTCTGACTGGTACACGTGGCATGCCAATTACTCTAAGCCTGCTGTCCTTCACTAGCTTAATGACATATTGGCTTTAAGAGTAGAAAGTATATGATTTCAATGTTATAGCCTTGTCTCAGGAACAATAAAGTGTTTCAGAGAATACCAAGAACACTTCAGCAGGCATTATTGTTTAAATTTTGGGCAACACGTTAAAAAGGGCAAGCGAGATTACATTTAAGAACAATGTTAAGTATGCTCTAAGCAAAAATATAATTTTCACTATAAATTCTTAATGCACAAAATAGTCTGTTCATATCAATGTCTTCTAAAAACTTTTCTAAGCAGAGTTTTTTTAAAAATTAAATCGGACAAAGGCACCACAATATTTACAGTTTTATGAATTTTGCCACAGAAAACATCAGCTTTAAGTACCTTCTCAATTGATTCAATTACAAAACCAAACATTCTCCTATTTTGCTTTATTTCTAAAGAAACTACAGTACATGCTATAAACCTTAATGAAAGGGCAAGAATTGGGAGTCCCCGGCCTCAACTAAAAATGAAGTATCAACAATATAAGCTGTCAACCCAATTTTCTACTGCAAACAGGGAAATGAAAAAAGATTCAGTAAATTAAGCTCTCCTAATCACATTGCTAAAATGTGTAGGTTTACTGAAATTCACAGATGTTTGTTTGCCTTTTCAAAACACTAACAATCTAAATGTGGGATGCCAAAGGAATTGTTGTAGTCAAGGTTCTCCTGAAAAATAGAACCAATGGGGGATATATATATATGTGTGTGCGTTTATGTATATGTGTATCTATCTATATATCTATATCTATATCTATCTATCTATCTATCTATCTATCTATCTATCTATCTATAGAGAGAGAGAGAGAGAGAGACAGGTTTGGGAGTTGGTTCACATGATTATGAATGCTTATAGGGGCTGACAAGTTCCACAAAAATATCATCTGAAAGCTGGAGAACCAGAGAAGCTCATGATGTAATTCCGTGTGAGTCAATGGCCTAAGAAGCTGGGGTAAGGGAAGGGATGCTGGTGTAAGCCCGAGTCCAGAGACCAAAAAACCAGGATCTCCAGAGCTTGAGGAGAGAAGACGGATGCCCCAGTTCAAGGGGAGTAAATTTGGCCGTCTTCTACCTTTTTGTTAGATTTAGGCCTTCAGCATATTGAATGGTGCTCACCTAATGTCGTCACCATTGGAAGATGCCAGGTGAAAGTGATGTTTTTTATTCGGTATACTGATGCAAATGCTGATCTCTTCCAGGAATGCCTTCAAAGACGCACCCAGAAATAATACAGTTTACCAGCTGTCTGGCCATCCCTTAGCCCAGTCAAGTTAATGTATAAGATTAACTATCACAAGAATTATATAATTTTTCTTTTTAATTGTTTTAATCATCAAAAATGAAAAAGAAATTATGGATAAGTCAAGGCAGGTTTTGAGTCATGCTAAATGCCTAATGTGTCTATGTTCAAGGTCAAAATATTTTGATAAACTTTTCAGAATATAAAGGAGTCTAATAAACTTTGGATAAAATAAATCTTATTCACTTTAATCCTTTGTCTTAGGAAAAAACTGCTTCCATACCAGAAAAAAATAGATAAATTGAACTATATCAGAAAATGTTTTAATTATGCATCAAAAATTGGACACACTATCAATAAAGCAAAGAGGCAACCCAGTGAATGGGAGAAAATATTTGTAAATCATAGGTCTGCTAAGAGGTTAATATGCAGAATGTTTAAAGAAGTACTGGCGGGGCGCGGTGGCTCACGCCTATAATCCTAGCACTTTGGGAGGCCAAGGCGGGCAGATTGCCTGTGCTCAGGAGTTAGAGACCATCCTGGGCAACAAGGTGAAAACCCATTCTCTACTAAAATACAAAATAAATTAGCTGGGCACAGTGGCGTGCACCTCTAGTCCCAGCTACTCGGGAGGCTGAGGCAGGAGAATTGCTTGAACTCAGGATGCAGAGGTTGCAGTGAGTCAAGATCATGCCACTGCACTCTAGCCCAGGCAACAGAGTGAGACTCGATCAAGAAAGAGAGAGAGGAAGGAAGGAAAGAAGGAGGGAAGGAAGGAAGGAAGGAAGTCCTCCAACTTGATAACAAAGAAAAGCCCCAACCACCTAATTAAAAATGGGCAAAGAACTTGGGTAAATATTATTCAAATTAAAAAGATATCAAAGGCCAAAAAGCACATGAAAAGATGTTCAACATCACTGATCATCAGGAAAATGCAAATCAAAACCATAATGATATACTACTTCATACCCATTAGGATGGCTATTACAAAAAGAAAAAGAAAATAGCCAGGTGCGGTGACACGACCTGTAGTCCCAGCTACTCAAGAGGCTAAGACAGGAGAATCACAAGAGTTCTCATATATAATATATATATATATATGGAGAGAAAATGATACGTGTTGAGAAGAATGGGGAGAAATTAGAACACATGTGCACTGCCAGAAGAATATAAAGTAGTGTAGCCACTATGGAAAACAGTATAGAGGTTCCTCAATAAATTAAAATTTTCGCTGGGGTTTATTCCCAAAAGTGTTGAAAGCAAGGACTCAAACAGACATTTGTGCAACGGATGACAAAGTTAATGTGCACTAGTACTATAGATGCTAGATGCCCAGGAAGTCAAGACTATCGATAATGTTGCTAGCAGCATTATTCACAATAGCCAAAAGGTAGAAGCAACTTAAATGTCCATCAATAGATGAATGGATAAATAAGATGCAGAAAATACATACAATGGAATATTATTCAGTCTTTAAAAGAAAATAAATTTGGATGCATTCTATTCATATAACAACATGGATAAAATTTCAAGACATCATGCTAAGTTAAATAGGCCAATCACAAAAGAACAAAGACTGTATTATTCCATTTACATGTGATATCTAGATTAGTCAAATTCATAGAAACGGAAAGTAGAATGGTTAGTGCCTGGCACTGGGAAAGAGGGAAATGCGGAGTTATTCATAGATTCAGAGTTTCAGTTTTCCAAGATAAAAAAGGTCTAGAGACTTTTCATGGTGATGGTTGCACAATAATGTGAATGCAATCAATGACACTGAACTGTAAATTTAAAAATGGCTAAAATTGTAAGCTTCATGTTTTATATACATAATATAATCACAATTAAAATTTATTCTGCGTTCTTGTTTTGGTAACACGGCAGATTTGGTCGTTTGGATTACATTTTCTTTTTAATCAACAAAAAAGTGCTTAATTTTTAAAAAATCATATGAAAAACATCACAGAATTGATTTTACTTACATTTACTCTCCCAGCGAGAGGGTTCCACATAGCCCTGCTGTCCTGATGACAGGCAAATTCATGTGACTCTATCTGGGTAATAAAAGATGAACAGAAAGATGAGATAGGGATCTCACCTATCCCTCCTTAACAAGAATGCCAGTTTCCATTTAGCATTTCCTTGTTAAGTCCGCATATCAGAGTGAAGACGACTATAGTTTCACAGCTCCTGGTGTGTAATGTAAATGAGAAACAAGTTGATATTTATGTAAAATAGGGACGTTTGTTTTATCTGTTATTTTGAGATAAGCTAGTAAAAGCTGACTTGATGGCCTCATTTGACACGGGGAGCAGAGTGCAAAATTCAGAGCCTGTTTTTAGTGTGAGATTTCTAGCAAGATAACCTCTTCACTTAAATCTTGGACTCCCACAAGATGAACCCTTAATGTGAAGATAAGCCAGAAGCAAACTACCTGCCCCCACCTCCCACCTGCAAACTTCACCACTGAGCACAGCAAGACATCAAAAATCTAAAAAACAAAATAAAATCTATATTACCTATGTGGATTCAAAAACCTTTTGGCTTATAAAGGTTCTAAACTGATAGTATCTACTAGATGTCTAGCAGAAGCAAAAGCACATTATCTCTGGAGGAATCCACTTTGATTGCAAACCTGAAATAAACAAACATGAATTTTAAAAGGAAAATGATAAACTCAATCAAATTTCAGTAAACATACAAGAAAAAAGGATGCCATGCTCGAGAACTGGAAGAAACAAGAGACAGCAGAAACAGACTTGAAAAGGTTTCAATACTAAAATGCAACAGGTTCATACTAAAACATAAAAAAAGATTACTATGTAAAATATGCAAAATATAAGCCCCAAAGTATGCGCAGAAAATAAAAAAATTATATCTTAAAAACTAACATGTATATGTTTGTATGTGTGTGTATTCATTTCTGATCAAGATGGAGAAACGGGACTTAGATTTACAACACTGCATGAAATAACTAAAAATGAAATAAAACAAAATATATGAAATAATTCCACTCAAGACATTGGACAACATGTGAAGAATAACTAATTTCTCTGGCTCAGGAAACAAATGAGATGAGCCTTATGATAACTACGGTGTCCCCTTTAAGTGTTCAGATGAGTACTGTATATGTAAAGAAAGTACCTGAAGTCTGAGACAGAACCATCCAAAAAATATATGAAGGCGCGGTGGCTCAAGCCTGACCCAGCACTATGGATCACGAAGTCAGGAGATGAAAATCCTGGCGAACACAGTGAAACCCCGTCTCTACTTAAACTACAAAAAACTAGAGCTGGAGCTACTAGGAGGCTGAGGCAGGAGAATGGCGTAAACCCGGGAGGTGCTTGCAGTGAGCTGAGATCCAGCCACTGCACTCCAGCCTGGGCGACAAGCGAGACTCCGTCTCAAAAAAAAAAAAAAAAAAATATATATATATATATATATATATATATATATATATATATATAAATGGAATATCCTGAAAATGGAATTAATGCTTTCTTCCAACAGAGTAGGAAATCTCATAATTCAGAGAACAGCTGCAATAGTAAAAATTGTCTCACCTCAGTAATAATAATAATAAAAATTAGCCCTAGCCTAAACACAGGTCTGGTCTTACCTAAGAAAGTTCAAAAGCAAGACCAAAAAAAAAAAAAAAAAAAAAAAAAAACCTGTTTACAACCAATTTGACCATGTCCAAAAATAGTATCTTGATAATATTTACAGGAATGTAATAATTCCAGCACATAGCAAGGTAAAATTCATAACATCTAGCATTCAATAAAAATTACCAAGAAGACACATAAGTGAGAAGACACAGCCCACAATGATGAGAAAAACAACAAACAGGAAGAATTAGTAGACAAAGAGATTAAAACGATGATTACAACTGTATGTTTAATATTCAAAAAAGTAGAAGGAATATTACACATGTTCATCAAGACATGAAGGAATAAAAAGCCCCAAAGTAAACTTCTAGAGAGAAAGATACAGTATTGGAAATGAAAAAATGCACTGGATGATATTAAAGGCAGGTTATATATTGTGAAAGAAAAGATTAATATATTTGAAAAGCTAACAATAGAAACCACTCAAAGAAAGGGATTGAAAAAGACAAACCCTTGGACACAGGGTGGGGAACATCACACACTGGGGCCTGTTGCAGCGGCGGGGGGAGGGATAGCATTAGGAGATATACCTAATGTAAATGACGAGTTAATGGGTGCAGCACACCAACATGGTGCATGTATACATATGTAACAAACCTGCACGTTGTGCACATGTACCCTAGAACTTAAAGTATAATAAAAAAGAAAAAGAAAAAAGAAAATGGTTTTAGCACTTAAAAAAAAAAAGAAAGAATAAAAGACACATGTGAAAAAAAAACAAAACAGAAAAGACATTCATGAACTTTGGGACAACTTCAACTTACAATTAGAATCCCTTAAGGCTGGGCAGTGTGTGGAAGTGGAAAAGATCAAAACATTAAATAAATAATACCCAAATATTTTCTAAATTTGAGGAAAATTATAAACCCATGGATCCATAAATCTCAACAAACTCTAGCATAAGAAATATAAAGAAAACACCAAGGCACATGCTAATCACATTGCCTAAAACCAGTGTTGAAGAGGACGTCTTAAAAGCAGCCGGGGGAAGAAGACATTACATAGACAGATGCAAAAATAAGGTTGAAAACAAACTTGTCTTTCAAAGTATTGCTACCTTGAAACCACTGAAACAGTATTTTAAAGTATTAAAAAGTGTCAACCAAAAATTGTTTACACTTTGAAATATCTTTCAAAATAAAATAAATATTTAGATATATGAAAGTTGGAAATATTTATCACCAGCGGAAATGGGTATCTGTTACAGAACATCCTCAGGCAGCAAAGAGTTGAACTCTCGTGATCCAAGAGAGGAAACAAAAAGAGGAAAAAACATAAAGAGTAAATGGGACAAATAAAAAACAAATAATGAGATGATTTAAATACAGTTATATAAATGGTCATATTAATTGTAAATGGTATAAGCATGCTAATTAAAAGACAGAGATAGATTAAATTTAAAAAACAATAAATTAATCTATGTTGGCTACAAGAAATCTATTTTAAATATAAAGGCACAAACATGTTAAAAAGCCTAAGGAAGGAAAAAGACATCCCAAGATGATGTTAATAAAAGTAAAGAGCCGGTGGCTATATTAAGACCAAACAAAATATATCTCACTGCAAACAATACTACTATGGATAAAGATTTTTACTTCATAGTGATGAATGGGTCAATTAGTTAAGAGGACATAACAATCCTAAATGTGTATGCACCTAACAACAGAGCTTCAAAATACCTGAAGCATAAACTGATAGACGTTTATAGAATTGTGGATATGAACATATACACAATCATGAATAAAAATTTCAACTCATCTTTCTAAATAAATAATAAAACAAGTGGACATAAAATTATGAGTGGAGATATAGGTTTCAGCAACACTATCAGTTAACTGGACTTCATTGATATTTATATAGCACTTCATCTAACAACAGCAGAATACCCCTAAATTTATATAAATAAATATATAAACTGAACGTATTGAGGGCCAAAGCACAATTTTCAAGAAATCTGTAAAAAATAGAATCATACAGAATGTTTTATCTGACCATAATTAAGTTATATTAAAAATTATTAACAGAATGTTCTCTTGAAAATTTCCACATATTTTGATGACAACACACTACTAAATAAAGAAGAAATCAGAAGATAAGTTAGAAAGTATTTTGTACTTAATGAGCATAACAATACAACATCTAAAATTTGTGGTATGTAGCTAAAGCGGTCTTGGAGGAAAAAAAAATCTATAGCAATTAATACTTATAAAAGAAGAAAATTCTCAAATGAATGGCCTCAGCTTTTCACCTATGAAACTAAAAAATAAGAGAATAATAAACCTCGAGTAAGTCAAACAAAGAAAATAATATAGCTCAAAGTAAAAATCAATAAAATAGAAAACGGAAAAATAATAGAAAAATCAATGAAGTTAAAAATGTTCATTTTCAGAAGATCAATAAAATTGATAAAGCTCCAGTTAAAAAAAAAAGAGAAGATACAAATTACTGAGGTCAAGAATGGAACAAAACTGATGGTAGTACAAGGAAATATAGACATACACACAGTTATAATTGGATATTTCAATCCCACTTTCCCATAATTGATAGAACAGACGAACACAATCAGAAAAGATATAAATGACATTATTACACTTTCTACAGGCTTTGAAAGAACAGTCAGGGAATGTTATGAACAATGTATTCCAATAAATTTGACAACTTGTATTAAATGGACACATTTCTTGGACAAAGCTCATTAAAGAAGAAACAGGTAACCTGAATAGCCTTATTAAAGAAATTGAATTTGTAGTTAATGATGTTCCTACAAAAAACAAAACAAAACAAACAAAAAAAACCTTCAGGCCCAGAGGTCTTCACTGCAAATTGTATCGAGAATTTGAGAAAAAAATAATACCAATTATTACAAACTTTCAGAAAACAAAAAAAAGGAATACTCTTCACCTAATTTTACAAGGCCAGTGTCACTCTGATACCAAAACCAGGCAAAAGCGTTACAAGAAAACTACAGACCAATATTTTCCTTGAACACAAGTAAAAATGTTTTAAAATGTGAGCAAGTAGAATCTAACAGCATATTCAAAGATAATGTATCATGTTCTAGTAGAGTTTATCCCAGAAACTCAAGATTGTTTTAACATTTGCAATGAATCAATGCAATTAACTATTAATAGACTGAAAAAGAAAAACATACAATTATATTTATAGATTCAGAAGAATAATTGGAAAAACATCCAACATCAAGCCTAATAAAAACTCACAGAAAACTACAGGTAGCTGGAAGCTGGAACCTTCCTCAATCTGATAAAGGGAATCTACAGAAATCAACAACTAATATAATACTTAATGGTAAAAGACCACATGCTTCCCTCCAAAGGTTAGGAACAAGGCAGAGATGTCCACTCTCTATTGCTATTCAATATTATACTAGAGGTTCTTTTCAGTGCAAAGCACAACAAAAAAATAAAATGAGTGTAGACTGGAAAGGAAGAAACAACATTTGCTATTCATAGATATGATTGTCTACTGGAAAAACTTATGGAATTAATTGAAATGCTAATAGAACTAATAAATGAGTTTAGCAAGTTTACATGATACAAAATTAATGTATAAAAATCAGCTGTATTTCTATAATCCAAAATTAATATTAAAATGTCTTTCACAATAGCATCAACTATATGAAGCTAAATCTGATACAATGTGTATATGACCTGTACACTGAAAAACTACAATCCACAAATAGTAGTGAGAAAATTTTAACATATACTAGCCAACAAATGTTGACCACAAAAAATCAATAATAAGGATATAGATTTAAATCACCCAATTAATAAACGAGAGTCCTCATAGTCATACATAGAACACTGCATTCAACAACTGAAGAACAGATTTTTTTCAAACACATCTGGAACATTCATAAAATGTAGTAGTCCATATACTAGTCAATACATCAAGTCTCAATACATTGAAAGGAATTGAAACTCTTCAGAGGACTTACTCTGACCACAATATAATTAAGCTAGAAATCGAATAACAAGATTCTAACTAGAGAAACACCCAAATTATCTATATTATTATCATGCATTGGAAAATACATTGAAATAACAAAAACAGAAACATTACCTAACAACCATTATTATTTATTCTTTATCAATCTCTCTGTCCTGTGTTTCAACTTCTACTAGGCGGTGTTTTAGAGCTTGCATTTCCAAGACAATCAAGAAAACAAGATGCATGGAGCATATTTACTTGAAAGTGCAATTTCTGCAGAATAGTTCTTACTGCTGCATACCTGCCCTTGTTCTGGTTCCTGTTCTATTTCTTACCCTGGATCTCTAGGTTCCTATGTAGTCTATGAACATCTTCATGTACTGCTGATAAATTTCTTTTTAAAATTAGCTGCTGTTTGTTTTTGAGGCTTGACACCAAAGAAGTCTGACTAACACAATGTATATGTCTTATTTGTACATCTAGGGATGGCAATTAATGTTGGCAAGCCTTCCTCTCTTTGTTCTAATAACTCTGTCTCTGGTTACTAGTTTTTCTATTGTTGAATGTGTTACATCTATTTCATGATTTTTCCTTAAGTAATTAATTACTGAATCTTAGGATGCTCTATTTTTTAAAGGGGGAGGTATCTGTTTACTACAGACTGCCTCCAGTTAGTGTGTAGAAGGATTGGAATTTGAAACCATACCGATGCCACTAGATCATCTTCCAGCCCTTAGGATTCCTCATTCTTCTCAGGGACAATGCTTACTGTTTCTCTGTGATGGTAAATTTCTCAACAGCCTATCATTTGACTCAAGCATGGTTGAGTGGAGGGGGATGGATGATTAGTTGGTAATATGGATAAAGATATTAAAAGGACAAATACTACTACCTTCTCTGACATGAATTTTTCAAACTTACCCCTAGACCCTTCCTCTCCTTTGTATTCTTTGTCTCTGACCTTGGCTCACCCTCAAAACCTTCTCTGGTCTTTTTCAAGAATTCACTATCAAAATGTATGCTCTGTCAATCTCAGACCATCTGCTTAACCTTTCAGAAATTTCTCAAATAGTTTTGATTTTCTAATTAACTTGTGCTTCCACATTAATATAGATGAATTCTATTTTAAAGTACCTTTCCTGTCATTTCTAAGATAGCAAGGCAGTAGATGCAAGTGTGCTCAGTCCACCATACATCAATGATAGGTTGAAGCAACATCTAGGCCAAGAGTCAGAAGAGTCAATGAAATACCAGTCTGGAGAAATGTCTGAGATAGATCTAGAAATTTTGCTATTATCAACATGTAAATGGAAGTTAAACAACGGCAATGCATTTGAGAGATTATATAGAGAGTAGACAATGCTAGGTATTGAACTTAAACATTAATATTTAATGTATGGCTAAAGGGACAGAAAGAGTTGAAAATGTAAAAGAAACACACTAAGGAAGAGCACTCCTAGGAAAGAGAGAAATTTTTAAACTTTCCTGTGCCTGTTAACTTCCAGATGATTTAATCTCACTTCAGTATGTATCTATTAAAAGAGAAGTTTATTTATCTCCAACGTTCCGATATTTATCATGTGTCTGTAAACTAATTTTGGATTTTTCATTTTCAGGTAATAGGCCTATTTGCATGGACCAGAACAACATACTGTTTTATTGATTAGATGGTCAGTAATGATGGTGGTAATCAATGGGCATGATGCTGGCAAATTCTTAGCATCTATTTTGACTAGTATTTCTAATTCATTGATCTCTGCCTGTAGAATGCATCCAGCTGGAATATGAATTTTCAGAAGCGAGTAGTAAATCAGACTTGCATTTTATATGTAACATCAAAAGTATTTGAAATTTTAGCCCAGATTTTTAAAAGTTGTTCACGTTAATTTTTACAAATGACCATGCAGGATTTTGCAGAACCACCCAACGTACCTTCTGCTAATTTTGTTGGCAAAGCTGCATTTTGAGGAGCTCAGTACTGAACAACATATAAAAGCTCCCCATTATATACAAAGCACATCATGTGCATGGGTACTCAAAAGTGATTTGATTCAAAATATGAGGAGAGTGGAGCATAACAAATACTGGCATTGATTTGTTTTTATTGGAGGCTATCTTGAGAGCTTACTGTGCCTAACTACTACATTTTGTTGTTGATGTTGTTGATGCTCAGCTCAGTAAGAAATCAACAGCTCTCCTATGCTTCATATTAGATTTCCTATACTATATAGTTGTGACTTTAAACTTGTTCTGCCTTACATGAAAGACATTTATTCATTGCCTATTGTATACTCAGCGCTATGCAGATTCCTTGTGATACAGAAGTCTAACCTTTGTACTGATATTTGTTCTAAATCCACTTCTCTTTCGTCTCTGTTTCCAAGGCATACAAATCTAATTTTAAAAGTAATTCAGGCAAAAAAATTGTAAATGTAACTAGGGTAAAAATATTTCCATGACAACTTCCTTATCAGGATTTATGTATGAATTACTCAGACAATAGTATCTATATAAATATAAGTTTTAAATATAGAAAATTCCTAATATGCAAATGGATTTTTCTCAGGTTTGTAGACATGAATGTTATATTGACCTTGGAAGACCTTTCTCTACAGAAACAATGGTGCAAACAATAGTAACCCCTTAAAGTTGTCTAACATGCTGCAGTTTCCAAAGTATCATCACAGCTGTTTGTTCACCCATCTTGGAAAGAACCCTTTAGGAGTTTATGCAGGTCTGTGGTTTCCTTATATTTGTGATCAAATCCAGGCTCAAAGATAATGTAACTTGTCCAAGGTAATGTGTGCAGGACAGTTCTCCAGGTGGCCTTGGACCAACCCAATTCTCCCATTCTTGCTTGTAGTTTTCAAGAATGACTGTAGAAAGTACTAAGAATTACTGGGCGCGGTGGCTCACCCCTGTAATCCCAGCACTTTGGGAGGCCGAGGTGGATGGATCACGAGGTCAGGAGATTGAGACCATCCTGACTAACAGGGTGAAACAGCATCTCTACTAAAAATACAAAAAATTAGCTGGGAGTGGTGGTGGGCGCCTGTAGTCCCAGCTACTCGGGAGGCTGAGGCAGGAGAGTGGCGTGAACCTGGGAGGCAGAGCTTGCAGTGAGCCGAGATCACACCACTGCACTCCAGCCTGGGGGACACAGCGAGACTATGCCTCGAAAAAAAAAGAAAGTACTAAAGTACTAAGAACACAGCATCCTAAGATAGAGAGAGACTGGCCAGCAAATCCCTGGCTTCTGTTTGTTTTTTCCCTAGAAATAAAATCTTCATCAATGCTTTAGCCCAGCATGTCATCTTCCCCTATAGTATAAAACCCAATGTAGGCATCTTGCGAGGGACACTTAGCTGTGGTGCAAGTGAGAAATGCACAGTTGGGACTTAATCCATGCTGGTAAGCTTTTCTGAGGTTCGAGGGACCAGCTAGCAATAAGTAGTAGGCTTCTATTGTCCCTTATTGCCAATCTGTAATTTAAACCTGCTTCATGTAAATTATTGCATTGGGTGTTCTATGTCACCATATTTGGGTAAGTTGGTAGCCAGTACAAAGGAGTGGCCCCATTTTGAAGCAGTAATAGGCAGCAGTGAAGTTAGGCCTCACAATTTTTGGCTGCTACGGCAATACTAATTCCACTACAGTATGTTTGATTATAAATGTGATTAAGTTACTTAATATCTCCAAGGTTCTTTTAGCAAGTATTGAATATTTTCCTTGCAAGATGTAAGAAATTATTCCAATGCTAGTAACTAAATTAAACAAAACAAAACAGATCAAGTAAGATGTTTGATATCTATTTCTAAAGAGAATGCTTAGAGAAGAGTATGCTTGATTGGATAAGGATGAGGAAAGAATGACGATTTGTAGATTTTGAAGGGGTCTTCAGAGAATTTTCAAGGAATTTGTGAAATGGTAATATGGGAGTGCGGCTATATTTCCTTTATATGAATGTGACTTCAAAATATGAGGTTATTTTTTATTTTCCTTATTATCAACATATATAAATTATAACAGGGTGATGTCTTTTATAAATCTGGAAGAGAGATGGAAAAAATAAGGCAACAAAATGGAGAGATAATTTTTAAGGCTATTATGAAAGACTTGAAAGAGAAAAGCAGAAAAGAAATTTATTTTAAAAAGAGCTTGCTGGTGTGAATTGAACTGAAATGTGAGGAAAGAAAATAATGACAAATAGAGGGGATCATGAGGTGTGCAAGGTAACTGAGAAGATGAAGAAAGAAGACATGGGCCCCATTCTCTTCTCTTCTGGAAAGGCCTTGAAAAAACTCAGAAGACATATGTAGTAGCATGCAGATCCTATGATGGCCCCAATGATGTCCACCTTCTGCTTCTTGCCCTTATGTAATCTCCTTTCACTGAGTGTGGGCTGGTTTTAGTGAGTTGTATTTAGTAAAAATAATGGGGCAGAGGGAAAGGGATGTCACTTGTAAGATTAGATTACAAAAAGTCTTTAGTTTCCATCTCTAGCACTTTCCCCCCATCTTTCGTGGTGTGGGCAGTTCTTTCTCATGCGTTCTCTCTCTCTCTCTCTCTTTCTCTCTCTCTCTCTCTCCCCCCCACTCCCCCTCTCCCACCACCCCCCCACCGCCATCCACCCCACCTCACCTCTAATTTTCTCTTTCTTCCTCTCTGTCTTATTACTTGCTCTAGGGGAATCAAGCGGACATGTTGTGCATGATCCTATGTAGATGCCAACATTGCAGAAACTAAGGCCATGAGTCCAGCAGTCCACAAGAAATGGAATCCTTTGAATTTATCGTATAAGTAGATCATTCAGTCCCAACTGACTTTTGAGATGACTGTACTTCTGGCCTGCATTACTATTCTAAATTGAAATTAATAAATAACCCATCTGCATAAAAATTTTCAAAAATTTATTAATGAAATGCTCTAATTATAATACAAAGGAGAATAAAAGGGAATATTTTAATATAATGTAATATGATTTCAATATGTAAATATTCTTGCATGACTACACTTGAAGACATATTGAAGGAGTCCAATGCTTGAATCTATTTGTGATTTCAAAATCAGACTGCTACAGTTGTTTTGCCTTTTCAAATACCACACACAACATTTCTATTGGATTTGATTGTAATTTTCCAAAATGACAAACAACTCTTGTTGCAATAAGGCAAAATACCAACTTCCCTTGAAATATTGAGTAATGACAACTGTAGGATACAGTTATGGCAGCATATTGATTTTTAAAAATTTTTTGTATGTAGGTTATTATTTATTAATTTCAGAATTGTAAAGCAGGCATAGAAAGTAATTATTATAAAAGAAGGGAACTAAATCTAATAGGCTAGCCTAGAGAAAAATCTAAAATACAGAAAGAATGTTGAATCAACTTAGTGGGTGTTAAAGTATCGGCTCAGCAATTCAATGTGAAAACAGCAATATCTAACTGTATATAATTTAAGGAATTCCTGGCCAGTAACCTATGTTTCTTCTTAACTTAAAGTTTGTAACCTTCTCCTTGCAAGATATTGATTCCTTGTAATATTTAACACAATAACCTCAACTATTGTTCTCCAACACCTTTCTTTATTACTCTGTCGTTAGTCAAGCTCTACTTCATTTTATAACAAATTTTAATTCTGCCGTCTTTTTCTATATGTCAACCAGATGATTTATCAATCCAGATCCTTGCTAGAAAGAAGCTATATGACATGAATCCTTCAGAAATTCTGGAATATTTCTAATGTGCACCAAATATGAGCTGAGCATTAATTTTTTATCATCTTTCAATGAGCAATGAGCAACGTACTAGGATTAGAGTTGTCATAATGGGGTTGGTTTTATTATAGTTGTATAAACTTTGGTGCTTTAATGTACGCATTGCTCTTCATTCAGTTTTTACTCGATAATTATTGATGGATTATGAATGTTACTGTCTAGAGATGCTACACAATACAAAGCCACAGAGCTATATAAATGTCTCCTGATAATCTAGTAGGCATTAGTGGGTTAAGCAATTACTAAATAGCGTAACTAAAATGTAAGAAGAACTTCTGCCTATATTAGCAGGAGCATAAAGGCAGGAAGGAAGGAGAAATGAAGGAAAACTAGGAAGAGAAAAAGATGCGGTATTTAATGCAAGGGCAATTGCTTTGAAAGGTTGATGACTCTGGTGGTTTTCAACTGGCCAATAGTGCTGAGTAAGAAATACCCTAAGGTGATTTGCAGAAAAGCCTCCTAGTTTGCAGAACCATATTGCGTTGACATAAAACTCCATAACTCAAACCTGTAAAATCTACACTCTGCATTCAAATGCAGAAAAAATCAAACCCATCTCCTATTATACATCGTTGACTTTCCAAGATAATAACACCTTGCATTCTCTTTTGCTGTCAGGCTACCTTGGCTTGTCTGCAGTCCTTATGAAAGATAAAAATAATGAACTTGTCTTACCACCTTGTGCTAATGCTCCACATGCTCACAAGTCATTAAGATTGTATTTTCTTTCAATTATCATCACAGTCAATATGGTATTCATGGAACTACAAGATTTTCACATCTACTTATAGTTGTGAAACTGGTCACAAAATATGTCCCAGCAGTTCATTTGCACATCCCTAACTGAACCCCAATTTTAGCCTCCAAAGGAATTGTCATGAACTGTCCTCAGGCCCTCACGCTATTCTTTCTCTTCCCAGTTTCAGCAAATGACTTGTTTCTTTCATTTAAAAAACAGCAGTGACTGAATAGAAAGGTCCTCAACTTTCCTCCTCTACCTAAAAGTATAACTTTAGGTTTATCTTTACCACCTTCCTTCCAATCTCAGTAAAGAAATAGTCTTACTCTGTTCTAAGGTTAAGCCTTCTCTATCTGT
Source organism: Macaca thibetana thibetana (assembly GCF_024542745.1). Lineage (NCBI taxonomy): Eukaryota > Metazoa > Chordata > Mammalia > Primates > Cercopithecidae > Macaca > Macaca thibetana. Next base: position 96,133,860 of record NC_065591.1, on the reverse strand, counting down.
AAAATCTTCAATCTATTCATAGTCTTCTATAAAATTGTTCCTTAAATTTTTCTCACTCTAATTTATGCAATTTATCCCTCCCCGTTTCTCTTACTTCGTAGTCTACAAACACACACTCAAAATTCCCACCTACACACAAATGTCTTCACTCCAGCCTCCTCAAGCTACTCTTCTATCTCTACAATTTCCATGATTATTCATGTTTAAAAAAAATAGTAAGTCACTGTCTCCACTTAGTTTCTTCAATCCACTCAAATTTGTTTTTTTGTTTCTAACAATTAAAATTATTCCCAAACTTTCCCATGCTCACTTGCTTAACACTGTCATTCACTAACACATTCTTCAGGTCTCATGCTTAGTATATGCTCAATAAAAATTTTATGGAATAGTTAAAGTATTTGCAAGTTTCTTGTTAAGCCGGTCAAAGATTTTGATAATCAGTCCCAAATATTTTTTTTCTAGTTCCATCTCTTGTAATTTCAAATGCTGTATCCTCTATTTCAAATTGAGTATAGTCTGAACTCTGAATCAGTCTTCACTGATTTGTTCTTGGAAGAATTTTCTTTTTCTTTGTACCTATTAAGTCCTATGCAAAGGAATTAGAGAATAATAGCTAAGAGTTTGGCATGAGATTTCACATCTCTGGAATTAAATTTTTACCAAGCAACATACCATCTTTATCAATTGTCATTACCTACATATTTTTCAAGGATCATTTGAAATGTCCTCTATCATTATCACCACTAGGGGTGTGGAGGAGGAACACTCCTCTCTTAACGCTGCCTAGAACCCCAGAAACTTTTTTCCCTCTTTGTCCTCATTAGATTGAAAATTTCTCTATGGCTAGAACTGTATTTCTCTATGGCTAGAACTGTGTCCCACTGTTCTTGTTCTTCTCCCAACCTCTCCCATAGCCTCAAAGACAGTGCCTTCTATGTGGAAGTCACTGTGATCTTCTCTAAAGAGGGGCAAATTTGTCATTAGCCCTGTAAATGGAAGCTGGGGGAGATACCAGGAGATAGAGGTTGGTATGGCTCCCTCCAGTTTGAGAGAGAAAAACAAAGAAAAAATATAAGCCATTTCCTGAACCAAAAATCTTAGTTTAGAAAATTAAAATTTTTCTTTAAACATACACTGTGATGGGTGAACTGGACCAAAATAAGTATACACCACCCTTGAGTGGGGAAGGATGGGATTAGTACCTTTTATCTGATGATGTAGTCAGAGTGTGAAGAAAGTCTAAAAATTCAAGTCATCTATTCCAAGATGTTAATTGAAAAGCAAACTGGGGTACCTCTACAATACTTGGTTGCCAAATCTCCTGACTTACACTGAGAAATAGGAGACAAGGAGATAAGGCAAAAATGAGTGAAGAGTCAGAGGGGTCACTGAGTGAGGAGTGTTGATATAAACAAGGAGAATGGTGGGTCAAACGGTCCATGGCGTATAGTCACATATGACAATTTAAAAATGACAGTAGCTATTATTACACTGGTAGTCTCTCAGGATAGTGATTGAGATCTAGGGGACTGATCAAAGAGGCAGTATATTTAAGAAGATGTGAATCAAATATCTAAGCAATCAATCCAAATTGGCTTACTGTGAAAGTCTTTGGGACATACAATTAAAAGCTTCAAGAGAGGAAACAAGGGAAGAGCAAAGACCAAAATCTCAAAGTTGAGCTTGAGAAGTAGAGTCTACAGAATTACCCTAAGGTAACCAAATGGTAGCTGCCTTGACATTGTATGTGTTTCTTGTGGCTGGTGCCTGGGTTGTATGAAGGAGTTGACCTGTGCCTCTAAAATTAACTCCACTGAGCAAAACTATCCCCAGATTTTGTAGGAACTTTTACCTCAGAGTAGAAATGCATCCTTGTGTCTGAACTTCATCCTGGAATTATTCTGGAAAAGAAAATAATTGGCAGAGCCTCAGTTTTACTCTTTCATGTATCTAATATTTAATTTAATACTTAATATATTCCCCAAAGCAGAGAAATAAAGAAGGCAAAAATTATAGCTTTGAAAAGAGGAGGTATGAGTGTAAAGACAGTGAAGTTTGTCACTTTAATTTGAAGAATAGAAGCAGGGAATGTTTCTGGAGACAATAGGAACATAGCAAAATAAATGGTTTGAATTGAGAGTTGGAGCCCCAGCAGTGACTAACAAAAGCTGGACACTCGTGAAGTATAAAAAGAGGTTGAGGTGAGGTTCTATCTATGACACTGGAGGCCAGTAGTGAACCATGTACTCCTGCAATCACATGCCAACATGATATAGGGTCTGGCAAGTTTTTGGTTGTGGTTGGGTTGTATGCTATATCTCATCTGAGAGGCCATTCAAAGTGTTAAGCAAGTGGCGATGAGTGTTTAGGAGTTCTGGTTCTATAAGTGACACTGGACTTTGAATCCTGGATCTGCCATCTTTTGAGTGTAAGATATAAAAGAAGTTAAGAAGTATGATTTTGGAGAAATGTGTGACAGTAGGGGTGATGGATGGTACACATTAATTAACATCTGGGAGCCAAGACACCCCGATGTTGGACCTTTCCAACTGAGCCAACTCAGAGAAGAGGAGAGTTCCTTCTCATTCCTAAAGTGACTGTCATTTTCTGACCACTCCAGTAATATTATTAAATCTAAAGAGTTGAGTAGTCTCAGAGTAACTGAGGCCATAGGCAGCTTCGCAGTCTTAGAAGGCTGAAGCCAACAGCATGAAACAGCTTTGACAATGTCATGATGACTTGAAAGACACGACTTGAAGCATGTATAAACAATTGTCAAGGAAACAAAGTGTTAGCAAACAAAAGTCCTATCAACTGCTTATTCGACTTTGTTTTTAATCAAAGTTGAGGAATATCTGAATGGCTTACATGATCAAGTTTAGTCTTTGTAATAACTCTATGAAGTATATAAGGTAGTCTTGATGGCATAGAAAATTAAGGATGAAAATAGTGAAAGAAACATACCCATAATCACAAAACTTGTAAAACAAGAGCAAAGTTTTAGACTGAACTTTTTTTCTCTATGTCTCCCATTCTGTCTCTCACCTAGTCACCTAGTGGTGGGTTGATGGAGCTATCACATGCACATGAAGCTAATAAAACTGCATTTCTTTGAAATCATCCTTTTGCCCAGCCATTTCCTGAGCCTTCTCAGTCTTATCCAGCAAGCTGCATTGAGATGTCTTGCTCTGCTGTTTTCAGCAATTTGCATGTTCTATAACTGTTTGGTGAGACAGTCTGGAAGTCATGCCTAGATGACATCTCTGCTGTTTAACAGGAAATATTGTCTTTCTTTTAACTTTGTATGTCTTCAGCCAAATAATTTTACTTCTCCAAATTTAACCAAACAACAAAGCAATCACTAACTACAAAGATGCATGCTATCTAAGCTTGTTTTGTTTTTGCTTCTGTTTTCTTAAATCGACCTAGAACAATTCATCTCTGTTGGACAATGCATTTGCCCTTTGAAAATTTGCTCTTTCTTAAGCAAATTTTTAAGCAATGGCATAAAAAAGGGAATGACATGTTGCCCCTGCCACCCACCCAAAACTTTTTTAAAAAGCACTTTAGGTCCTTGATATGGTTTGGATTTGTGTCCCTACCCAAATCGCATGTTGAATTGTAATCCCCAATGTTGGAAGAAGGGCCTGGTGGGAGGGGATTGGATCACTGGGGTAGACTTCCCTCTTGCTGTTCTCATGAGAGTGAGTTCTCATGAGATCTGGTTGTTTAAAATTGTGTAGCACCTCACCCTTCTCTTTCTTCCTCATTCTCTGGCCGTGTAAGATGTGCCTGCTTCCCCTTCACCTTATGCCATAGTTTTAAGTTTTCTGAGGCCTCCCCAGCCATCCTTCTGGTACAGCCTGTGGAACTATGAATCAATTAAACCTCTTATCTTTATACACACATATATATATATACACCCACAAAGGGGAGTTCACTTGGAGAATTGTCTCTCACAATCACGAAGTCCCACAATAGGCTGTCTGCAAGCTGAGGAGCCAGGAAGCCAGTCTGAGTTCCAAAACTGCAAAAGGAGGGAAGCCAATAGTGCAGCCTTCAGTTTGTGGCTGAAAGTCTGAGAGCCCCTTGCAAATCACTGGTATAAATCCAAGAGTCCAAAATCTGAAGAACCTGGAGTCTGATGTCCCAGGGCAGGAAACATCCAGCATGGGAGAAAGATGGAGTCCAGAAGACTTAGCTAGTCTAGTTTTCCACCTTCTTCTGCCCGCTTTTATTCTGGCCATGCTGGCAACTGATTAGATTGTACCCACTCAGATTAAGGATGGGTTTGCCTTTCCCAGTACACTGACTAAAATGTTAAACTCTTTTGGTGGCACCCTCACAGACACACCCAGGAATGATACTGTGCATCCTTTAATCCAATCAAGTTGACAATCAATATTAACCATCACAACTAGTCTCTAGTAGTTCTTTATAGCAGTGTGAGAATGGACTAATACAGTACTCATTCCAGGTATCTCATTTCCCCCACAGTTCCCTACTGTGAGGTATGCTATATAATCATCTTACTTGAGTAGCTAAATTGAGCCAGAAGCTCTTTCAGGCACATTTGGGTGGGTGGTAGCATGCATTAGAAAAATATGCATGCTTCATAGTTAGACTTTATTTTGAATCCCAGTCTTCACCCTTATGGTGGTGTGACCTTAAGCAAGCCAAAACTTCTAGAAACTCCAGTTTCTGTATTTGTATAATGTCTCTTATGAGAGGGGCAGAGCAAGATGGCCAAATAGAAGCCTCCACCAATTGTCTCCCCAACATGAGAAACAAATTTGACAACTATCTACACGTAAAATCACCTTCGTAAGAACCAAAACTCAGCTGAGCAAATGCAGTCCCAGTTTTACCTTCATATTGCTGAAAAGGGCACTGAAGAGGGTAGGAAAAACAGTCTTGAATCACTGATGTCACTTCTCCCCATCTCCTGGCAGTGACTGGGTGGTATGAAAAGAGAATCTGAGGGTTGGAGGAGGGAGAACACAGTGTCTGTGGACTGTGCAATGAACTCAGGGCAGCCCTGTCACAGCAGAAAGAAAAATCTGGCTGAACTCAGCTAATGCCTGTCCATGAGGGAGCATTTAGACCAGCCACAGCCAAAGGGGAATGGCTCATCCCAGTAATCAGAACTTGAGCTTTGACAAGCCTTGCCACCATGAGCTAAAGTGCTCTGGAGTTGTAAATAAACTTGAAAGGGAATCTAGGCTACAAGGACTGCAACTCATAGTCAATCCCTAGAGTGGTACTCAGCTGGGAGCCAGTAGACTTGGCAAGCACATGACCTAATGAGACATCAGCTGGAGTTGCTAAAGGAGTGCTTGCACCACCCCTTCTCACACCCCAGTTAGTGCAGTTCATAGCAATGAAAGTGACTCTCTTCTGCTTGAGGAGAGGAGAGAGAAAAGTAAAGAGGACTTTGTCTTTCATCTTGGATACAAGCTCAGCCACAATAGCATAGAACACAGGGCAGAGTCATGAGGCCCCCATTCCAGGCCCCAGTTCCCAGACAACATTTCTAGACACACATGGAGTGAGAAGGAAACTCCTTGACATGAAGGGAAAGATCCAATCCTGGCAGGATTCATCACCTGCTGACTGAAGAGCCCATGGGCTCTGAATAACCAGCATTGATATACCGATAATACATTGTGGGCCTTCAGTGAGACTTTGAGACATACTGGCTTCAGGTGAGACCCAGCACAGTTCCAGATGTGGTGGTTATGGGGCGAGATTCCTTCTGCTTTAGAAAATCACAGGAAAAAGTAAAGGGGACTTTGTCTTGCACTTTAGGTACCAGTTTAGTCACAGTGGAGTAGAGAAGCAAGTGGGCTCTTGGGGACCTGGATTTCAGGCCTCAACACTTGGAAGGCATTTCTGGACCTACCTTGGGCCAAAGGGGAGCCCACTACCCTGAAGGATGTGTCCCAGGCCCAGCAGTCTTCATTACAACCTAACTGAAGAGCCCTCATGCCTTATGTGAACCTCAGTGATAGCCTGACAGTACTCCCCATTGACCTGTGGGGGTGTTGGCCAAGGGGATGGTTTCTCTGCTTGTGGAAAGGGGACAGAAGAGCAGGAAGGACTTTGTATTGTGGTTTGAGTGCTAGCTTAGCCATAGTAATATAGAATACTAGGTAGGTTTCTTAAGTTTTTGATTCCAGTCCCTCCCCCAGGTGACATCTTTGCCCAGAGCCTGGGGGAACTCACCACCCTGAAGGGAAGAACATAAGCCTGGCTTGCTTCACCACCTGCTTATTGTAGAGCCCTAGGGCCATCAGTGAACATACATGGTAACCAGGTAGTGGTTACAGCAGGTCTTGGGTGAGAAATAGGGCTGTGCTGGGTTCAGGAATGACCCAACACCATCCCAGCGGTGGTGGCCACAGGGAGATTTGTGTCACCCAATCCCTACTCCACATGGTTCAGAACAGAGAGAGGGATTTTGTTTGGGAGAAAGTAAGGGAAGAAAGCAAGAATCTCTGCCTGGTAATTCAAGAATTCTCCCAGATCTGAGCCAAAACCAAGACTCCTCTATGAGTCTTCATGAACCACGGACTTACTAAGGTTGAGGTTTCCCCTAATGCAGACATGGATTAGATCGCAACATCCAAATACCTTCAAATACCTGAAGAGCCTTCAAAGAAATATGGGTACAAACAAGCCCATACTAAGAACACTATAATAAATACCTAACTTGTCAAAGCTCAGAAGCTGATGAATATCCACAAGCATCAAGACCATCCAGGAAAACATGACTGATAAAATGATCTCAACAAGGCATCAGCAACCAATCCTGAAGAAACAGTGATATGTGACTTTTCACATGGAGAATTAAAATAGCTGTTTTGAGGGAACTCCATGAAATTCAAGGTAAGACAGAGAAGTAACTCAGAAATCTATCAAATAAATTTAACTAAGAGATTGAAATAATTAGAAAGGATTAAGCAGAAATCCTAGAGTGGAAAATGCAATTGACATAATGAAGAATACATTGAGTCTTTTAATAGCAGAAGTGATCACATAGAAAAAAGAATTAGTGAGCTTGAAGACAGGCTATTTGAAAATACGCAGTCAGAGAAGACAAAAGAAAAAAGGTAGAAAACAATGAAGCTTGTCTACAAGATCTAGAAAACAGCCTCAAAGGGGCAAATCTAAGAGTTATTGGCATTAAAGAGGAGATGGATAAAGAAATAGGCATAGAGAGTTTATTCAAAGAGATAGTAACAGAGAACTTCCCAACACAGAGAAGAATATTAATATTCAAGTACAAGAAGGTTATAGAACACAAAGCAGATTTAACCCAAAGAAAACCACCTCAAGACATTTAATAATTAAACTCACAAAGGTCAAGGACAAAGAAAGAATCCTAAAAGCAGCAAGAAAACGGAAAAAAATAACACACTGCAGCTCCAATATGTATGGCTGTAGACTCTTCAGTGGAAACCTTAAAGACCAGGAGAAAGTGGCATGATATATGTAAAGCACAGAAGGAAAAAAAAAATTACCCTAGCAGAGTATATCTTCCTAACATATCCTTTAAACATGAAAGGGACATAAAGATTTTCCAAGAAAAGCAAAAGCTGAGGGTTTTATCAACATCAGACCTATCTTACAAGTAATGCTAAAGAGAGTTATTCAATCTAAAATAAAAGATTGTTAATGCACAATAAAAAAATCATCTGAAAGTACAAAATTCACAGGTAATAATAAATACACAGACAAGCAGAGTATTATAACATGTAGTGTGATATGTAAACTACTCATATCTTAAGTAGAAAGACAAAAAAAAGACCAATCAAAAATAATAACTACAACAACTTTATAAGATGTAGACAGTACAAGAATACAGAGATAGAAACAACAAAAACTTAAAAAGCAGGAAAATGAAGTGAAGATGTAGAGGTTTTTTTAGTTTTCTTTTTGCTTATTTGTTTAGGCAATCAGTGTTAAGTGTCATCACTTCAAAATAATCGGTTATGAGATAGTATTTTCAAGTGTCATGGTAAGCTTATATAAAAAATAACAGATACACATAAAATAAAGAGCAAGAAATTAAAACATACCACCAGAGAATATCTCCTTCATTATAAAGATAACAGAATGAAAAGAAAGAAGAGACCACAGAACAACCAGAAAACAAATAACAAAATGACAGAAATAAATCCTTACTTATCAGTAATAACATTCAATGTAAATTGATTAATCTCTGCCATCAAAAGACATAAAGTGGCTGAATGGATTTAAAAATAACCCAATGATCTGTTTCCTACAAGATATACACTTCACCTATAAAGATATACATAGACTGAAAGTAAAGGGATGCAAAAATATATTCCATGGTAATGGAAACCAAAAAATAGCAGGAATAGTTATACTTATGTCAGATAAAATAGATTTCAAGACAAAAACTATAAGGAGAGACAAAAAAGGTCAGTATGTAATGATAAAGGGATCAATTCAGCAAGAGGATATAACAATGGTAAATATATACGTACCCAACACTTGAGCACCCAGATATATAAAGTGAATGTTATTAGAGCTAAAAAGAGAGATAAACCTCAGTACAATAATAGGTGGAGACTTTGACACCCCACTTTCAGCACTGGACAGGTCATCCAGACAGAAAACCAACAAAGAAATACTGGACTTAATCTGGAGTATAGGCCAAATGGACCTCATAGTTACTTACAGAACATTTCATCCAATGTCTGAAAGAATATACATTTTTTTCCTCGGCACATGGATCATTCTCAAGGATAGAACATCTGTTAGGTAACAAAACAAGTATTAAACTCTCCAAAAAATGAAATAATATCAAGCATCTTCTCTGACCACAATGAAATAAAATTAGAAATCAAAAACAAGAGAAATTTTGGAAATTATACAAACACGTGAAAATTAAATGATATGCTCCTGAATGACCAGAGAGTCAATGAGTAAGAAGTAAATTGAAAAATTTTTTGAAACAAATGATAATGGAACTACAACATATCAAAAGCTATGAGATATTATGAAAGTAGTACTAAGAGGAAAGTTTATCACTATAAGTGCCTACATCATAAGATAAGAAAAATTCTCAATAAATAACCTAGAAAAAGCATCTTAAAGAACTAGAAAAGCAAGAGCAAACCAAATCCAAAATTAGGAGAAGAAAATAAATAACAAAGATAAAAGCAGAAATGATTTCTATCAAATATTTAAAGAAGAACTAATACCAATCCTTCTGAAACTATTCCAAAAAATAGAGGGGGAGGGAATACTTCCAAATTCACTTGACGAGGCCAGTATTACCTGATACCTAAACCAGAATAAGGCACATCAAAAACAAAACAAAACAAAACAAAACAAAAAAACTATAGGCCAATATCGCTGATGAATATTGATGCAAAAATCCTCCACAAAATATTAGCAAACTGAATTCATCAACACATTATAAAGATCTTTCATCATGACCAAATGGGATTTACCCCAAATGGCAAGGACAGTTCAACATACATAAATCAGCAATGTGGTATATCCTCTCAATGATATAAAAGAAAAAAACCATATTATAATTTCCATTGATGCTAAACAAGCATTGGATAAAAGCCAACATCCCTTCACAATAAAAACGCTAAGAAAACTGGGTATATACCTGTAGTCTCAGCACTTTGGGAGGCTGAAGTCAGAGGACTGCTTGAGCACAGGAGTTTGAGACCAGCCTGGGCAACACGGTAAGACCTCATTTCCACCAAAAAATAAAAAATAAAAATAAATAAATATTAGCTCGACATGGTAGCCTGTGCCTCTGGTCTCAGCCACTCAGCAGTTGGAGGCAGCATGATCACCTGATCATGGAAGGTTGAGGCTGCAGTGAGCCATGATGCACCACTGCACTTCAGCATGGCTGACAGAGCAAGACCCTGTCTCAAAATAACAAAAAAATGAGTACAGAAGGAACGTACCCCAGCATAGTAAAAATCATATATGACAGACCCAAAGTTAGTATCATATGGCTGGGGAAAACCTGAAAGCCTTTTCTGTAAGTTCTAGAACACAATAAGGATGCCCATTTTCACCACTGTTATTTAACATAGTACTGGAAGTCGAAGCTATAACAATCAGACAACAGAAAGATATGAAGGGCATCCAAATTGGAAAGACAGACATGAAATTATTGTTGTTTGCTGATAATATAATCTTATATTTGGGAAAACCTAAAAACTCCATCAAAAAACCTATTAGAACTGATAAACGGATTCAATAAAGTTGCAGAATATAAAATCAACATTCAAATAGATCCCATTTGTCTGTTTTGGCTTTTGTAGCCATTGCTTTTGGTGTTTTAGTCATGAAGTATTTGCCCATGCCTGTGTCCTAAATGGTATTGGCTAGGTTTTCTTCTAGGCTTTTTATGGTTTTAGGTCTTACATTTAAGTCTTTAATCCATCTTGAGTTAATTTTTGTATAAGGTGTAAGGAAGGGATCCAGTTTTAGCTTCCTGCATATGGCTAGCCAGTTTTCCCAGCACCATTTATTAAATAGGGAATCCTTTCCCCATTGCTTGTTTTTGTCAGGTTTGTCAAAGATCAGATGTTTGTAGATGTGTGGTGTTATTTCTGAGACCTCTGTTCTGTTCCATTGGTCTATATATCTGTTTTGGTACCAGTACCATGCTGTTTTGGTTACTGTAGCCTTGTACTATAGTTTGAAGTCAGATAGTGTGATGCCTCCAGCTTTGTTCTTCTTGCCCACGATTGTCTTGGCTTTGAGGGCTCCTTTTTGTTTCCATATGAAATTTAAAGTAGTTTTTTCCAATTCTGTGAAGGAAGTCAGTGGTAGCTTGATGGGGATAGCATTGAATCTATAAGTTACTGTGGGTAGTATTGCCAATTTCATGATATTTATTCTTCCTATTCATGAGCATGGAATGTTCTTCCATTTGTTTGTGTCCTCTTTCTTTTCCTTGAGTAGTAGTTTGTAGTTCTCCTTGAAGACGCCCTTCACATCCCTTGTAAGTTGGATTCCTAGATATTTTATTCTCTTTGTAGCGATTGTGAATGGGATTTCACTCATGATTTGGCTCTCTGTTTGTCTGGTATTGGTGTATAGTTATGTTTCTGATTTTTGCACATTGATTTTGTATTCTGAGACTTTGCTGAAGTTGCTTATCAGCTTAAGGAGTTTTTGGGCTGAGACAACGGGGTTTTCTACATATACAATCATGTCATCTGCAAACAGAGACAATTTGACTATCTTTTTTCCTAATTGAAAACCTTTTATTTCTCTCTCTTGCCTGATTGCCCTGGCCAAAACTTCCAATACTATGTTGAATAGGAGTGCTGAGAAAGGGCATTCTTGTCTTGTGCCGGTTTTCAAAGGGAATGCTTCCAGTTTTTGCCCATTCAGTATGATATTGGCTGTGGCTTTGTCATAAATAGCTCTTTTTATTTGAGATACATTCCGTCAATTCCTAGTTTATTGAGTTGTTACCATGAAGTGTTGTTGAATTTTGTCAAAGGTCTTTTCTGCATCTATTGAGATAATCATGGTTTTTGTTGTTGTTCTGTTTATGTGATGGATTACATTTATTGATTTGCATATGTTGAACCAACATTGCACCTCAGGGATGAAGACAACTTGATTGTGGTGGATAAGCTTTTTGATGTGCTGCCGGACTCGGTTTGCCAGTATTTCACTGAGGAATTTTGCGTCAATGTTTGTCAGGGATATTGGCCTAAAATTTTCTTTTGTGTGTGTGTCTCTGCCAGGTTTTTGTATCAGGATGATGCTGTCCTCATAAAATGAGTTAGGGAGGATTCCTTCTTTTTCTATTAATTGGAATAGTTTCAGAAGGAATGGTACCAGCTCCTCTTTGTACCTCTGGTAGAATTCAGCTGTGAATTTTTCTGGTCCAGGACATTTTTTGGTTGGTAGGCTATTAATTATTGCCTCAATTTCAGAACCTGTTTTTGGTCTATTCAGAGGTTCGACTTCTTCCTGGTTTAGTCATGGGAAGGTGTATGTGTCCAGGAATTTATTCATTTCTTCTAGTTTTCTTGTTTATTTGCATAGAGGTGTTTATAGTGTTCTCTGATGGTAGTTTGTATTTTTGTGGGATCAGTGGTGATATCCCCTTTATCATTTTTACTGCATATATTTGATTCTTGTCTCTTTTATTCTTTATTTTTCTGGCTAGCGGTCTATTTAGTTTGTTGATCTTTTCAAAAAACCAGCTCCTGTATTCGTTGATTTTTTGAAGAGTTTTTTTGTGTGTCTCTATCTCCTTCAGTTCTACTCTGATCTTAGTTATTTCTTCTGCTAGCTTTTAAATGTGTTTGCTCTTTCTTCTCTAGTTCTTTTAAGTGTGATGTTAGGGTGTCAATTTTAGATCTTTCCTGCTTTCCCTTGTGGACCTTTAGTGCTATAAATTTCTCTCTACACATTACTTTAAATGTGTCCCAGAGATTCTGGTACGTTGTGCCTTTGTTCTCATTGATTTCAAAGAACATCTTTATTTCTGCCTTCATTTTGTTATTTAGCCAGTAGTCATTCAGGAGCAGGTTGTTCAGTTTCCATGTGGTTGTGCGGTTTTGAGTGTAACACAAGAAGAGAAAACCAAACACCGCATGTTTTCACTCATAAGTGGGAATTGAACAATGAGAACACATAGACATAGGGAGGGGAATATCACACACTGGGGCCTGTAAGGGCATGAGGGGCTCGGGAAAGGATAGTATTAGGAGAAATACTTAATATAAATGATGAGTTGACGGGTGCAGCAAACCAACATGGCACATGTATACCGCTATAACAAACCTGCACACTGTGCTCATGTACCCCAGAACTTAATCTATAATAAAAAAATCAACATTCAAAAACCAGTAGCATTTCAGTATCCAACAATAGATACAGGGCAACCTGAAAAAGAAATAAAAAAGTAATCCCATTTACAATTGCCAAAAATAAAATTAAATAGCTAGGAATGAATTCAACCAAAGAAGTGAAAGATCTCTATAATGAAAATTATAAAGCACTGATGAAAGAAATTGAAAAGGACACACAAAAGTGGAGATATTTTATGTTCATGGATTGGAAGAATCAATATTATTAAAATGCCCATACCTCCCAAAGCAATCTACAGATCCAATGAAATCTCTATCAAAATACCAATGACATTCTTCACAGAAATAGAAAAAAAACAATTCTAAATGTATATGGAACCACAAAAGATGCGGAATACCCAAAGCTATCCTAAGCAAAAAGAACAAAATTGGAAGAAACACATTACCTGACTTCAAGTTATATTATGGAGCTATAATAACCAAAACAGTATGGTACTGGAATAAAAACAGACACATAGACCAGTGGAACAGAATAGAGAACCCAGTAACAAACCCACACACCTACAGTGAACTCATTTTTGACAAAGGTTCCAAGAAAATACACTGAGGAAAAGGCAGTCTCTTCAATAAATGGTACTGGGAAAACTAGATATCCATATGCAGAAGGATGAAACTAGAGCCCTATATCTTGCCATATACAAAAATCAAATTAAAATGGATTAAAGACATCTAAGACCTCAAATCACAAAACTACTATCCGAAAACTTTCTGGAAAATTTCTAGGACATTGGATTAGGTAAAGATTTATTGAGTAATACCCCACAAGTTCAGGCATCAAAGTAAAAATGAACAAAAGGGTTCACATCGAGTTAAAAAGCTTCTGCATAGCAAAGGAAACAACAAAGTGAAAAGACAACCCACAAAATAGGAGGAAATGATCGCAAACTACTCATCTGACAAGAGATTAATAATTAGAACATAGAAGGAGTTCAAACAACTCTGTAGAAAAATATCTAATGTGATTAAAAATTGGCAAAACATCTAAATAGACATTTATCAAAAGAAGGCATGCAAATGGCAAAACAGGTTTGTGAAAAAGTCCTCAACATCACACTGATCTTCAGAGAAAGGCAAATCAAAACTACAAAGAGATATCATCTCACCCAAATTAAAATGGATTATATCCACAAGACAGGCAATAACAAATGCTGATAAGGATGTGGAGAAAGGAAACACATGAACACTGTTAGTGGGAATGGAAATTAGTACAACCACTATGGAGAACAGTTTGGAGGTTTCTCAAAAAACTAAAAAACTATCATGTGAACCAGCAGTCCCACTACTAGGTATATACCCCAAAGAAAGGTAATCAATATATTGAAAAAGTATCTGCACTCCCATGTTTGTTGTAGCACTATTCACAATAGCCAAGATTTGGAAGCAACCTAAGTATCCATCAATAGATGTATGGATAAAGAAAACGTGGTACTTATACACACTGGAGTACTATTTAACCATAAAAAGAATGAGGTTCTGTCGTTTGCAACAACATGGATGGAACTGGAGGTCATTCTATTAAGTGAAATAAGCAAGACACATAAAAACAAACTTCACATGTTCTCACTTATTTATGGGAGCTAAAATTTAAAACAAGTGAACTCAGGGATATAGAGAGTAAAACTATGGTTAGCAGAGGCTGTGAAGGGTAGTGGGAGGGTTTGGAGGAGGTGGGGATGGTAAAAGGGTACAAAAAAATAGAAAAAAATGAATAAGACCTAGTATTTGAGAACACAATAGGATAAATGTATTCAATAATATTTTAATCATACATTTTAAAATAACTAAAATAATATAATTGGATTGTTTGTAACACAAAGGATAAATGCTCAAGTTGATAGATACCCCATTTACCACTATGTTATTATGACACATTACATTCCTGTATGAAACTATCTCATGTATCTCATAAATATATACAATGACTATATACCCACAGAAATTAAAAATTTTTAAAAACCATTTTGAAAGTTAAAAAATTAAAAAATAGCCCCTACTACTAACTTGAAATTCTAAAGACAAAAAATTCTGTAGAGAAGGTAATGCATTAATCCATATCATCTATTGACACCTTAGTTAGAATATCCAAACTCTTCTGATTGGATAAATAAGCTGAAAGTTTTTTCCTAAACAATAAATCACACTTTACGTATTTTGATAGAAGGGAGGGTGGAGAGAACTCTACTTTAGGGACATTGCTCTGGAAGAACTGCTCTGTGAGGGGTGGGATTTTGGAGAGGTCTTGAGCAGCAGAGGCATCATCAAGCCCCAGCAAGAGGTAAGGGGAGGGCCTAGCAAAAAAAAAAAAAAAAGTATCCTAAAAAGTGTAGAGAGGTATGGATGAGTAGTAGTATTATTTTCTGCTAAGGGCACAAGAAAAGGTCTTTAGAATAATAGCAGGTTAAATATTCATGTGTTTATCGATTGTATATCTCCCACAGTGGAACATAACCTACATGATTGACACAGTTTTCATTCACCTCTCTGTCTTTCACATCTACCACAGACCTGGAACTTCATAGGTACTTATTAAATATTTACTATATTAATAAATAAACAACAAGCTTCTACTAATTAGGCACTAATGAGTGCCTAACTCTGTGTTAACCTGTGTATCCATAGTCCCATTTAATCTTTACAACTACCCTTCAATGCAGGCATTGTCTTCGTTTATAAACAAAGAAACTGAGGCAAAAGGAGTTTAAAACTTTTACCAAGGTCACGTAACTAATAGGCAAATAAATCGAGATTTAAACCCAGGTCTATCCAGCTCTAATCCGTTCTTTTTCCATTATACCTTACTGAACAAATAGCTACATGGTGCCTCCATAGCAGACATTACTGCTCATATCCCCCTCAGAATTCACCTATAAAGGATGAAGCCTTCCTACTGCAATTACTTAAAGCTATTTCTATTTTTATGGCTGAGGGAGCATGCTTGGCCTGCATACAAGCCAGAAGTGCCAGAAAATTGTCCTACAAACAGTCATCAAATCAATGACAGTTGGGCTGTTAGAGAAAAAAAATGCCAACTTTTTCATCATTTGGTTGGGTAACCCTGAGGCATGATCTGTCCTATCTCCCATAAGTAGAATTGAGCCCAGTTGCCCACAGGGGTCCCCCACTAGATAACATCCACTTTACTGACCTTGTCCCCTTCTCTGATTCACTTGCCGACTACCCTTTTGGTACTTTCAGAAATCACCTTCCAAATAAACTATTTATACCCAAACCATTTTCTCAGGGTCTGCTTTTAGAGAACTGAACTTAAGACAGTCTCTCTCAATGATCCCCGGGACTCATGGTTTTAGCTCTGGAACAGGCTCTTGGGGACAGCTGAGCTTAGGTTACTGGGAATCAAAGAAATGAGAAAGGATTAATGACTGGGCACCACTTTGCCACATCTCATTCAGATATGTACATTTCTTTATCAGTCTCAGTCTGAATATCCTCATTTATATACAGAGGGCTTTTTAATACTTTGGGCATTTTCAAGACCCATCCATGTTAGGATGCATTAATAGTATCCAACAAGAGGCAAAGGTATAAGTTCTCTTAAGGAGTTTTAACATTCTATTTTGTAATAGTAATAAAATATGCTAAGAGAATGTTTCTAAGAACTGACTGACATTGAACACTGTCTGTCAATATGTGGAGCTTATAATGATCACGTAAAAATGCACTCTGTATCAATTCCTTTTGCTTATAGACTTCACCACAAAATATGATATTTTTATTCACATTTACAACAGTATTGAGGTTTCCAGAGTGTTTTATATTCAGCTGTTTCATTAACATCCATCTTTCTTGAACTTTATTATTGATCCATAAGTAAGTAATTCTACCTTACAGCAGAGTTTATAGAGCAGCCAGAGAAATAAACTCAGGAGTAGAATCAGGGTACATTCAGTTTAATTTTCCACTGAGACTTGGGAAATTAAACCATACCCTGTTAGTTCCATTTTCCCAATGAAATTTTTTTTTGAAGAAACTCTGTTGACAGACAACCAATGTTAAAATAGATTATGTAAGAACCAGATTGATGTAGAAGGAAATTTTAACATGAATAGGAAGAAAACAAATACAAGTGTGGGCTTGTGACTAACCCAGGACAAGAACATTTAACCAGAGTGCAGTAGCAGAATTTCATTCTGTCAGAGCCACATGTCTGCTTGCTCACTCCTGATTTCAGGGCCTGACTCAGTACCAGGCCCAGAAGGGGCACTGAAGTATTTGTTAAACCAATTAATAAGTGACAAGAAAATGTGTGTGTGTGTGTGTGTGTGCTATTTAAAAACATTGGCCCATTTTTAAAGGTGTCCATGATGTACTAGAAGATGAGTGTGTTTTATTTAAAAACATGGCCCCATTTTTAAAGGCATCCATGGTAAACCAGAAACTCAGAGAGCAAAGAAAGCTCAGTTTCTTAATGTCAGACTACTTACGTTTTATTTCTGTGAAGGTTTCAAGAAATAACATACCTCTGTCGTGAAAAGCAAATGTTTTCCCTAATTTCAGCAAAAGACTTTCATAAGGAAAAATCACAGTAAGTGGCCCAATCGTCACTCAATGACTGCCCTTTAAATGAAGGGTATCTCCCAGCACACTAAAAGGAGTATCTCCAATAAAATTAAACTCAGGCTTCCGGAGCAATTGCCTTGAACCATTTTTCTGTGCCCTATCCTTGCTTTTGTGCCCCATTCCTTCCTATCTGGCTTTTAATCTTCTTGAGTGTCTACTGAGTTCTGGAAGAGATTCACCTGAGATTTTTAATACCCATTAATGCACAAAATGCAGCCTAAATCAAAGAGCATGATACTCCAATTAAACAGATTGTATTGACTAATGAAAGGAAAAAATGATCTATGCCAGGGCATTTTTGCTTCAGTGGTAGACTCTTAAGTTCTTTTAAGTTCTCGTGCTTTCTTGATGTGGAAATATTTAGGTAGATTTACCCTGACCACACTAGTTTCACCTCAATAGAAAACTGTATCACCAAGGAACATTCTAATTTGTTTTTTTATTATTATATTTTTCTAGTTTTCAATACAGTTGTTCACAGTTATTTTGAGTTTCTCCATGAACTTCAACAATAAATTATTCTCAGTATCTCCCCTGTATTTTGCAAAGCAGGAGACTGCTGTGAAGACGTAGGGCCTTTTTAAACCAAACCACCCAAACGAATGACAGAGAGAAGTGTTGACATGAGCTCAGCGCTGAGTGCATAATACATATTTAATATATAATTTGAATTAAATTGAATTAATTTATTTGAAGTGCTGTCCTCTGGTTTTGCATTTTTCCTCAATTCTTTGACTTAAAAGATAATAACTTGTAGATTTCTATTCAGCCAAATAATTTATATATGCCTATTCTTACTGGAAAAAAAAATGGTTTTGACATTCTCCTACGTACATTGGCTCATTTTGCATATATGCCTTTTGATCATTTTTTTTTAAATGAACACCATTTAGAAATAAATTTTCTCTTGTTTAATGACAATTCAAAGATTGTTAGAGCTTATGATCCAAATATAAACAATGGTAGAGTCTTTTGAATGTTTTATACCAGTTGTCCATTATTAATGAGTTATGCAGCACTGAAAATAATTAGGATGCAAAATCAAAATAGCTTTGCATGCATTATTGGTGTCTGGTATTTCTCATTGTTATTACGAGTAGCACAGATGGAACAAACAATACTGTTGCTTTCATGCTAGCTATTTATTTATTATTATTTTGCTTTGAGACAGGGTCTCACTGTGTCTCCCAGACTAGATAACAGTGATGTGATCATAGCTCACTGCAGTTTCAATTACCCCAGCTTAACCTATCCTCCCACCTCAGTCTCCCTAGTAGCTGAGACCACAGACATGAGTCACCATACCTGGCTAATATTTTTAAATTTATTTATTTATTTATTTATTTATTTATTTAGTAGAGACTGGGTCTCACTGTGTTGCCCAGGCTTGTCTCAAACTCCTGGGCTCAAGTAATCCTCCTGCCTTGGCCTCACAAAGTGGTAAGATTATAGACATGAGCGACTGAGCCCAGTCTCATGCTGTTTATTTTTATTCATGCATCTTATATTTTAGCTTGCTCCTTTCTAAGACCAAGGGATAATTATTAAGCAGAGAGTAGAGTATATTTCTCTGATGTATGGGTTGAATTGATTACCACATCTAACAGTAATCAAATGTGATATGTAATTCCCATTTGCTAAAAGTTAAAATGTATAAATACCCTTCCATAGGCAATGTATATAGAGAAAATATGAATCAAATTGTTGTAAATACAGTCGTTCACCAATGTTTATGCTATAACTGCTGAGGATTTTTATGACCCTGAAATTCCCTACTTCATTACGATAAAAACTCAAACTAAATAATATAACATAGGAAAGAATTCAGAAGGAGGATCAGAAGGAGGAAGGAAGTAGTAGGTTAATATCTTTCCACTAGCCTTTAGTTCATTGCTGCTACTGTCAAGAGCTCTTCAAGGCAGACATTAGGGACCTTCTGATGTTATGCAAGGGCAACGTTTTGCCATCTCCTTCAAACTGGAGAGATGCTGGTCAGAAAAATAAAGCCATTATTAATGAATGAATAAGTATATTTTTCCTGTTTAGTACATACCCAGAATTCTAGCACTTTTTTTTACCGAAACCAATCTAATTCCTAGCCCATTGATGTTGAACTATATCTGACAGTCATCTCTACCCCATTTGCTCAGTTAGATGTCTCAGTAATGTTAGATGCTTAAAACATGTGCTGACTATTCTCTTTTCTTGTCCATATTTTTCACTATATTTTAAACCTTGAGGCTCAAATCTGTGTCTTGTTCACTATAGTATCATTCTCTAAGATCTCTGAAGTTCTCAATTTCTATACTTCTAGAATGAATACATTTAAGATATCCTGTGTGTTCTTACAAAGAATAAAATGACAAAATTTTACCTGCATAAAGACCTAATAACCTGTGAATAACCTCATCCTAGAACTTATTGAGATGTTATCAAATAATAATTATTTTATATTAAACATAGAATTGCATTAGCGGTAGTCATAAAAACAATCAGAATTACTTCAGTCCAAGTCATTACCTAACCAATTTATCTGCTTAAATGGTCTTCAATTATCCTATTAGAAAATAACAGCATTTTGTGGTAACCCATTTAGATCCTTAAACACATAAACATTTTTCCTATATTTAGTTATTGAATATGAATATGTTGGTATTATGAATTCATTAATACTTTATTAAAACAATTTGGGATTGTAAAATATTGTTTTCTAGGAATTAAAAACAAGAACATTTTTACCAGGTCTTTACTTTCCTTCAGTCTTGAATTTCACATGAATTTTTAAGTTATTTATTTATTTATTATTTTGAGACAGGATCTCACTCTGTGGCCCAGGCTGGAGTACAGTGGCAACATCTAAGCTCACTGCAACCTCCACCTCCTGGGTTCAAGCTGTCCTCCTGCCTCAGCCTCCTGAGTAACTGGGACTATAGGTGTGTACCACCATGCCTGGCTAATTTTTGAATTTTTAATAGAGACAGGGTTTCACCATGTTGGCCAGGTTGGTCTCAAACTCTTTACCTCAGGTGATCTGCCCAAATTGCTGGGATTACAGGCATGAGCCACCACTCAAAGCCAAATTTCACATGAATTTAAGATTGACCTCACTGCACTCGTACATAAACAGTTGTTAGCTCAGTTAAATAAAATTGCAGTGCAAACATGGGCCAGTATTTCCTTCATTAACTCTAAATTGCTCTTTGACGTGGAAATGCTGATGTCTTCATGATTATTCTGACTGCTCAGACTCTTAAAATATGTTCCCAAGGAAACATTTTATTTTTTTGTTTTCTATAACTTTTCTTTCCTTAACTGTATTGTTAAGGAATACAGTTCTTAAAAGCCTGCCAAGATGTGGCAGGCTAAAGCCACTTAAACTTCTTCAGAAATTGATTGGAAATGGTAGAACCCTGACTGGGCTGTTTGAAATCAGCTTGCCACATAGAGCAATCTGATTGCATGATACCCAGCAGAGTGGAACCCAAGGAAATGGCAAAGCAGAATTGCTCACCAAATGCCCTTCCTTTGCACACTGGCCCAGGATGCTCCATCCCAAGCCAAGGTCTTCCTCTTAGTATGATCCCCATGACTTAGTCTTTTTTCCTCTTATAGCTCCTTATTAATGTTCTCTGTAGGTATTAATCAGTCCTCTATTTGCAATACTAGTATTTTACACCCAGAAAAGCAAAGTGCCAGTATTGTACAACCTCTTTCTTCATGGATCTATGGACTTGTTCCACCTGTCATTTGTTTAGGGGTTCACTGCTGTCATGTTTCTAGGTGTGTACAGTGTGCCCCTTCCCTCAGACCTCAGGTTTCACCTTGCTGAGATCGCTGTGCTCCAGAGCTTCATGCAATTGCTGTTGTGGAATTTTGACAGAATATTGTGCTTTGTACGCAACCAGGACAGCAATTTGTTGATGAGAGTTTAAACTTCTTCCCAATGGTTCATTGCCCTAAAGACTGTCTGTTTAATTCTGCTGCTTAAGAGATGCTGAATCCAGATAGAACAGCTATGGCAGTTCATCAAAGTCTTGTATCCATAAGGGAGACTGGGCACCATTAGCACTAAACCTGAAGATGGACTGAGGCAATGAGTGGAGCTTTGAACAATGTTTTCAGTCTTATGAGAAATGGCATAATGCAGGGATCTGAGCATTGTCTTTTGATGGACCTAGATTTGGAATTCAGTTTAATCTTTTGATAATTGTGTGACTAAGGCAAAGACATTTAATCTGCCTGAGGCCTAATGTTCTTCTTTGCAAAATGAGACAAATAGCAGTATTTACTTCACCTGGCCGAGATGAGGATTAAATATGTTAAGTCACGGATGTCAGGTTTGCTATAGAGTGCCTGGCACATAGAAAATACTGCAAAGGTAGCTAGTGTGATTACGTGGAGGTCCAACATGTTCCAGCTATAAGCTCTGTGCAGAATGCTGCACAATTGCACCAATTCAGTACTCCAGTTCACTGCTGCAGGTAAGGCTAACTATGCAGTACAAAAGCAAATAGAAGACTGACTTGTCTTAAAGGATAACTGCAATACTGAAGGATATAGTCAAAAATGAAAAGAAGGGCAAGAATCCAAAAATGGAAAACAACTCACTGCAAGAGAATTATTAGGTTACGGTAAGCAACTCAAAATGAAGCAAACCTAGACTTATCAACTGACAAGTTGGGAGAGACAGAGCAGGCTTTTCTTCATTCTGAACATACCACGTTTTGGAGGATGGCCATTTTGCAATCAGAGTCCGTTTTCTTGAAGTGTCAAACTTTCCAAGAGACTGTCATTCACCATAGACTTATTTCTCAAGTAAAGGCACTGTGCCTGTGAGGAAAAGCTGCATTTTGAGTCGCACATTTTTGTTAGAGTTATACACAGTTATACTTTAATTCTGTGCTTTTCTACCTTCTTGCCTTTCCTCATGTAAGTGCTTTAGAAAAAAAAACATGTTTTCATTTATTTTTGGATACACAATCTTTCACGTGCTTCAGGGTCCATATACAATGTCTTGCCCTTCATGAAGTCCCTGGTTCCTTGCAACCCTCCAGTTGATGCAATCTCTCCTTTCTCTATTCTCCCATAGCACTTAATCTACTTGTACCTTACGATACATAACACCTTTGACTTTATAGACCACTAATTCACATACTTGCTTTCACTCTGTCATCATGTCATTTGACCTCAGTCTTTTTTCTCCATGTTACATTCAATGCCGAGTCTCCAAACTCTTAGAAAAATGCTTTGAATACTGTAGAGGCTCAATAAATGTTAGTTGAATGCATGAATTTACTGGTTTGCAGATCCTTTAGCTTCCATTTTCCATTAAGGAAGACATTATGCTAATTTTATCAATGGCAGGATCTACTACAGTGTAGCACACAAAGTAGGTGATCAATAGATATTTGCTTGGTGAATAAATGGGTGGTACATTCAATGTCCCATGATGGAGTTTCAGTTAAAGAAAGCTTCATTTAGGTTTGGACAGAAGAACATGAAGCAGCTACATGGCACAGCTTGGCAGGCTTTTAAGAATTTGGAAGACCTGATGGAAGCACTGAAGTGCAAAAGTCACACAACAGCACTGAAATATAATGAAATGTGTAATAAAAATGCTTCTTTCTTAATTCAGCAACACTTTATTTTGCCCCACTGCTCATTAGGCATTTACCTTCTTAATAAGCTTTAATTTGTGTGCATATTAACTACTGAAATTTTAAATGAAAGTGATTATTCAAAATCCTATTACATTTTATATGCTTTAAAATGCACTATAAACATTTACAAGTCAGTGGCTATCTCAGATTACATATGTGAGATGTTTGCAAGTCAGACAGAATTACATAAAGCTTTTGACGCCTGGTCCTTCAAACATTTAAAAGCAATATATAGCATAACAAATGTGACATATATGTACAACAAAACTGCAATTAACTGTAGTGCTCTGAAAGTGACCTTGTTTCATTAACTGAATTATATGGGTAACTGGGAATTAAGTATAGAATATAGTTTTTTTCCTAGATTCATTGACTGTTACAATTATAACTGACTCTATCAAAAGCCACCTAACTGGTCCACTTATCTTCCACTCTTGCCCACCTACCATCTATATTGCCTCACAATATCCAATGATCCCTGTAAGAATAAGTAGATAAGGTTGCTTCCAAATACATTAGAGTTAAAATGTAAAGTTTTTATCATGGTGAACAACCACATGTGAGAACTATAACTGCAGGTTATGCTAAGTGGTTCTCAGCCTTTGCTGCCTATTGTAATTACCTAGGGAGCATCAAACCATTCTGATGCATGGATCCCCCTCCCAGAGTTCCTGATTTAATTGGTCTGAGTTGGTGCCCAAGCACGAACTGGGCATCTCCCAATAGCTCCCCAGGTGATACTAATGTGCGACCGTGTTGAGAACCACTGTGCTAAAGAGTTTGGCTCTTATTCTGAGTGGAAATGAGCAACCACTCATGGGTTTTAAACAGCGAAGCAAATTGACCCCTTACATAGAATTTTTACTGAAAAAAGGGAAAGAAAGTGATGAGCTCATCATATCATTTACTAACCCTTGAAATTTCAATCCCTTTTAATAAAGAATAGCATCTCATCTAGAAGAGAAGCAACATTTGTGCCCCATGTAGTTTAATTAAATTATCTAATAAATATTTATCAATCATGACTACATCCATGTCACCAATACACAACAGCACATTGCTAAGTACAAATTATTCATTCATTTATTCAACAGCATTGGCTGTGTTTTTACTATATGCCAGACACCATCCCAGGTGTAAAAGAGATGAAAATGAACAATCATATTTCTACTTCTCAAAGATGTTAACCCTTATCAAGAGGACAGACAAATGCATGGTTAACTCAATGATAAAATTAAAAAATTTATAGAAGCAAAGATAAGGGAAAAGTAATCTGCTGTTAAGGGCAAGAAGAGGGTAAGCAATAGAAGCTTCAGAGTAGCAGTGCTATTTGCCTTAGTCCTTAAAAGATGGTTGTGTATTGACTAAGAAGAGAGGAGAGAAAGAGTCTAATTTGAGGACATGGCAATACAAAGGCCTGGTGGAAGCATGAGAGGGCATGGTCTGCTGAAGACATGATGAGTAATTCAGGAGATAGAGTGCAGGGTATGCTGGAAGGGATGGCACCTGATTAAAAAAAATAGAAAAGTAATTTCTATTATCTCAATCTCTGTGGAATTTTAATTTCTTTCACTAGTCTCTTGATATTCAGGGAAAGAAAACAGGTTCTGCATGGTAATATTTAAAATCTAGAAATTAAAATTTGAGAGTCAAGCTCTTTGACTGCAAAGTAGAATGACTCAGAGCAGTAGCTCAAATGCCAGCCTATGGCTTCTATTTCCCTGTGGGTTAGCAGTAAATCCAGATGGCAGCACATGTAGATAAAAGTCATTTGCAATGTACATGAGGAATACCCAAAATATCAACCTGCCCTAATATACCCTGAATTGGCTTAAAATTCCTTTCTAATCTGGAGTCAATAGAATACTTCCTGTGAGCCAAATTTGGCCCAGTGCCTGTTTTGAAAATACAGTTTCGCTGGAACTCAGCCATTCTCATTCATTTACATATTGTCTATGGATGCTTTCATGCTACAATGGTAGAGTTGAATATCTGTGACAGAGACCATATGGGCTACAAACCTAAAATATTTACTCTCTCGTTCTTTACAGAAAAAAAATTGCCAACCACTGATCTAGCATGTGAGTAGAGTTTTCCTCTATAAAGGCCCAAATTTTTTGGCTGAGAGGGCTAACACATTAAGCCACAGCCGCTGTTTAATGTATCAGCACACAATTTAGCATGGCCACTAAGAACACAAGCTCTGCAGCCTTCGAGGTTGTAATCCCAGCTCTGCCATTTGCCAGTTGTGCAAGTAATTTAGGAATGTTCGTAAACTTTGCTAAGCCCCAGAGAAGGCCACAGAATTCAGTTGTGAAGACCAACTATTGCACAACACCAGGGGCAAAATTCATTACATAGTCTATATGAATAATAACCATGAAATCATGCAATATGCAACCTTTGTGCCCCAATGTGGTTTACATATCTGTTAAGTAAAGCCAATGATAGCCTCTTTCTTATAGAAGGGTTAAAAAGAGCTAATTAGGTAATATGATAAAGCAGTTAGCACAGGGGCTAGCACAGAGTATGCACTCACTAAATAAGGTTACTGTGGAAGATTGCTACCGAAATTCCGTTCTTTCTGACTTTCTAATAGAGTTTTAATTGAATACAAACCATCTGGTTAGAGTCCATATTTCCTAGTTTTCTTTACAGATGGGTGTGGCTACATAATTAAATTTGGGGAAAAGAGTATAACTGGAAGGCATAAATACAACTTCCACATCAGCTATGACTAAAGATCACTCATTTATTCTGGAGTTTGTTTTTATCTCCTTCTCATGGAGTATGCCAGAAGATATAGCTGGTAACTAACATTGACACCCTACAGAGATGAAGAATCAAAAAGATGGAAGGAATCTGATCCATGAATGATCTCAGGAGGAGAACTTCCACGACAAACTACACAACACACTTTTATATGAAAGAAAAATAAGCACCCATCTTACTTAAGCCACAGTATTTTTACAGCTTTATTGATAACTAATTGACATACAATAACCTAGATGTATTTAAACTGTAAAATTTATCGTGTTTTGACTTAGGTATATGCCTATGAAAACGTCACCATAATCACAATAATGAATATATTCACAATCCCTAAAAGCTTCCTTGTACCCCTTGGGAATCACTTCCTTCTGTCTCTCCTCTTAGCCCCCAATCACCAGACAGCTACTATATTGTTTAGTATAGTCTTTTGGTCAGAGTACCTTACCTTCCTTTAAACGAATGCATTCTTCATAATTACCATGAGTTTACTGTCACTTATGGAAAGTTTTTCTAAATGGCCCAGATGGTGGGTATGTTTTAATGTGTGGGGAGGGTGGGAAGAGAAACACATGAAATGTGAGGCCCAAAAGAGATTAAAGCAGTGTTTTGGGGTGAGTGGCTTAAACCACCAGGAGCAGCTGCTTGCTTCATTGTAATAATTGAGGGCAAAGCCAATGTCTCATTCCTATCTGAATCCCTGGCACCTATAACAGTCTCCTACCTTCAGTAGGCACTCAAAGCATGCCAAATGGGTGAAAGGAGGAAGGTACTATAGCGTGAAAAGAGAGGGGAAAAAAGTTATTTCATAATTATTCACTGAGCTTGGCATGATTGTCAATGCATTAGGAGACCAAGATCAACAGCAGATTTTAGACAATTATGCTTTAAAGCAATTGAAGCAACAAAGATGTTTAGGTAAAGCAATTTTGAGGAAAACGTCTTTGATCTTCCAAAATATTTGGCAAAAGAGAACAAAAGTAAGAAAATACTCAATGTTATAAAAACCTCAGAAGAAAATATTTTTGTTTGACATTTATGAGTTATCTCTGGTTATATCTTTTTCAACTCCTGATCTAAGCTCAGAGGAGAGGAAATAAAAAAACAGAATGAGAAAGAATGAGCAGAATGTGTACTATGCCAAAGTAGAGGGAAAGGGTGAGAAAGTGGATGCACAGAACAGGAACTGGAAAAAACAAAAACAAAAACAAAACCTCACCAACCTGATTCACAGTGAGCCTAGACCCCTGTAATTTCTTTTTCCTTTTGATGCTTTTTGTGAGCTCAATGTGCATTCACTCATCGCTCAACCAACCAGGAAGCATGCTAGAAATTGGGGATAAAATGGTACATATGGCAACTATCAATGCCCATCTTAATAGGAGAAGATAGTCGTGTAAACATGTACATAAAAGTTACAAATAAAAGAACCACACATTCCAATTTACTCGGGACAATTCCAATTTACACTTATGGGATTAATGTAATTTTTACTAGCATACTTTCACTTTCTAAAGTGCCCCAGGTTGGATGATAAATATGGTGTTATGATAGAAGTCTTAATGGGATTTCAAAGAACAAAGCAGTTAAGTCTACCTGAAGACGTCGGGAAATATTTAATATGCAGGAAATATTTAAAATGAACGCAAAATTTAGGTAGCTATGATCTAGGAAAGTAAGGGCAGGCTGGGCACTCCAGGCAGAGGGAGCAATGTGGGCTGAGTTTCAGGTTCATGATCAAGCATAGCACTTTCAGAGGAAAAAAAATAGGCTTAGAGACAGAGAAGGCTTATAGAGAATGGAAGATATTTTGCACTAAAATTTATAAACAGTAGAAGAGAATAAATTAAGAATGCATAAAATATTTCTGAGAATACGGGTGAGTTGGTGACCATAGCTTACTAATAGGGTCCACTCTTCCAACTGATGATTCATGTAATGACATCTATGAGGTCAGGCATAGGAGCAAGACATGGCTGGTGACATTGATTCAACTTTTTGTAAAATGATGTAACTAAAGGAGAATGGACAAAATGTTTTAATACATGTAGTGGCAAGAGAGCTTTTAAGATAATAAAGTATTT
This sequence comes from Macaca thibetana thibetana, assembly GCF_024542745.1. Classification (NCBI taxonomy): domain Eukaryota; kingdom Metazoa; phylum Chordata; class Mammalia; order Primates; family Cercopithecidae; genus Macaca; species Macaca thibetana. The sequence goes on along the minus strand of NC_065591.1, from coordinate 96,105,867 downwards.
CTTCTAAGTCAGGTAAACAGGGAAGTGGTATCAAGCTGCATGGGAGAAAGAAGTGTAGGAAAAAATTAAAAGAATAAGAAACAAAATGATTAGATTAATGTATCTCAAATTATATTGAGCATAAGAATCACCTACTCTGCTCATTAAAAATAATAAACTGGTGTTTCACTCCTAGAATTCTGATATAGAAAATCTAGTATTAGTTGCAAGAATCATCTCAAAGGAATAGGTTTGGTTGAAGTGAAGAACAGGGGTCCAGAGAGTCTTCAAACTCACTGCAAATAAATTTTCTATGCTTTGAAAGTATGCTTTCATCAACTATTTTTCTTATTGAAAGTGCTTTGGTTCACTTTTTAAAATTTCTTCCTTTTCTCAATCACTTGCTCGTTCAAAAACATAGATTTCAAAGTGCTCAATTCACTTACTATCCTTAGCAAGTTGCTTAATTCATTTCTGTATTAATCATCTGTAAAATGGGGATAAAAATGCCTATGTGGTAGGGATGTTGCGTCTGTAAAATGCAACATTTTTTCATCTATAAAATGGAGATCTGTTTTATCATCCGTAAAATGGGAATAAAAATGCCTGTGTTTTAGGAACGTTGCATTTAATTATATAATACATGCAAGGGACCTGAGATAGAAACTGAACTATAATAATCACTTGAAAAATAATACTGGTCGTTTTGCTCATTGTGTGTTATCTGACTACAAATTGATCCTTATAAACCTCCAGAAGAAAGTTCTTCAAATGGATTTAATCATAAGGGACTCTAAGTATCTGGGGAAGAATTCAGATGATCACAGATCCTTCAGATACTCAGTAAGACTGGGAAGGAACAGGTGATTTAAGTCCTTGCAGATAACTCTAAAATTGTAAGGAGAGCAAAATGCTAAAGTCACAGTGACCTAGAGTAGTTTATAATCATAAACTGTTTATATTGGAAGGTTTATAAGAGGTTATCTAGTCTAAATATATTATTTATTTATTAGGAAACTGATGTGAAAGAAGGTTGTATATTTTACCCCAAGTTACAGAGAAAATGGTAGAAACTAACCTAGTATCTGGAAGTTTGTATTGTCAAGTCAGAGGTGTTTCTACTGCTCCTGTCCCTTTGATTGTTACTTATATATTTACTCATTTCTTTCTTTCAATAAAAAATTATGAATTGCATTGCATAACTAATATGTGTCAGACATTATTTAAGATATTAGAAACTAATATCTAATCTTAAATATCTGTCTAATACTTTAGCTAATAATCTGATAATAATAGCTACATTTGCTGAGATTTTATAATATGTGAAATACTGTTTTAAAGGCTTTGCCTTTGTTAACTCATTAGTCTCCACAACTCTATGAAGTTATTTGTTGCTTCCATTTTGCAGATAAGGAAACTGAAGCACAGAGAAATTAAATAACTTTCCCAGGATTATATGGCTGGAAAGTGGTAAAACTGGGATGAATCCTATCTTGCACTCATAATTATTACATTGTACTTACCTCTCAGAGAAGGGAAACAGGCAACAAAGTAGACATGCAAATAATAAAATTAATACAAATGACAGTGCTATAATTGAAATAGAATAACATTCAAAGATAATAGTGAAGAGAATGATTAGAATCTATTCTGATGCTGGTGGGGAATTTCTCTGCATTGCAATGTAAGACCAAAGGGACTGGAAGCAGCTAAATAAAGAGGCCAGGAATAATGTTCACACTCATTTGAGAAGGCCCAGGTGTGTAAGAGCTTGGCATGTTCATGAAAAGAAATGGAAGCCAGTGTGACTAGAGTTTGAGGGCAAAGAAAAGAACATAAGAATATATTATTGGAGAGAAAGGCGGGTCCAGATGTTGCAGTGTACTGGGCTACATTAAAACATTTCAATTTCATTAAAAAAAAGAGAAGACCCTGAAGCATTTTTTCTGAGACCGTGATTTCTGTGCTTTTTACATCTTCAGTCTTTTTAATCCTTGTTCAATATACGTTAGATAGTGAATAAAAGTTAGAGTCAAATGGACTGTTTTTAACATTACCAATAGAGAAGGCGTTTTTCACTTAATTAGGTCTTTACTGTTACACAGGGGGCACATGCCATGCAGAACAGTAATATAGAGCTAAGCTAAACAGGTCCAGAATTGTGTCAGCTTTTGGCCAATAAAAATGTTATTCTACCATTCACATTACCATCCACATTTTTGAATAACTAACAATGATGCTATTTAAAAAATCAAAAGGTCAGCCATAGGTCCATACTTTTGGAAATCCCTAGGCTAAATGAAATAAAACATTTGTCTATAATTTTTTTCTCAACCCATATGTTCCCTGTTTATTTTACAGAAATGAAACTTTTTTGCTTTTAAGAGAAATATACTCTTGGCCAGGCACAATGGCTCACACTTGTAATCCCAATACTTTGAGAGGGTTAGGCAAGAAGATAGCTTGAGTCCAGGAGTTGGAGACCAGCCTTGGCAACAAAGTAAGACCATATCTCTATTTTTCTTTCTTTTTTAAAAAAGGAAAATATACTATAAAAATGTATTTCTTCAGTAATCCGTCTCAAGTAAAAAAATGTATATTAGAGCAAAAACAAAAATAGATTCACCTCTGACATACAGAACTGTTGAAAGCAGAAGAGAGATGAATGGAAGGAAAATGTTTCCAGAATTCTTTTCTTGCTTTTAATAGAATAAAGCATAAGTAACTGTATCAGACCAGAACAGAGTCTGGGAGTGGGGTGAAGAAGGATAAAAATGAAAAATTTGGACTCTTCAGACTCTACTTCCAAGGTGGCCAACAAGTCATGCAAAGGAAGTTATGAGACCCTGATAGTGGTAGAAGAATATGGCTCCTGTTGCCTTCTTGTACCTTATAGAGGAGCATCCCAAACTCAATGGCTATGGCAGCCATCACAGAGTGGACAGCCACCATGCTAAAGCCACATGAAATCCTGAGCTCTCAGCCCTATACACCCCCAAGTCACAATAGCACCAGAAACCTTTTTTAAAGAATATGTAAGACCATATTTTTTTGGTTTCAGCAAGTCTTATTGCCATTGGCTGAATATTTCGGTTATGAGTCTTAAATTTTTTCTCTGCTGGGATTAGGGCAACCTCTCTTTCTCTAGACCCTCCCTGCAAAATCTAGGAGTTTCACTTATGTTCATCTAGGGGCTTACCATGGCCAGCCAGGCATAGCCACCACAGTAACCCATCCCAAGTTAAAACAGTGGAAAGTTACTAACACCTGGCACTGTATTTTCTATTGTTTATGGAAGTAATACTTTGAACTGATAAGTAAAAGCATGAAGTGTGAATTTGCATTTGCCAAGTCCCATATCCTGAATTACATGTTTAAATATACCACTTAATGCATCTGAAATATAGGGAAAGAAATAGCATTAGGACAGAGTTGTTATAGCCTCTCGTACTAGCTGGAAAAAAATGCTAGCTGAAAAGTGTTCGCACAATCATTTTGTAAAACTGTTGGAACAATTTCAGAAATGAAGCCATGTTTCTATGGAAACAAGACTGAATCTATGCTAACCAAAGCTCTGTGTACTTCACACTTACCTGATCTCACTGACCTGGAAAGGAACACTTGCTAGATTAGAGGATACATCATCACTTCTTTGTTTCTTTCTTTCCTGTTAGATGTTTTTTTTTTTTTTTTTTAGACGGAGTCTCGCTGTGTCGCCCAGGTTGGAGTTCTGCGGCCGGATCTCAGCTCACTGCAAGCTCCGCCTCCCGGGTTCACGCCATTCTCCTGCCTCAGCCTCCCGAGTAGCTGGGACTGCAGGTGCCCGCCACCTCGCCCAGCTAGTTTTTTGTATTTTTTAGTAGAGACGGGGTTTCACCGTGTTAGTCAGGATGGTCTCGATCTCCTGACCTCGTGATCCGCCCGTCTCGGCCTCCCAAAGTGCTGGGTTTACAGGCTTGAGCCATCGCGCCCGGCCGATGTTCTTTTTCTTATAGAACAATGTGAGAACAATTGCATTAGCTTTGGAAAGTGAACTCAAGATATATATTTTAAATCCCTTCTGTTGAACAACACAAGATTAAATGCTATGATAAATGGGTTTACAGTAAGTTGTGAGCTTAATTATAGTGTTAGTTTCTTCTAATGATTTTAAGATAACTGGTCATCCATTATAGATGATCTCCATACAAAACCATTGGAATTGGACTAGACAGATAGTCTCCCTCACCATTGTTCCTCTTTCTACATCCTGAAAGGGAGTGAGAATATTTAATATTTCAGCAGTGCTTTATAGTTTACAAAGTGCTTACACACACACTAAATTATTTGACACAGCATTTTAAAAACACAGAAACAGGCTCAGAATGGTTAACTGACTTGTTCAACAGCATCCCTGCTAACAAGTTAAAAGAAAAAGCTCAAATCTAGAGGTTATTTCTACAATCCGAATTATGGGTCTCCAGCTACATGTATGACATGTAAGAATGCTCCGTGCATTCCATGGCCTGAGTGCAGACTGCCAAACTTTAATGAGTACAGTCCCTTGGCATTATTTTCTCATAGCAATGATGATACACATTATCAAATAAATATTTAATCTCATACTGCATGGAATGTCTTCACATAATCTATTTATCCATCAACACATATAACATATATCATCATGTTTTTCCAAACTAACATGCATATGAAGAGGTTTTATCTTATTTTTGTGTGGGCTGACATTTGTTGATCTAAGAATTACATTATTTGTAAATCTCAGCAACTGCTGTGATGTCATATACCCATCTCAGCATCATTCTCAAAGCAAACTTAGGGAAAATGTAGTTTATCGCTACTTCCAAAAAAGGTATTTATGGATATATATTAGTCTTATATCATCAATGGCTATACCAAATAGAACATGAATTTAATGTATGTTTTCTATTATGAAATGGAATGTAAAGAAATGTCATAGTTGCCATAGCTGCACTTTTGGGTACGTAAGTTTAAAAATTTTTTAGAAATGCCGTTCATTCCCTGTTCTTACCTTATCTTTCTGAAATAGTTCCAGCCCATTGTATTAGCTGAGCAGAAATTATGCCAAATATCCTCGCCACCTCTCCTCCATCTCCCTTCACTCCATCTCCTACCCTAAGTATTTCTGCTGCAGATGACTGGATAAACAATAAGTGGTTCTGATCTATAAAGATTAGCTCTATTCTATAGCTTGTGAGACTGAACTTACAAGATGAGGTGAACCAATCAGACTGTCACTTAGCAATATGAACCATGTAATAACATGGAAAGAGATCTAGTCAATGATGAACACTTGCTCTGAAAAGTTTATAGAACTGGTCTATAGAGGCAGTTAAAAAGCCTCGAGCTTTTGAAGTTATACAAGATAAGAATCTCACAGAGAAGTAGTTGGGAGATAGATTAGCAGAGAGCTGAAAACTAGGCAAAAGCAGGATATTGAAGTCCTTTGCCTTCAAGAGACAAGCAGCCTCTGTCCTTCACTTCCCAGGTCCTGGAATCCACCTTAGGGAGGCCTGACCTCACTTCACTCCTGATCTTGAGTAGATATGAAGCTCTCCATTGACTCCTTACAATAAGTTTCCCTTTTCATGAGTAAGCTTGAATGAGTCACTGCTTCTTGCAACTGAAAAAAAAAAATTCTAACTAGAACATGAATGACTACCTTATATTTTAGTAACTGAGTGTTCCTGTGTGTGTGTGTGTGTGTGTGTGTGTGTGTGTGTTGGGGGGGGTACTCTCAGGTTATCTATTACATCATGAAAACATACAACAAACAGTTTTGAATTTTTATTAAAAGTAGATCAGAATTGAGAGAGATATATTCAGAAAGAAAGTAGAGGACTTTGATGGTCTATTAAAATATAATGATCAGCAATTTATTTGCTATCAAAAAATGACAATCATGTCATCTATATAAACAATAATAAAGAAACACAATACTCTAAATTGCTATGGTTTGAATGTTTGTGTCTCCTCCAAAACTCATGTTGAAACTTGATCGCCAGTGGATCAGTATTGCGAGGTGGGTGCCTTGAATACTGCATCTTGCAAGGGGAGGAATCCTGTTCCTCACATGGCAGAAGAATAGAGGGAAGTGAATTTTAAAGCCTTTTTAAAATAGTGGTATTAATGTATTCAAAAAGGCAGAGCCCTCATATACGAAACATCTCCCCATCAGGCCCCTCTGTTAGTATGCATGCTGAGGTTAAGAACAGGTAGAAAGCAGCACTAAGTCTGAATAAGAACCTAAATAATGACAAATAAATAATATCAACATAGCAAGTAAACTGGACTGAAGGTTTTACATTTCAAATAAAAATCCTCAAAGTTTTCCTTCTATGAAGCTATTTGTGGAAGAATGGTTATCTGGGAGTTCTTCAGAGGAAGGTATTTATATATATACCAGGAATCATTTCATAAATTTTAGGACTCTTCTTACATTTGGCACTTCTAGAGCTATCAATTCCACTCTTGAACTTCACAATTGTCATGAATGAATCACTTTACCCAACACTGGCCATACTGAAGAGTTCTTAGTTGTATCAGCTCAGAATGCAATGAAGAAATGTCTGAGAACTATTCACCTGTTAAAAGACAAACTCTGTTAAGAAATGCCTTGATCATCAACTGTGGTTGTCATTGTTATTTACTGGGACCTTAATGGCAAGAAGTATTTCATACATTTCCCAATGGCAGTCTCCTCACAGTGTTTTCACTGGCTATTTGTTGATTATGCAACCCAGAATCCATTCATCACAATTTCTCTCTGCTTTTAAAGACATTTTAGGAAATAGAATGAAATCACAGGAAAAAGCTTGTCCAAACATTTTTCCAATACACTTTTGATAATCAACATAGATACTGTGTACTTAATTTTTTTTATAATTTATAATGGATTTTGAACTTATCAAAAGCATGACACGTAATAGTATCACTAACCCCCAAAATATGCATTTGTTTTTATGATTTGATATGGAAGAATAAACTTCTCTGAAATAAACAGCAATTTCCAAGCTTCATGCTTAGCAACTTAATAGTAAATTCTGAAAGACCACAGAATTACCTTAGGGTAAAATATCAGTGCTGCTTATGCAAAATGCAGACATGGAAGTCTATTAGAAAGCATTATGAGGTGCATAGCTTTGAAGCTAATACATTTTTTTCTCTCCACTGAGAAACTACAATTTTAAAGATGAAGCTTGTAGGGCCGGGCGCGGTGGCTCACGCCTGTAATCCCAGCACTTTGGGAGGCCGAGACGGGCGGATCACAAGGTCAGGAGATCGAGACCATCCTGGCTAACACGGTGAAACCCCGTCTCTACTAAAAGTACAAAAAAAACTAGCCGGGCGAGGTGGCGGGCGCCTGTAGTCCCAGCTACTCGGGAGGCTGAGGTTGGAGAATGGCGTAAACCCAGGAGGCGGAGCTTGTAGTGAGCCGAGTTCGCGCCACTGCACCCCAGCCTGGGTGACAGAGCAAAGACTCCGTCTCAAAAAAAAAAAAAAAAAAAAAAAAAAAAAAAAAAAAAAAAAAAAGATGAAGCTTGTAATTTGGAGACTCTGAGTTAGACATAAATAATTTATATTCATCAAGTTGAATGCCCGACTCTCTACCATGCTAAGTGCTACAATTATCAGGACCAGACAAGTACTTCATTTTCATTTTCTGGGGTAATTTTTTTTGTGGGTGAATCTATCTGTAGATATTTCTGCATGATTGCTTAGAATAGGCTTGCTCATTCTCCACTTAAACTTGCTAAAAGAAGTCAGCTTAATTCTTTTGCTATAAGGAAATTTATATTAGTACTGAATTGTGTTCGTGTGTTTTATGATTGTTTTATCCTTAGTACACTGCAGGGAGGATATGTCAGGTAATAAGGAAATTCTATGTTGTGTAGTTAAGTACCTTTATTTCCCTTGGTCCATCTCATACTCAACGATAATTGTATTTACCTGACCACTAGAACATTTCTTCTGAGAAGAAATATTAGCATGACAAAGTTGTTTTAAAGGAAACAGCATGGCAATAGATGCACAGCAAAAGTCAAAGATTCTACTTTTCAAATGAAAACTTTGTGACACCTGAATGTTGCTTTACAATATTCCTCATTTGGAGCTACATTTCTCCTTTTGTCGAACATAAAATAGTATGAAAAATTTGCAGAAGGAAAAATTATTACAATAGCAGTTATTTTTTCCCTTGAAATTTCTTACTTACATATTCAGAGGAATTATTTTATCCTTCAATGGCATTCAATTATGCAAAAGGGGGTAGGGAAATAATTTTGCTAGAACACCATAGTCTTTCAAGTTTTGAAAGCATTTAGACTACATCGTGGAGGCATAATTTTTAGGATACTGACAGCAAATCCAGGAATGACTACATCTTTACTTTCCTTATTTTTAGCTTCAGGTGCAGAGGGCTGTGAACTCACATTTGACAGTTCATGATACTGACACCACCTTCTTTGGAAGTCTTTTGGTGTTTCTTTTAAATTTTATTTTAATGCCTTCCATATTTTCTATGTCTACTTCATAATGTCCCCAGTTCCCCACAGGAAGTGGAGAAGAAGAATGAAACATTTAAACCCATAAACTTCTAAAGATCTTGAATCTGTGAAGAGGAAAATATAGGGAAAGAGAAGGAGGATAATTACTTAAAAAGAAAAACAATCGTCTAATTAACCAGGTATTAATTTATGGAAGAGTTTCGATATGTGATTATAATAGCTACCACTTAAAATGTATCTGCCATGTGTAATCTACTATCACTTCACACTATTCATGGCAAAAAATCTCATAGTCATCCCTTGATTTATCTTTCTTTTAACTCTCGTACATTTTAATGGCAATAGCTTCAAAACATGTTCCTGCCTCTGTTCAGTTTTTTCAGTCCCCATTCCTACTCTCCTGCTCCAAAACAACATCTCCTTTCACATGGACTGTAGGAGCAGTCACCTTTCTCATTTCTCTGTTTCCATACTTAAAATATACTTGTAATATATTGGCCTTTTCCTTCCAACCAGTCTTTGTATTGACAGTTGCCTCTTTCTGGGAAACCCGTTTGATTGTCAATTGTTTTATTCCTTTACATCACTCAGTTCTCAGCTCAAGAATTATCTCCTTGAGGATAATTTTTAATACCACTCTATGGAAAATAGCCTGTCTTCATTTGTTTGGGCTGCTATCACTAAATACCATACACTGGGTAGCTTATAAACTACAAAAATGTATTTATCACAGTTCTGAAAATTTAAATTCCAGAACCTACAATTCATGATTAAGGCACCAACAGATTCAGTGCCAGGTGAAGGACCATTTCCTGGTTCACAGAAGGTAACTTCTCAGTGTGTCCTCACATAGTGGAAGGGGCACGGGGTCTTCCTCCATCCTCTTTTATGAGGGTACTAATCCCTTATAAAAGAGCCTAAACACCTCCAAAGGCCCCGTCTTGCTGGTACACACTGGGGCTTAGGATTTCAAGATGTGAATTTTGAGGGAGGGGGGCACGCAAACATACACACAGTAGCATAACTCTACTCGACCCCAAGCCATTCTCCAGTTTATTATTTGGTTTATTTTTTAATTGCTAATTGCTAATGGAAAGTTTCTTATTTGTTCATTTATTTGCTTATTTTGCTTATATCTCTCCTTTCCCTAATCCCTAATAGAAGGTAAGCTCCATGAAAGATATGAATGTTGTTTGTTCTTTTCGGAACTCTCTCCCAAATACACAATATGACCACCCAGTGGTCACGTTATAGGTAACTAATGAATACTTGCTAAATGAATAAAAACACCAGGTATATTATTAGGTGATATACATCTATTCAAGGAGTAAGTATACCATACTGTCATAATTCTTTTTTTCTAGTTTAGGAAACTGAAAGCTGGGAGAGATTAGATAATTTGCTCAAGATTGCATGAGTAATAAAGTGCATCCATGATTTAAATCCTCATTTGTTCTGATTCCAAAGCGCTTGGCCTTTTTACTGAGTCCTTAATTTCTAAAGGTGACTTCTTTTAATTTGCACAACATCCCTATTCAGTATCATCATCTCCATTTTTTATAGACAAGAAAGCTTAGGCTCAGAGTAATCAATTTTTTTTTTTTTACCCCAAGTCACAGGTGGATTATGCTAACATCAGAATTAGAATCCCACGTTATCTGACCTAATCACATGCTCTTTCTATCTATCATGCCACCTCATCGTTCCTGTCACAGAACTAAAGTAAAAGCATTGTGTTATAAAACTTTAAGAAGAAAAGCTATTAAAGTTAAGCTATTAAAGGTGCTTACCTTTGTGCTTACCTTTAAACATGTATTAGGCATCAAATGTCTGCATTTGGTATGCAGTACAAATGTTGATAACTGCCCTCTAAAAACATGAGTCTTTAACCTCATCATCATCTCTTTATAAAACAAGTGGTGCTGTAATAGATCTTTTAGAGCAGTCCGTATTTACAGGGTTACAGTTTCAGTCATCTAGTTAGTGTGCCCACCCAGATTTGAACTTTGCAATAAAATCAGCATTTGGTTATAATTTTGTGGCATAGACTATTACCACTGGATGAAATACATGTTTTCTTCTTCATGGGTACACAGTTGGAAGACTAACATCATTTGCTGGCTCTATCTCATTATGTATGGCCATAAGACTGAATTCCAGAATATGGAACATGAGAGGAAGTGATAAGCACCTCTTCAAAGACTGGTCTAGGAAAACCTTCGGAGATCGTTTACCTTCTGACTGGATGAAATGGAAATGATCCCCGGGTCACCTTGGAAGTGTCCATAAACCTGTCCTCCAACACAGCATGGAGTAAGGCACCCTGCCAGCCTGTTCCCTGGAGTAATACTGTGAGCTGAGAGAGAAATAGACCACTCAAGTCTGTTCTGCTACAATCTCTACGATGAATTAACTCATACAAGGTTGCTAAATAGGGGAATAATTTAGAATAATGTAGAGTGGTGTGCCTTTGTATCTGTTATTTCCCAGCACGTTAATGTTTTATGTCACAAATTAACAGCAGCAGAGCACCAACTCTCCCGATATGGCTTAACAGGATAAGTCATGGATGAATACAGAACTGTAACTTCCCAATCATTTCATGTTTGTTCTGAGTTTGGTCACATGCTGTGCATCACAAACTTTGGGTGGTCTCCTCCGGTGGTTGTGGTTGCTATAACTCTGAAAATTAATCATTCCTTGTACCTTTCCCATCATGCTTATTCTACTACTTTTTCAAAATAGTAGCTTCCAAGTAATTCTTGCTTATTAGGAATTTAATGTGTATTTTCCAGGAGACTTTATTTTCTAGAGCAGTTTTAGATTCACAGCAAAATTGAGCAGAGAGTACAGAAACTTCTTGTATACAACCTGACTTCACATCTGCATAGGAGTCCCAACTATTGATACTCCCTATCACAGTGGCACGTTTGTTACAATCTATGAAGCTGCATTGACACATCATTATCACTCAAAGTTCATAGTTTGCATTAGGGTTCTGTCTTGGGTTCATTTTGTGGCTTTTGGCAAACATATAATGACATGTATCAAACCTTATAGTATCAACCAGAATAATTTCACTACCACAAAAACCCTCTGTTTTCTGCCTATTCATCCATCTTGCCCCTGTAACCCCCAGAAATCATTGATATTTCTACTGTTTATTCCAGAGTTGTGCCTTCTCCAGAATGTCATATAGTTGGAAACATGTATTTTTCAATGTATTAGTATTTTTTTCTTGTTTTTTAGTATTCCGGTTACAAAATTCCATAGATTGGGAGGGGTCTATCCCAATTCTGTTTTTTTCCCAGTGGCCTTATTATTTTTAATGTGCAATTTTATAGAATGGGTGATTTTTTTTATAATAGATATATTTAGTCTTTACGAAAACACCTTAATTGAGTTTGAGCCATTATGCTTTTTTACATCTCAATGTTTCAAGAGTTAGCTTAAGCTAGTTTATACAGATCATTAACCAAAACCACTTTTACCCAAAGAATAAGGAAATTTTGAAGCAGTATTTTTAGAAGCAGTGTAGCATAGTAGTTGTATGACCTTGAACAAGTCTCTCAATCTTCATTACCATATCTGTCAAATAGATTTAAGAGGTTTCTTAAGTATTCAACAAAACAAGCTGTGAAATACACCTGGCTCAGTATTGGTACACAGCAGTCACTCAACATTTCTACTGCAGTTTTTAACAGCGGCATTGAGATACTAGAATTCCGCCACTTCCTGGCTGGGCAGCCTTAGGAATGTTTCTAACCTCTTAAAGTATCAGTTTCTTCATTTGTAACATAGAATTCATATTTTCATTGTTCCTGGGAGAACTAAGGGAGATACTATATGCAAAACTATTGACATGTACTGGATCACATTTAAGTAAGAAAAAAAAATGGTATCCAAACACTGTTGTATAAACAGTAGCCACATTTTAAAAAATAGGTTTTCAGTGCTTTTCAAGTTACATCTTACAGATAACAACTGTCCTTGCATACATCTCAGAATGGTTCCAGGGATAATCAATGAGAAAAAAATGAGTTTGTAATCAGGGGTAGTGGACATGCCAAGCTTGAGAAAAAGAAACTTTTCAACTATAGTATTGTTCTCTAATTTACTCAGGGACATGTGCAGAGTAAATAACTCTAAGTTGGTAAATAATTTATTAAAATTATTTCTGGATTTTATTGTATTCAGTTTAAAAAAGAGAGATAAGACAAATGACATACATCAAAATAAATTCCAGAATTTGAGAATTAAGCAATAAAAACAAAGCAACTTGAAGAAATAACGCATGAATATTTATCAGTTATTGGCCTGTAGAAAGACTTTTTGAGCGTAATATTATAGAAGAGAACCATAAAATAAGGTTGAACAAACATGACTTCCTGAAAATTTTAAACTTTTACTCAAATATTTAATTTCCCTTTCATCCCCCTAAAAGACAAACAACCGACTAATTCAATTAGGAAAAATATAGGTAGTATACATAGCAGCCAAAAATGAATAAGATTAATGGTGTTATTCTATTGGAATCTTTTCAATAAGAAAAACAGAGATATCCAAATAAAAAGACTAGTAAAGGTCAAATTCAGATAATTCACTGCATAAATATTTATTAAGCATCTAGTATATGCTTGATGGTGTTCTAAGTGGTGAGAGTTAATACCGAAATGAATAAGATAGTCATGTTCCCTCCTTCCAGGAAGCTTCTATTCTAATGAGAAGACAATTAAAAAAAGCAAACAGGAGGCAATTACATAAATAAATGATATAATTTTAGGTGACAAATGTTATGAGAATGTAGGGGAGGTGGTTTTAGAATAATGGAGGAAGAGGCTATTTAGGATGAGGAAGCCACATAGAAAGCTTCTCTGAGGAGGTAGCATTTGGACAGAACAGAATGGAATGTGAAAGTGAGCCTTGCCAAGATATGAAAGCAAGGATACATGACAGGTAGAGAAAAACCAACGGCATGATCAAGGTCCTGAAGTGAAAACAAGGTTAGCATAGCCTAGCAACAGCAAGAACCATGTGGCTGGAGTAGAGTAATGTCGGAAAGATCGTTGGAAAGGAAGAAGGACCTGATCATGTAGGGCTAGAAGGCAATGAGGCAATACATATATTTTTAAAATTACCTCACCTCATAAATAATAACATACATGCAGGTTAAAAATATAATGAGAAACCATTTTACCTATTAAACTGGCAAGGATTGAATGATAATGCATATTGTTGGAAAGAACAATGAGTGACTGATATTTTCAAATCTCCTAGTAGAAATGAAAATGGGTACCACATTACTGGGGAGCAATTTGATAACTGCATCTAGAGACTTAACACATATTTATAATATTTGACCATGGAATGTCAATTCTGGAAATTTATGTTGGTGACGAAATTGAATAAATGTAGATACATACACAGATATTAATATGTCCATACATTATCACTTAAAATAATACAACATTAAAATAAATGAAATGTAAAATCATAGATTATGGCATTAGCATGGTACCACAATGATAAAGAATGCTATATAGCAATAAAATTGTGCTTTCACAGAATTTTTAATGAGACACAAAATACCCAAGATAATATGTTGAGGGATAAAAAGCAGGATATAAAAATCACAACCTCCAGTTTATTTTAAAAACAATGAAAAAATCAAGCAAGTAAGAACACTAGAATGGAAGTAATGACAATTACTGGAATGACAAATTATGTGTGATTTTAGCTTTCCTCTTTTATATGCTCTGTGCTTTCCAATTTTTGTCCAATGATATTGTGTCTGTTTTATAACCAGCAAAACAGACAAATGTTGTTACGAGAAGAAAGTTTACATCCAAAAACTTGCTGCTTTAACATATACATAATATGTATAATGGGTGATACTCACAGTGATTTGTATGTTCAGCTTGTTTGACTGTAGACAGAATTAAGATAACAAAGATGCAGTCGTTTTCTGGATGTAGTTTTGAAAAAATCATCACAGTTTTCTATCATTGTTTCAACAATTATGGATTGTTACATTGGGTAGGGACTATAGAGAGCACTTAGTCAAAATACTTTGTTTTCTGGATAAGGAAACTGAGACCTGGGAAAGATATGTGGTCTACCAAGAACCCAATGAGTCAGTTGGTGAGAAATGGACTACAACTTCTTTACTTTCTTCTCAGCCCATTTTCCAGTATTACAGAACACCTCCTCCAACCAAACAGCAACAGGACCTACACTCTGAGTAAAAGGGATATGCCAGAAGAAGAAATAAATGACTGGGAGAAACTTCCAGTATGTAGGAAGAAATTGGCTCCTACTGAAGGAGAAATGAGGATACCAAAAAGACCATCAATTAGCAATCTGACCATCTTTGGACAGAAGTAAGTCCCAAGAAGAAAGAAAAGATGAAAAGACTCATTAAGAGTCGAGACATGCAAGCTAGAGGAGCAGCCCCACAGAGCCTCTAGTTTTACGTGAATGCCAGAGAATGTTTTGCAGGGCCATAGCGATTAGATTAGCGCAAAAGTAATTGCAGTTTTGACCAAAACCTCATCAACCTAATAGAAACCATTTATTATTTGGGTAAAGAGTACTCAGTGATCTAGAACCTAGAGTGGTAGAGGTCAGACAAGATGTTACAGGTGTTAAGGTGGAGAAAGTGCATCACTAAGGATGTTGCATTTCTAATTTCCCAATGATTTTGTATACTGAAATTCCTTGTGCAACCGTAGGCTGTTTTTGTACCTTAAAAATATTTAGATTGATAGTTTCCCATCATTATTTCTGCTATCAATCTAAAAATCTTTAGATGATAGTTCATCATCATTATCAGTAGACCTCATAGATATTTCCCAAATGCTTGATATATTAGTTCCTCAGTGATATAACACATAGAATTGTAATGTGAGATCTATAGTACAATTTAGCAGTTCCAGTATTAACACTGAATTCCAAGACAGTTTGAATGGTACAATGAAGAAAAACAGAGAAACTACCATCTAATATAGAAAATTTAATCTTATCACTTACTTACCTTGGACAACTTAGCTTCAGCTTCTTCATCTATGAAACAGGAAATAACATCCACCTAATAGAATTGAGGGGATAAAATGAGATAGGGACAGCATATGAAATAAGAAGGTACAAGGTAAATATTAAAGACTCCGTATCCCTTACTTCTGAATATGTACATTGCTTCCCTCATTTATCCCTTGCATTCTTTCCAAATGTAGTTAGAGTTCATTGAACTAGAACCCACTTATGGTTTTAATGTCCCTTCTGCAGAGCTGTAGTTTCATGTACCTTCAGTGCTTGTTGATCAACTGTATACAGTGGAGATCTCTCACAACCTAAAGATGAAAGTGAAAGCTCATGCTGATGTGAGAACATCTGAAATTGCCCATGAAGCATCGGAATGGATTTCCACAAGTCTGACATGAAATCCTACCATGGATTTCTGCAGCTCCCAGTTCTAGGTCAGAATTGTGTATATGTGTATGTGTGGTCTGGTTACATGAAGAAAGGGGGATTCTTTTTGACATGCAAACTCACTGAATCAGTGGAATAATGAGCAATGTAATGATGGGTCCTACTGCACTTATTGACTAAGTGTGCCTTAGAGGCAGAGGCAAACCCACGGGAAGCCTTGCAAATTTCAATTTTCCATTCCTCCCACAGTGAGCATGCAAGTGAAATGGAAAAATAAATGTCAATTTGAGCTTTCTAATATATTTGGGGGAAAGGGAAATTAAGTTTGAGTGTAAAGCAATTCATTCCTTTTCTGCATGGTTATAATCTAATCATTTCTTTGATGAAAATACAGATGATGAGAGTGGGAACCACAAACTGTTGACCCTATTCCATGTTTGCACCCTGCAGTTACACACTTACGTTATCACTAGTTTAACTGTTCTTAGAAATCTATTTCCCTGTTTTACTTTTTTTAAAAAAACCTTAGTCATGTACATAAGAATCACCCGTGGAGCTTTCTAAATATACAAATTCCTGGATCTGTCATAAACAATTGTGATTCAGGAATCTGCATGTTTTAACAAACATCTCAATTGATTCTGATACAAATGGCCAGGACTAGGACATTTTGAGAAAACACTATAGGTGTCCTGTTTTTTCTTTTTTGCTGCTTCCTTCAAGTGAAGACTTCATCCAAGTTCGTCATCTTTCTCTCTTTGTTTTCCACTGAAAATATACTTTTATTTTCTCCAATTTGTAAAATGATCTTACATGTCTCAGCTATCTTTTTCCTCTGACATTTCACTTTTCTTATTCCTATGGTTAATATGAAACATCTTCACTTGGCTTTCAGAACACACACTTGCCTGCTTTTCCTCTCACATGTCAGGCCATTTCTTCTCAGTAGGCTCTGTTGGTTGCTCTTGACCTCCTTCAGACTCTCCGTGTTAATATGCACAGGGCTCTGTCCTTGGATATTTTCTCTTGTCTATCAACAATCACTTTCTTAGTGATGTTCTCTGTCTCATGACTTGTATATCCAACTGTCTTCTTGACATCTCCACATGGATGTCTAAAAAGCATTTCAAACTTTTCAGGCAACAAACTGTGAACCTGATAACCCTCCAAACCTAATTCTCCTTCAGTCTCCTCCATCCTTCCTGTCGTTTAGACCAAAATCCTTAGAATTATCTTTACCTTCCCCTTTTCTTCTAGACTGTATCCAATACCTTAAGAAATTCTAGTGACTGCACTTAAAATTTTATTTATAATCCAAACCCATTTTATGTATCCCAACTCTGCCACTCAGTTCCAAGTCATTATCATTTCTCACTTGGATGATTTAAAGCTTCTTCACTGATTATCTTCCTTGCTCTCATCCTCCCTTTTTAAGCTATGCTTGTTGAAGTAGCTGTTAAAGTAAAAGAACATGTCACTCCTCAAAAGCCAATGACTTCTTATCTCATTCAGAGCAAGACTCAAAGTCTGCAGCATGTGCCTCAATGTCCTACAATAATCTAACCACCAGTTGCCCCTCTGACTATCATCCTGCTACTGCCCTACTTATTCCTTCTGCTGTAGCCACACTGGTCTCCTTACTGTTCCTGGAACATGGTGGCACATTCCCACCACAGGGCCTTTGCACGTGCATTTTCCTCTGCCCATAATGTTCTTCTCTCAGATATTGGCATGGCTTACTCCTCCACATCCTTCAGCTTTCACTTAAAAGTCACTCTCGGAGAATCTTTTTCTGGCCAACCTGTCTAAAATCTTAACATGCCCTTCCCCGTCCTTAACTATTAGCACTTCATAATTTGTAATCCCTTCTCTGCTTCATTTTTTAGCCTTAGCCCTTATTTTAACGGCCAGATATTTTACCTTTGTTGCCCATATTTGAATGCTAGTTTCATGGGTGTTTTGTTTGATACTGTATCCCTAGCATCTAGAAGAGTACCTGACACACAGCAGGCATTCAAGACATGCTAGTTAAATGGTTTAATGAGCGTATTTTTAATTCCTGGGGTCCCGCAATCCATTCAGTTTACTTCTAATATCTTTTGCAGTTCTCTCCTTCACATTTTCTAACCTCTTTTTGGCTCATGTGAGCATGTGTCAAATAGTTTTTTGTGACCAAATAAAGTGCTCTGTTTTCACCTTAATATTGTATTTACTGTTACTCGGGAGGCTGAGGCAGGAGAATCACTTGAACCCGGGAGGAGGAGGTTGCAGTTAGCCCAGATCACGCCATTGCACTCCAGCCTGGGCAATAAGAGTGAAACTCGGTCTCAAAAAAAAAAAAAAAATGTATTTACTGTTAACTTTTACTGTTAAAATGGTAGCCTTCACTTTTTTAGTGCTTCCTGTGTGACAAGTACACTCACAACTAACCTCTAATATAATGTTATTTCCCCATTTTATAGATTAGGAAAGTTATCTTTGAATAAGCGACCTGAGATCATGTTTGGTGGTTCTCCTTGGTTTGTCCCCAAAGCTGACCAAGCTTTATCCATCAATCATGTTTTGCCCTATTATACCAATGCCATACCACATTGCTTCACATGCAATTAACTGCTGCATCTTTGAAACACCTTCATATCCTAATTATGACACATTATCCTCCCAAGATTTACTTCATATGCATCCACCTTTGTTCTTTCATTTAATAGTAGTATCTTAAAACTCATCTTATATTTGCACTTCTCTTAACACTTTGTCGATAAAGACTTTATTTCCATAGCTTTTATGTCACTTGACTTCAAAAATCTCTCCCTCTCTTTCTCTTGCTTTATATATTTCCCTCCCCTAGATCTCTCTACAGTTAAACAAACATAGAATTCCAACCCCACTTAGAAAAATGTGTCATATAAACCAATGTTAATACTTATAGCCAATGTCAGCATAAAATTTGGATAACTCATTGTTTCAAAATGAATTTTTGGCTCATTAATGTAGTGAGGTTATTTGCATAGTGAAAAGGGATTAACATATGTGCCAAACATTTCCCCATAATTTTTTGTTGGGTAGATGTATTTATTAGAATGATACAATAGAGACAAAATTTGAAGGACAGGCAAATTTTAAAGGACACTGACATCTGCTTTTTTTTTTAAGATGGAGTCTTGCTCTGTCGCCCAGGCTGGAGAGTGCAGTGATGCAATCCTGGCTCACTGCAACCTCCGCCTCTCAGGTGCAAGCGATTCTCCTGTCTCAGCCTCTCGAGTAGCTGGGATTCCAGGCATGCACCACCATGCTTAGCTAATTTTTGTATTTTTAGTAGAGACAGGGTTACGCCATGTTGGCCAGGCTGGTCTCGAACTCCTGACCTCAGGTGATCTACCCACCTCGACCTCCCAAAGCTGGGATTACAGATGTGAGCCACCATGCCCGGCCTCTGCATTTTTAATATGATATATTTCTACCATTTTTAATCATAAAGACTAAAGATAGGCTACCTGACATTAATGGAAAAAACTGACAGAAAAGTGAAAATATCATGATAATTTAATATTTTACAAATTAATCATTTTCTTCTTACTGAGATTGACTGAGTTCAGATGTGGCTCATGAGGAGGTAGTAGCACCTCCACAGAACAAAATTCTAATCCTCAGCAAATATAATGCTCATGATTCTCAAAATAAATGTCCTTCTTCCTTCATAATTCACCAACAAATCTTGTGAGGTTATGTTCTGTAAATCTCTACTTTCTTTAGAGGCAGCTTGAGCTTCACAGTGTTCCCTCTGCATTTTTATTAGAAAAGAGGGGAGGGAGAGATACCGGATTATGAAGGTATTTATGCTAATTCATTACCTTCCCTACAGATGAAGATAGATTCTATAGTCATATTTCACTGAAGCATAACTTCCTTAATATGTGGTAGGATTCTTATTTTTAATAACTCCCTATGAAAAGAAAAAAAGGTTAAAGCTGCTGATTTATAAAAGAGAAAAACATGTAATAAATTAAAAGGAATATATATTCTTGAGTTTATAATCTTTTATGCTACTGAATAGCAAATATCCTGAACTATAACACAGCCACCAGCCAGTGATGAGAAAGAAAAAAAAAAAAAAAAAGAAAGAAAAATCTGGAGGCAGCTTCAGTCAGTGAATACTCCAACGTAGACAAAAATCTCATCACAGATGTTATAAAAGTCATGCATCAGATTTTCAACCAATAGTCGATCAGGTAATTTCAAGTTCATACAGCAGTAATTCTTTAATGTATTTTTCTCAACTTTATTGTTCTCACTATCATCACTAGCATGTGTCAACCAACATACTGAAAAAATAATCAATTAGATTGCAAGTAGTTAAGGAAAAGTATATTTTAGTCACTGTATAAACATCTTTCAATCTGTTCAAGTTCTTTATGACCTCATTAAAGTAGTTTCAAAACACATCTATCTCATAGAAAATAAAAACTATTGAGTGTAAATGGGTTATTGAATTATTTTGAGAAATATGATACAATATAGATATTTTAGAAGTCTAACATCCATTGGACAATTAAAATGGTTTTACATAGCTAATATGCAATCTGAAGACATGTCATTAGTTTGTGTATCCTTGAGAAAGAAAAAGCTTTCAAACTAATCAAAGGTTTGTTATCTTTAGAAATGTTATGTTTATTCAAAGAACTCTTTCATATTTATTTACATGTACTTTAAAAAAATCACCCTTATGCATAAATAAAAATGAAAATGTGACATGATTTGGCTCTAGTTCCCACTCAAATCTCACCTTGAATTGTAATAATCCCTATGTGTCATGGGAGGGAACCAGTGAGAGGTAGTTTAATCATGGGCGCGGGTTTTTCCCAGGTTGTTCTCCTAATAGTGAATAAGTCTCATGAGATCTGATGGTTTTATATAGGGCAGCTCCCCTGAACATGCTCTCTTGCCTGCCACCATGTAAAACATGACTTTGCTCCTCATTCACCTTCTGCCATGATTGTGAGGCCTCCAAACCACGTGGAACTGTGAGTCAATTCAACCTCTTTCCCTTATAAATTACCCAGTCTCAGGTTATTAGCAGTGTGAGGACAGACTAACGCAATATATTGGCTTAAGTATTGGTGAAACTTCTTCAGATTCAGAATCTAACTCTCCTGAATCATGTTTGGGTTGAGAATCATTGAATTCCATGCTTTTCCATATAATGTTATTTTCTGGTCCATTGAAAGTGTTGATAACACTGTACTGCATTTATTTTAAAAATGATCCACTATTGTCTTTGAAGTTTTCTCCTTATCCATTAACAATCCTCCCATCTTTTTTGATACATGGGCTTTCTTTATCATACCTGAGACATCAAGTGATGTTAACTATGTCATGACTGCCACTTGGCCAAAAGGGTTTGACAGATACCATCAACTATAAAATTTACACTGATTTCAGAGCTGTTTACAATTAGAAAACAACTGCATCTTAGAACTGATTATATATGGCATACTATTTGCCAAATACACTCATGACAGTTTCTGTACAAAAAGTTTATTTTAACATGTAGTCCACATTATCTTGTAGTGTCTCAGTGTTCTCACCTCCCTCACTTTTCTGGCAGTCTTCTTAAATATAAGGTTTAGTGTTTCAGTGCACCCCTCCAAATACTGGCCACAGCATTCTATTAACAAATGAGTCCAAATTGGATGTCTTTCTAACTCATAATTTCTCGAGTTAATGTCTAATATATTGGGGAAATGTTGAATTAAGCAAAGTTAGCAGGATTCTTTAATACAACTTTCTCAGATTCTTTAATATATTGATGTACATTGTGATGATTGAACAGTGGCAAATTATGTAACACTTCTGAAAATTATTTGTCATACAAACTTTTTAAACACGATATGTTATGAGATTTGTGTTTGGAGGAACACCTTTTTGAAAAAGACTTTTACAGTTTTGAGAAAGACTTTTACATATATTTCGAACATAGTTTCTTTTTAATTTCTTGTGTTTGCGCTATGGCATTCTAAATTTCTGGAAACTTGGAGTTTAACATAATTTCAATACAGATAATTCCATATTTATACAGGATCAACAGAAAAGGAGACGGTCATAATGTTAGTTTTTAAGACAATGAAATAATATTTAAGAATAGACATATTTGCCCTTGATTATACAGTGTAGTTACTATATTTCTATCACATACACTTGTTTGTGTTGTAAAAAGACCTAAACCAATGTGACCATGAGGCAAATGCTAAGCTTTGGGGGTAAATATTGGGAATTTCTGACAGTCAAGGTAGATTATGCCTAAACGTTCTCTTTCCCAAAACTTTACTACCAGCTGTTATATTACAATGGTAGCACATATGTCACACATATAAATATTATTAGTAAACAAGGATAAAATAATCACTAGTTCTTACAGCTGCTCTGGCACCTGGGAGCAAGTTTAAGTCTGCGTAGGCACTGGAACCAGTACCTGGCAGGATAGGTTCATGCTGAGGCGAACATGGTGGTATCCTGGCAGTAGGACCAGCTGTCTTTGTAAGTGGGTTGAGAGACAAGGTATTCTGTGAAGTGAGGGATACAGGTCCAACTGGGCTCTACATCAAGGACATCCAACTGTTGACTGTGTTGATTCCTATACCTCATGCAGCCAATAGCAGCAGGCTTGACTTCTTACCAACCACATATATTAATACCATTCATTTCACTGATGAAAAATCATTTCTAGCATTGCTTATATAAATTAACAGTCATCTTGTATATATTTAGATAAGATATATGAGACACTAAGCACTCAATTCCCAGAGTGTTTAGTTTGGGCCACGTTTTTTTTTTTTTTTTTAAACACATTTTATATTGGATCTAACTTATACACACACACACATCTATGTCACATTGTTAACATTCAAGTATTTTTAAAGTGAATGTCCATTTTGACAATGTAAAACTTTGCCATATTAAACAGAATACAGCCAAAGGAATTTTAAATGTATTGTAATTTAGCACAATGATTACATGTTTCAATTAGTGGAAAATTCTATAAATATCCATGAGTCCAAAAGAGATATATAAGGCTATTTATAAGATACACACACACACACACACACACGCACACACACACGGATGTATATATAGATATAATGGATTACATGCCATATATATAATTATATCTCTATAATACAAGGATGTTTTAAGTCTTAAATAATCCTCAAATTACTATGTTCAATTTTTGGTTCCTCTTTTTTTCTGCATTAAAAAAAGAATCCTCCCTTGCTCTAAATTCTCCCTTATTATTCTTTATGCTCCACCTTCTAGTTTACTACTTACTGGAGAAACCAGCTATTAGAGTTGATTAAAATTATGTACAAAATGACAAAGCTGACTCTGAATTAGGGCTTACAGGTTTTCCACAGAATGAAGTATACAGAATTTCCACAATGATCTTTGGAACATCTAGTTTGGCTGCTCAGAGAATGCTCCTCAGTTTTGCTGTAGTTCCTTCGGATTGATGAATAAGTTATTTTTGAGACAATATTTTTGAAATTATACCAGATTTTATCAGACTTAGTATTTTCATTTTTCTGTAGTTATGTTAAACCTCAAAAATCAATACAACAACTTTCTTGAGATTTTTCTGTTAGAGAAACAATTACAACTGTACTGCATTAAGTAAAATTACTCTTACTGTTATAGCACTATTCAAGATGTTGGCCATATTAAGAGGATAATTAATTCATATATTTTTCTATTCTCAATATTAAATCATCCTTGTATATGCTGCAGACTGTATTAAGAATGTTGCCAGGCTGTAATAAATTCTTACTACACTTCTAATAATTAAAAACTAGAAAAGAATCTGAAATAGAACTACTCCAAATTCCCAGTTGTATTGTATATGATATGATTATTGTTCAAAAACTGAATCTTGGGGAGACATGGTTATAGAATCACAAAATCCTACAGTTGGAAAAACTTTTATGGTCTTCCAAAACTTCCCCTCAATAAATGCACTTCATTTTCAAAACTCCCTATATTTATGATGTTCCCAATGTAATGCTTTTAATAGTTAAACAATATCCTCTCTCAAGACAAAATTTATTTCATTGTTAAACTGCTCAAGTTAGTTTTTTTATAGTCTATTGATTTGAATGTGTCTTCTAATAAATCCCTTCCATTAGTTCCATATACATTATAAAGGAGGAACAGTTTATTTATTCTTTCATATGATAGATCTTCATATTTTCAAGTACTTAAAGATAAATTCTATGTCTCTTTGTACCCGTTACCCCTGCCCCAAATCTCCTACTCCCACTCACTCATCTCAAACCTCTATCTTCATAGTTCTTAAGATATGGTTTCCACCTAGATAATTCACTGTTTTATGGCTTTAACAGTATGCATATTAGTGTTTCTACATCTTTCTTTCTGTAGGGCACCTTAACATATTTAAAAGATGAACCATTTAAGACACTAAGACGGAAATTTTATCTTCATTACTTTGAAATAAGCTGCTTCTTTTCTATGGTTTCCTACATCCTTTCTTTGTCACTTTTTAATTGTTTTCTACTTTGTCCAGTTCTTTCTTGAGATCTCATCTCATTGATTGTTCCACATGAAATCAGTAGGCTTGCATATTTATTTCATTCTTTCTGAGAGGTTTAGTGTTTCCTGCCTCCGAAATGGCCAAAAAGCAGTTCGAATTGGAGGTGGCTCTTCATAGCTTTGAAATTGCTCTATGCTCAAACATAAAAAGTATAATCATGAAACTTATGTTATGACATTTCAAAGATACCACATTATTTTACACTTTAGGGTCATTTTAATTAGTCAATCAGTATGTAATGCTGAAAAATACTCAGAAGATTATGTTGATGTGACTAGTCAATGTTGTCTAGCCTTGATCAGAATCTCCCTTTTGGGGCAAGTTTAAAATTTTCAATCAGAGACTTTCACAGTCTACTCAGGAAACAAATTGTTCGTGGCGCGCGTGCACACACACACACACACACACACACACCCCTCATATAGTAGAGTTGGTACGAAATGATGTAATTTATTTCTATCTATCACAAGTTAGTTTATTAAAAGTAAACTGCATTATTCATTTGACACAACACATTCAATATTTTTTTCTCTTCCATAGTGCAATTTGTTTTGTTTTCATAGACTAGATATAAGGAGGGAAGTACTGAATGATAACGAAGATTTTAGAACACAAAAGATGGCCCAATCCCAATCAATTAAAACCAATTTTTTATGAAGGAGAATACATATCAGAAGAGCAAAATTAGTGGTAGGGAAAAAAGAATCAGATGATTAATAAGGGTTAAACATTCCCTCAAGTTTTAAATATCATCTTACAAATAACGCAATAAATTCAACATTGGTTCAACTCCAAAGGAGAATAAATGTGTAATGTAGAACTTCAAGGGGCATAAATATAAAAAAAGATTTTCATTATAGAATTAAAGTCCTCACACATAGAAAGGAACATCTAAAGACTCAAAGACCAATTTCTTGCTTAAAAAACAGCAAAGAAAGAGGGAACTTGAAGTGTGAGAGTAACTGGATATAAGCCAATCTCATAAACAGTGCAGAATTCTAAAGGAGACTGGCAGACCTCCCAGATCAATTAAGGAAGAAATCCTGCAGAATAGGCATATATCCATCTTTGAAACTTTAAGTTTAGATAATGCAGCTCAAAGATGGGTAAATGAAAATAAAAAATGCAACTAATCTGAAGAAAAATTATAGATATACAGATTTTTTTTTACATGCCAAACTAATAACCAAGTGACTCATTCTGTTAAACTGAATTATTAGTTAATTCCATGAAGTGAAGGATAACTAATGCTTGACAGAACAGATTATCTGACTGACAAATTGAACCTATTTCTTGTCAACAGGTCAAGCTGATAGCCTCAACTACAACCAATATTAAATGATTAAATCTAGAAGTTACTGCTCAAAATGTGTCAGCACTATAACTGGGTAAATTGTATTTAACATTGCTATGTAGGATGCTAGAAATATGTGGTGGTTATATACATACATTATTGATATATACTATGTATATAAGCCATAGACAGTAATAAAAAGTGAAAACACCTGGACTTACGATTGTATTGACATGCACTATGATACTTTTCTTCAAGTTAAGACTTAGAAATAGAAATAGGCCTGCATTTCAGTTTATCAAGCAGGAGGAAACATCACTACTAATTGTCTTGTATTTTTATGGTAGACATTTAGTGTGTGCCACTAAAATTACAGTTTTAAAGAAAAATATCTAATAATAAGAAACTCAATGTCATGGCCTGTTGAGGAAAGGCAATACTCAGGTCATGGATTTCTTCACCAATAATTAAGGAGAGACAATGCTGCTTTGAAATAAATAAATCAATAAGTTTCAGTACTCCCAAAAGATTTAATTTCAGAGTCATTTTCTGCCTCTTTACACACAGAGAATGTAATGCTTTTAAGAAAAGATCTTACAAAGTATTTTTAGAACTGTTTTATGATTAATAATAATAAAAATAAAAGGATAAATGTGATACACATGGCAAAAAAGTCAGTTAAAACACAAAAGAGTTTTACAAAAATGGTAAGTTTGTTAAAAGGAAAGCATTGGGTGGCTTGGATAAGGGTGTGCTACTTAGGGATGACTCAATGTAGTTTAATAATAATGTATTTTACACACGCTTGTTACAAAACATTCTGTAACTATGCTGGTATTGTAGGTATTGTAGGCTGTTAAAGTCATTTGGCACTAATTCAGAAAAATTACCATAGTTTGTCATTTTATGAATATTTAATTTCATTCTTTAGCACCCAGTGTATTTATACATTATCTTCTTTAATGTTGAAAATAAGCAAAATTGAATCCAGATCTTCCTAGCCAATTCATTGGTCAAAATCGTTTTACTAATTGTCTTAAATCATCGATGTTGTCTTTTTTCTAGACTTATATCATAATTTTAATAAACTGCATTTCATCTATTTAGTTAATTCTACCACAAAAACGTTCCCATCTAGATACATTTGAATAATTGATTCTTTAAAAGAAAATACAAGTTTAAAAGCAAAAGTAACTATTAATGTTAGATGGAAAACTAACATTTGGCTTTCATTGTGGTATATATTAGTTAATAACATTTCAAAACGTCAACTTATTGAAATTTGTAGAAACATTTAATTCTCGTTTATAACCAAACTTTCTAACAACTATTTTAAATGTACCTGGGCATGATAAGCTACGCATTTACCACACAGTAAAAAATTATGAGTGAAATCAAGATTTATATAAAACAAAATATTCAGAATTCTGAAAGAAGTATTGAAGGTGATCTACCATAACACTCCCAATTTAAAGGGAGGTATTAAGGTCCCATGAAAGTTCAATGTTTACTAAGCTCAATAGTCTACGGTAGAGCAAAAATTAGAATGTCATTTCATAGTGCTTTGTTCTCTCTGAGATCTAGTGAGTGCAGGATGAACAACAGAGGAATGTTCTCTTTGAACGGAGTAGCCTTCAAAAAATAACTACTATTGTCAAAACAAAGTTACAATTCAAAGACTGGTAAAAGTTTAGTTAAAAAAAAATAGCACTGTGGTGAGCCACTTGCAGAGATGAGAAGGCTTCAAACGTCATGCCACATTTCATTTCTTTTCCACTGGGGCTTTTATTGAGTAGTGAAAGAAGCCAAGGATATTTGAAAATGTAATGGAAAACACTATTCTTGTGTCGTATTAATGAATTGAAAACAGCACATGATAAAAACAGTGTCACATACTAATCTACCCTTTATGAAGTCCTTATTGCTAGAATATTTGTTCGAAATAAATGCCATCATAAATGGACCTATTAAAAGTTGATCTCACGTTTTAAAAAATTCTTTTACACAATAGATTTACTTTTGTTTTAGTAATATGAGTGTCATTGAACAATGGCTAAATATAGAATAGTTGACTTACGTTAGCCTGAATAGTAATAAATATTTATAAATCTGATTTCATTTTGTTGGCTCATGTTCTTCTAATTGACCTACAAGCATTCAAATTATAGTGGTAAATTCACTATTTTGGTGAGTCTGAGATACAAGTAAAAAATAAATGGAAACAATCTTATCTTCTGTCTTTGTACCAGACCTTTCCCACTAATTTTTTTATTAAATAATATTCTGTGTACAATGATACCTTAGTTGATATGATCAAACTAACTAGTAAGAATTATTAGATATTTTAAAACCAGGTCGAGAATAATTGGTTCGGTTCAGGTGCCTAATTTGTGTTTTATTGTTGATTTTGGATATTTACTGACATTAAAGATCAAGAACATGTTGATTATATGTGATATCCTTTACTATTCTTACCTACAATATTTGAAATTATGAATTCACAATGCCTTAGGAGCTCAAAGTATTAGTATCTTGGAAAACACAACATTGACTATTTAAAATTCATTATTTTATATAAGATATTAATATACAATTTTAGCATTTTGATACTTGTAGTAAGTCAGTATCTTGATGCGTGTCATAATTACATAATTAAGTCATTTGCAAAATTTCTCAGTTTTTCTATAGTCTCATATCAGAAGCTAAGTATGAAATTGAATGAGCATTTCCAACCATTTCTAAAAAATGGTATCACATATTTCAATCAGTCCCTACGCCTATCCCATTTATCTCCACCCCTTTTCACTTATTAACACAGTTATATACTTACTTGTTTATGTTCCCTTTACTCCATTAGAATATAAACTCTAAGAGATTAGGAACTTTGTTTCTTGTTCACAGTTTAATCCCTAAGATTTTTAGACCAGGGTACAGCACAAGGGGAAAAGCCAATGCTTAATTAATATCTGTTGAATGAATCAATGATCCTTAGTGTCTCTCCCAGAGTTTCACTATATCCTGAAACAATGTAATTAGATCTTTTTTCCAGGGGCTTTCAAACTTCTTTGATCATACCCCAAAGAAGTAACTATTATATTGCAGTGTTCCTGTAACTGAAACAAAATATTCATAAAACAATATCTTCAATGAACCCTGATAATTAAATTTCTATACTATTGTATTCTAATCCATTTATGTAAAACATTATTCTGGTATTGAAGTTGATTTCATGACCCACAAACATAATTTTTTTTTTTATTATTATACTTTAAGTTCTAGGGTACATGTGCACAACGTGCAGGTTTGTTACATATGTATACATGTGCCATGTTGGTGTGCTGCACCCATTAACTCGTCATTTACATTAGGTAGATCTTCTAATGCTATCCCTCCCTCCCCCCTCCCCACAATAGGCCTCAGTGTGTGATGTTCCCCTTCCTGTGTCCAAGTGATCTCATTGTTCAATTCCCACCTATGAGTGAGAACATGCAGCGTTTGGTTTTCTGTTCTTGCGATAGTTTGCTGAGAATGATGGTTTCCAGCTGTATCCTTGTCCCTACAAAGGACACAAACTCATCTTTTTTTATGGCTGCATAGTATTCCATGGTGTATATGTGCTACGTTTCTTCATCCAGTCTGTCACTGATGGACATTTGGGTTGATTCCAAGTCTTTGCTATTGTGAATAGTGCCGCAATAAACACGTGTGCGTGTGTCTTTACAGCAGCATGATTTATAATCCTTTGGGTATATAGCCAGTAGTGGGAAGGAAGGGTCAAATGGTATTTCTAGTTCTAGATCCTTGAGGAATTGCCACACTGTTTTCCACAATGGTTGAACTAGTTTACAGTCCCACCGACAGTGTAAAAGTGTTCCTATTTCTCCACATCCGCCCCAGCACCTGTTGTTTCCTGATTTTTTTAATGATTGACATTCTAACTGGTGTGAGATGGTGTCTCATTGTGGTTTTGATTTGCATTTCTCTGATGGCCAGTGATGATGAGCATTTTTTTCATGTGTCTGTTGGCTGCATAAATGTCTTCTTTTGAGAAGTGTCTGTTCATATCCTTTGCCCACTTTTTGATGGGGTTGCACAAACCTAAATTTTGTAAAATACCATGTTAGTCCGAAAAGTCAATAGAGGTGAAACATGTTGATCTTTGACTACGTCGAAGGGACACATGTAACCTAGTCCTTGTTGGATGGTATAACATCTTGACAAGGCTATCTTTTCCAGACCTTCCTGCCCTTCTCAGTCACTTAAAGTTCCCTGTGTATGGATATCACTTACCATACCCCAGACTTTCAGGGGTTGGAAGGTTTGAAAAATACTGAAAATTTTCTCTTCTAGATCTCATGAGCGAGAAGCTGAGAAATTATAAAAATTTGGATTTGGATTCAACTACAAACCAAACAACATGCTAAACATTTTTTCACATCATTCTCACCACAACCATACACATTAAAAATGGCTGCTCCTGCAAATAAACAAACTGAGTCTTGAAAGATCAGATGATTTGCTCAAGGAGACAAAGCTACTGAGCAGCGAGTCTGGACTCACTCCTTTTCCAAACACAGTCCCTTGGGCAGCCAGATGCAAGATGCAAAACCAGAGGCAGCCCCTCTGGACTGCTGAGCTTCCAGACAGAGTAGGGAGAATCCCAAAAGCCTCAACGACCCATGCCTCTTCCTATGGACTGTGAAGGCAAGTGAGCAAGAGTGTTCTCGTTCTTCCCTTTGCTCGGTCTGTCCCTGCTCAACCCCACCCTGTCCTGTTGCCCTTTCCTGTTTTATATAGTGCATATAAAAACGCTCGTGAAGACTTCTTGCCCTTATTGTACACTGCACCACATGGCCCATCACACCTACAGTCCTGTGTGATAGGTGGCTCATCTTGCTGCACCCTAGAAAAGGCATTTTGGTGTCCAATACTCTCTGGTACCAGAAGGCCGTGCCTCATCCTGGAGTTCGCGAAAATTGCAAGCTGCGCCATCGCTCCATCAGTCTCGACCTTTTCTAGGGCATTTGTGATAAGGTGGAGGGACTCAAGAGTAGCTTTCTCTGGGTGATATACTTTTATTTTTATTTTATTCCCTGAAAAGGTATCCTTGACTCACCCAAAGGTCACACTGACGGGAGCTCAAAGAAAAGCTCAGAATTTAGCTCCTTTGTATTGTACTTTTTCACTATACACAGTGAAATTTTAACTAAGTAGAGTCTCACTTTGGTTATTGTAAAATAAACACTCCCAACTCCAGTCCCCGTCCCCACATCCCACTACCAACAAGGCGGAGAGCTGTGGCTTGTGGATGGATGTGCCAGTCACCTCTGAAGAAGTGCTGGGATTCCACCCTCTCCCACTTCCTCCTGGCCACTGTTTCCTGAGCCCTTTCAGGTCCAGCCAGCAGGGTAAAGCTCAGGGCGGTGGGAAGAGTCCCGGCTGGCGATTAAACTGGGCATGCTCAGTGGCAGAGCAGGTTTAGGCCCGGCCTGGGAAACTGGGCAGCAGAGGTGCTCGCGCCGCCGCTCTGAGCCCCAGTGAGCGCCTCTTAGGGGCCGCGACAGAGGCTGGAAAACGCAGCTGCTCCGCTCGCCTGCCCCGCTGAATTCGGCGCTGCCCGCCCCCTGCAGCCTGTGCTGCAGCTGCCGGCCACCGGAGGGGGCGAACAAACGTCAACCTGTTGTTTGTCCCGTCACCGTTTATCAACTCAGCACCACAAGGAAGTGCGGCACCCACACGCGCTCGGAAAGTTCAGCATGCAGGAAGTTTGGGGAGAGCTCGGCGATTAACACAGCGGCCCGGGCCAGCGCAGGGCTAGCGCAGGCGGCTAGAGCGCAAGGCGGCGCGGCGTCGGTCCCGGGAGCGGAACCCGGCTTTTTCTTGGAGCGACGCTGTCTCTAGTCGCTGATCCCAAATGCACCGGCTCATCTTTGTCTACACTCTAGTCTGCGCAAACTTTTGCAGCTGTCGGGACACTTCTGCAACTCCGCAGAGCGCATCCATCAAAGCTTTGCGCAACGCCAACCTCAGGAGAGATGGTAAGAGACTCATTTTGTTTTTTAACTTAAAAAAATCATGTTTGCTATTGTTATGGTTCTTTCTGTGTTTTTCCTCTTTCTTTTTGAATCTTTAATGTGAACTCGTGCTGAATGCATTGTTTGAGGAGGGACGTCTCCTGCCTGTCTCCAGTCCTGAGAGAGCTCCATTTCTGGAATGGGACTGAGAGGTGTGGGACTCGTGCTGATGGGGATAGGTATAAGCCAGGTGGCTCGTCTTGCTGCACTCTAGAGAAGTCTTTTTGGTGTCCAAGCCTCTGGTACCAGGATGCGGTGCCTCATCCTGGAGTTGGCGAAAGTTGCAAGCTGCGCCGCCCCTTGGTCAGACTCAACCTTTCTTAGGCGATTTTGATAGGTGGAAGGACTCAGGAGTAGCTTTCCCTGGGTGATATACGTTTATTTTAATGTAATTAATTAATTTATTTTTACGACGGAGAGGAGAAATCATGCGTTTCAGTCCAGCAGTTATATCTGGAACAGTGACAATTTATCTATATTTATTTTCAGGAAATGGCAATGTGCAGCTTATTGCCCTTTAGGTCCCCTAAGTGACTTTCCTGTTGAAGTTCACCCTGACTCAGAAGCTTCGAGTGTAGGAGACGAAGGCTTCTGAGGTTTCATCTGCACCACAGGGGCACCGGGCTTCTACTGCTAGTTTCCTTGCAGAGGCGGCTTTCAGCTATCTGCAAGGAGCACAGCTCCCGAAACAGCTGTCCTAAGCAAGGTCCCAAGCCAGCTTGTTTTCCTTTACTCTAGAGGACACCTGGGTCACTGGTTCCAGAGACCCTAAGCTGAGTTTATTTACTTTCTGGGGTCTCCACCTAAATCAGAAGTTGATTTATCCTTCAAGTCCTAACTGTAGCTGATGTTCCCAGTAAATTTTAGCTGTTCTGCCATGTACCTGAACTGACCCATAGGCTTTTGGATTTTGTTTTTTCCTGCGTCAGTATCTGTCTCTCCTGCTTGCTTAAAGTACTAACACATCTCCCAAGGAGACCACCAAGCAATTGTTGACGGCTTCACAGTTTCAGCTGACAGTATTTACCTGTCTTGGCAAATTCGTATTAGCCATCTTATCAGTTTCTTTCTTGGTATGTCCTTAATTTGGAATTTACTAAATGACTTTTGGACTTTGCAGGGAAACCACAATTTCATTATGTTATCTGATGATGTGTAGACTGCGGATATCAGTGTACTCGTCACCTGAAGTGGTGTGGATTGATAGCAGGAAAGCCACAGAGTCACCTTACTTTTTCACAGCGTTTTTATGTAAAAGATTCCAGCCGTGAGTTTTTGGTAACTCTCTGTCTTAGTTAAAAGCACATAATTTTTTTTTTTTTTTTTAACTAAAGGATTAGGCCCAACCCCAAACTTTTTTGGTTTTTTGTTTTTACTCTTTAATGTTTTCACCAGGGACAGATCTCCTAGTTGATCTTGCAGGTTTGTTATTAGTTGCACTTTGTATGTCCTTTTAGCTACATAGAGTAAAATTCCATTTATAATTTGCATGACTTCATAGCCATAATTTTGTAATCTTCAGCCTCCCAAGTATCAGTTACAAGAAGTCAAGGACAGAAAATGAAAAGCTTGTAACTATTGCCCATTAACCCAAGATTCTGACTAAAACCAAGTTATGTAGCTCAGCAGGGTTTTTTTTTTTTTTTAAAGAGAATAATCTCATTTTAGTTTCATTGTTAAAACTCTGTACATCTCCATACGTTTGTCCAGTCTATATAGGAAATGGTATGTTTCAAGAAAGCTTTAAAAACTACCCTGGATTTCTCATTTCTTCATATTTTAGTAAAACTGTTTTGCAATTACTTTAATAGTACACACACACACACACACACACACACACACACACACACACTTAGTTCTGATTGCTCAATACTTTCCTTAACATCAATGTCATCTTACAAACAAGACTGGAAAGGAGAAAAAGGTAGTTATACCTTAAAATTTGTTTTCTATAGAGTAAAAATTGTTAATATTCATAATGCATTGTTAGTTTATAAAATAAACGTTATAAAATGTTCAAATGGCAGCTTTTTCCTAAATGAGTATGCATTCTTCAAGAGGGGCAATATTGTCCCCCAATGGGGTGCAATTAGATCTTAGAGGGTGAACACAGTCTTAGATATTACAACGGTCTGTGTTACTTCAAAGGGCTAGCAGATATAAATAGATATACATTTCTGTGGCATTACCAATCACAAGAAGGGAGAGTGATCAGAAAATAAGTCTAAAAAGAGTCTTTAAGGGATGAAGGTTAGCAATAGTGAAAAAATGGTTGAGAAACATTGGCATAGAGTTTTGGTGGAAGAGTAAGAATAATGGGGCTATGAAAAATTCTAGACGACACTTGGAAAATCTTAATGGCCATAGCTGACAGAGAGAAAGTAATAACTTATTAAATTAAAACCTTGTTCTGATTCCAGACATTGTCAACCTGCTCTCCCAAATTTTTCTAATGACTCATGGAAGACGACGATATTCTTGCTCATTTGACTATCAGATTAAGACATGATAAAAGCTTGAGGAGGACATGAACATGGAATATAAAAAGGAGAAAAATAGAAAATGAAAGTTTCTAAACATGTATTTAGGGTCTTTAGAAGACCTGGCTTTCGGATTGCAAATGATAGGAAATCGCAACAAAAAATTAGAAGTGAGCTTTGGGAGTTTTAGAAACCATTACCTGATGATGAACATACTTGAATGCTTTTCATTTGTTCCTGCTGGCCCTGTTAGTTGCTGCTTAATGTTGGGATGAAGAAAGGGGCAAGGAAGCCAGGTGTCCTGTACAGGGCATGAGGTGTGTTTTATTCTGTCTAGCCTAACACAGTAAAACCCCACAACTTCTTGATATACTATGCCTAATAGCTCCAGATACCTGGAGTAGCTAAGAAATGATGTGGAAATACATAGTGTTGGGGTTGTCATATGGTAGTCCCCTCCTACCCATTATAAGAAGCTGATCTGCTGCTGTGTCCTGGCCTTCCAGAACTCTTCATCATAGGGTATTCTTGTTCTGAAGGGATATCTGCAGAGCCTTTATACCTGTAGAATGGTTAAATGTGGCCCAATGAAGGAAGGTAGTTGAATCTGTTGCCCCTCTCCAGGAGGACATGAGGCTCTATAACTAAGAAGGATTAAACTATAATAATTTACAGTACTTAATAGAATGTTTATACTTCCTTATATCATATTTATTATTCTTGCTCAAACTGATTTACTTTTAGTACACATTTCTGCCTCTGATCACAAAGAAAATCTTAATTTAGCAGTAGCATCTACATATTCTAATTTTAGTGCCTACACAGTTGGTGCTTTTGTAATAATAACTGGCCAAAACTAAGTGTTGCTCAGTGTGCAGATTAAGAAGTGTAAAGATAGCAATTAACTGACAATATTAGTTACTTATTTTAAAATCTAACTAGATGGAACTTCCTGCCTAGGAGCTTAAGAATACAGATGCATTCTTCATTTTCTTGACCTTTTGTTGCTTTTAGAAAGAATAGGTGTTGATGGTAAACAATTCTGAAATTAGTTATCTTTGGTCAGTATAATAGTACTTGAGTCATCTGTTACACCAGCATTATCTAGTGATAGGCCTGCAGTTTTAGTAATTGTGCTGCCGTCTTAGATTTTAAAGTAGTGAAGCTCATTTCTTAATGTGGTTTTCTATTGTCATCATTGGTGATAGCACATTGATTTAAGTGCGAAGATCAGAGCTTAAAGGGAAGGCAACAAAACAGAGAACAATTATCAATACATTATTTTTAAAGTGTCTGAAAGCAAAGAATTCCATCTGTGTATTTTTTGTCCAGCTCTAAGTATATTAAAGTCTATAATCTTGTAAAGCATAGCGGTGATTACATATTTTAAATGTAACATGGCTTTGACTTGCCACCATGGATAATATCATTTTATAGAAACTCTTTAAAGAGCAGGGTTTAGCCAGGTGTCTGTATACCATGTAGTGGAGGATGCTACTAGGTTGTGAGTTACATTGATGACCATAATGAGTTTATTAAGTGATTTTTGCCACAGGATTTTCCCTTTCAGTGAATGAAAGCAAAACTGTATTGTTTCAGAACAAAAGAGTCACACAGCGGAGCACAGCCAGAGTCACTGATCTCTAATGACTAGTAATAAGCATAAGCTTAATGTCATGCGGAACTCTGAGCCTATGTGGTCTCAGAGCCCTGTCATTCTAAGAGTCTAGAAGGATATGCATATTTCTGTCTCTGTCCTTAAGAGCTGAGTCATAATGTAAATCATCTTCCTTCTGGAAATTACTCTTGAACTTTCTATGTTGAAGTCAGATTAGTGTAAAAAGGCAGTTCTGGAACACCTTCGTACAATCCTTCCCTTTATTAAAATAGGAAAATCTTGTAGATGGATGAACCAGGTGTAGAATGTATCTACCTCAGCTGTTCCATGCCATTCAGGGAATACATTGATCTTTCTAAAAGGATTACAATGACTTGAGGGTGAAGGTGAGTTAATGTCTGAGCTACCTAGCCTCTTTCAAGGCTCTTTTCAGATCATTCTTTTTTTTTTTTTTTTTTTTTTTTTTTTTTGAGACGGAGACTCGCTCTGTCGCCCAGGCTGGAGTGCAGTGGCCGGATCTCAGCTCACTGCAAGCTCCGCCTCCCGGGTTCACGCCATTCTCCTGCCTCAGCCTCCCGAGTAGCTGGGACTACAGGCGCCCACCACCGCGCCCGGCTAGTTTTTTGTATTTTTTAGTAGAGACAGGGTTTCACCGTGTTAGCCAGGATGGTCTCGATCTCCTGACCTCGTGATCCGCCCGTCTCGGCCTCCCAAAGTGCTGGGATTACAGGCGTGAGCCACCGCGCCCGGCTCAGATCATTCTTTACTTGATCTTGACTGTCTTCTGAAGATGAAAGGTAGCAGACAAATAGTTCTTTATCATAAGTTCTACTGCTAACCCCTGCTGTAACTGTTATTCATGTATTCAATGAAGGCTAAAGTACAGTGGCGAGATCTCGGCTCACTGCAAGCTCCGCCTCCTGGGTTCATCCCATTCTCCTTCCTCAGCCTCCCAAGCAGCTGGGACTACAGGTGCCCACCACCACGCCTGGCTAAGTTTTTTGTATTTTTAGTAGAGACGGGGTTTCATGGTGTTAGCCAGGATGATCTCAATCTCCTAACCTCGTGATCCACCTGCCTCAGCCTCCCAGAGTGCTGGCATTACAGGTGTGAGCCACCACGCCCAGCCTTCAGTGATTATTTCTAACATCCCTAATGCCGCCTATATATTGTGCTAGGTAACTAAGCATCTGGCACAATATGAGTGAAACACACATGGTTCCTGACCTCTTGGAATATATTGCCTAGTGGACAATATAGACATCAGTTCCATTACATATCTTTCAGATGCATTCTGGAGAGTACCAGGATTCTCCAGAAGTGCCATGGAGATCAGTGCACGGGTACCAAGGAGGCTGAATGCGTGTGGCTTCTGCTTCTCCACCCCTTCTTCAACAGAATAGCTCCACATGTATTATCACACTTCTTCTTCACTTATGTATGTTCATCGTAAGAGTTTTACTTGAGAAAATGTATTTTGCAATTTAAGTGTGAAAGTTCTAAAGAGTGTGATCTGTGCTTTGATGAAGGAAATGCACTGAGAGATAGGAATACACAAAGAGCACCTAATATAGACTTGAGGAATTGGGAAAGACTTCCTGGAGGAAGTGGTGTCTGAACGGAGGCTGAAATGTATGCTGCTTTGCCTGTAAAAGTAAGGCAAACATGATACGAGGCTTTATGTCTTAGGACTCTTTAAAAAGAATGTCATTTTATTATTTAGTTTTAACTGACAAATAAAGATTGTATAAATGTGTCCTGTAGAGCATATTGTTTGGAAATATCTATGCAGTGTTCAATGACTGAATCAAGCTAATGACCATATGCATTACTCATATATTTTTGTGATAACACTTAACCCTTAAAGTCGGCTTCCTTATCAATTTTCAAGAATGCGTTGTGATTATTATAGTAATCATATTGTATACATTGGGATTCTTGATTTTAAAATGTTGAAATCCAGCGTGTCTTCTCTGGACTGAAGGAGCTCAGGGATGATTGCTGGGTGGAAGCTGTGAGCAGGGGTTGACCGTGCTGCGTTCATTCTGGACAAGTCATTTCAGACATTGGGTGCAGTGAGAGGGAGGAGCGGGAGAGAACAGCACTTGCCAAGCTTTCCAGGTGAGAATATAGATATACAAGTGTCCAACAGTGAAAGGCATGGGGAGTAATGTTAGGGAGCTTGGCCATTATGCTGAGAGCAGTGGGAAACCATTGAAAGGCGTAATTTAGACAGAGA
Source organism: Macaca thibetana thibetana (assembly GCF_024542745.1). NCBI lineage: Eukaryota > Metazoa > Chordata > Mammalia > Primates > Cercopithecidae > Macaca > Macaca thibetana. The sequence continues at coordinate 96,067,631 of NC_065591.1, read as the reverse complement.
CATGGCCCATTGTGTGTTTGACTGCTGGGTGCTAGTATTCCTGAAGAATCTGCCAGACCGAGACTGTGATCAGGGCCAGTCTTCCTATACCTCTGCTGCCTGTGGGACATGAATACAGATGGAATCATTTCATTTTTAATATGATGGTGGGGACATGAATGACTTTCTTAAACCCAAATCCCCAAATCCTTGGTGCCCTCACCGTATCCCTGAGGTCCCCTCACCCTGGTTGAGGCTCTGCAGCTCAGCACAGAAGATATGATTTTGTAACTGTATCTGAGGTCTCAATAAAGTAATGTGAATTATGCAGGTAACCTGTCTAGTGTTTGATCACACTTTAAGTTTTTTCAAATAGCTGCATTTCAGAATTAATGCAATTTAAAAGGGAGCATTTTTACACTGTTATATGAGCGATGGTTTCAGCAAAAAGCTACAGGGAGTAATATATAATATTACAGCAAAAAGGAAAGAATCCAAGACAAAGGGGGCAGCAGAAATGTGCTGCCTCCTTATACGGTATTTCAAAACCAAATGTAAATCAAAACTGAAGGAGGAAGCCCACAGGACAGCAAAGGGCACAAGTGCACATACAGGAAGAAATAGTTTCTTCTGATGAGTCTTTTTTTCCAGAGCAAGAATAAAGCATGCTTTGTTTCTGATAACTGTTGATAATGCACATAATAATATGTCTTTTCCTTCATCTTCCCTCTGGTGTGCTGACATCTCTATGTCAGCTTTAATATTGACAGATTAATACTGTGTGTTTTTTTGATTTGTGGGGTGCGCAGTTTAGTGGTTTTTGTATAATTAGGAGGTGGAGAGGTCTGTGGAAGCATCACAGCCCAGGCATGGGAGCTGTCTTTCATTGTGAGAAGTCATCTTTTCTCAGATTTTAGGGTTTTTACTTGAGCACTTTTTTATAGAGTGTGTTCATGAAGACAGTTTTGGATGCAGTACTTTGTCTATTAAAGTAAGCCAAACATGATTTGAAGCCTTATTTGTTAGGATTCATTTTTAAAATTTTATTTTATTTATTTTTTGAGACAGAGTCTTGCCATAGCTCCCAAGCTTGAGTGCAGTGGCATAATCAAGGCTTACTGCAGCATCAACCTCCCGGGCTCATGCAATCCCACCACCTCAGCCTTCCACAAGTAGCTGGAACCACAGGCACATGCCACCATGCCTGGTCATATCTTATTATTAATTTATTTTTAATTGACAAAAATTGTGTGTGTGTATATATATATATATATAAAATGTGCAACATGTTTTGAAATATGTATACAGTGTTGACTAAAACTAATTAAAATGCATTACCTCACATACTTACCTTTTTTATGTGATGAAAACACTTAAAATCTACTCTTTTAGCAATTTTCAAGAATATAGTACAATGTTATTAACTATAGTCCACATGTTGTATATATTAGGATCTTGATATATTAGGATCTTGAATGTAGTACAATGTTATTAACTATAGTCCTCATGTTGTATATATTAGGATCTTGGATATTTAAGGTTTGAAATATAGCGTGCCTTCTTTGTACTGAAAAGCTCAGAGATGTTTGCTGGGTGTGAGCTGTGAAGTGGGGATTGAATGTGCTATGTTGGTTCTGAAAAAGTCTTTTCAGACCCAATCTGAGAAGATGCTGACCAGTCCTCTATTTCATTGAAACATTTAATAAGCAATGTAGCAACCACCTGCTTTTACAAAATGTAGCTGTTTAGCAAACTCAGCTATGGAAAATGCAACCAAATGAACTAACAAATATGCAACAAATCCACTTAAAAGCTAAAATCAGTGTCACAAAATGTGTTCATAAGGATCATATGGTAGACACTAAAAGCCCATTTGTCTTTACTTTCCATATAATTACATCACCCTGGTTTGTGTGGTTCTCATATCCACAGCAAAAGAGGAGCAGGTTATTAGAATAAATAAGAGAACTGATTTGAGTTATTCACACTGTTAGCACTGAGAAGTGACAGCTAAAAGTTTTCCCGCCTCCTCTTTTATTTCCATGTCTTGAAAAGCATTCATAAGACCTAAGCAAGCCCAGCTGGCTGAGGCTTCTTATTAAATAAGGTGAAAATAGTTCCAATCTGTCTCCGTATGTTGCTGGGGTATAACTATATTATAGCCCAGTAAAGTTGTTGATTTTAAAAATAATGACCTTGAGCCATAAAGGAAAAGTTCAGATTATATGTCTGATAGGTTTACCAGGTTCACAAACTGTAAATGGTATTGCCTTAAGTATGTATGTATTTCAACCAGAAATTGACAACGTTTACTACAGAACCCTTGAAGAAAATAATGGTTGTAGCCTGGATGACAATAAACTATTATTATCATTCTTCTAGTCATAACTAATAGATTTGTGTTAGTCAAGAGGGAGGTGAACAGGGATTTTATTGGCACTTTGGATTAGATCCTGTTGGGTTCAGAATCCTTAATAACTTGAAAGAAAACATAGAAAACATATCTATCAAACTTGCATATTTTCACTGCAAAGAATAGTTAATAGTTTGGAGCAGATGCAGAGGTTGGCAGACTTTTTTTGTGAAGGGCCAAATAGTAAATGTTGTAGACTTTTCAGGCCATATGGTCTCTGTTACAACTACTCAACTCTGCCATTATAACATAAAAGCAGCCATAGAAATTGCAAAGTTAGACTCTGTTCTGGTCAGTCTCTGTCTCAATATGTTGTGCTCTTGGTTCCTCTTTTTTGCACAATTCCACCTTTTTATAATTCCTTTAACCTATTTCCATGGAGTGTACTACTCTTCTGTCTTTAAACTTTTCCTTATTATTGGCTCTGTTCCCTCAGCCAACGGGTATGTTCTAGTTTCTTTGCACTTTCCCACAATATGCAAAAGCTGTTTTATTGTTTCTCTTCACTTTACCATCATATACACTTTCTCAGTCTCACCACAACTCAATGTCTCTTCCTCCTTTCCTCCCCTCTACCCACTGTGATTTGAAGTCATCCCCACTGCTCCACCAAAACGCTCTGGGTGAGGTCACTGTGATTTATCGTTTCTTCAGGGATTGGCCCTTCTCTACTTGAATAACTTTCTTCCTTTGCCTTGACACTGCCCTTCCTTTGTCTTAACTACTCCTAAATGACAAGTTTGAAATGGTGATAGAAATAAAACCAAAACTAACGCAGGACCCATTTAGGTTATTTGGAGAAGCAATATTAGAGAAAGCCTTAGAAAGCATATTTTATGTTTTACTCTTTCTCTGTTACCCTGATGAATGATGAAGAAAGAAGGAAAGATTTTAGAATGCAATGGGGGATGGTGTTAATAGGATAAAGAAAGAACATTCAAAGATAAAACCAATGTCATATTGTACCCTATCAATTTATACAACTATTAATATAACATTTTTGACGATAAAACATTTTTTAAAATAAAAGGGTATTTATCACTATAAAATATGACATTGAACACATACATAGGCTTGTTTCCCTTATATTGTTGGATACCCTTTGTTTATTGTTTCCTTGACTGTCTCCTTGGCTGGGTCTTCCTGTCTGCCTTATAAATACTGGCACATTTTCTAGGGTTCAGACCTCAGACTTCTCTTCTCACTTTTCTCACTGATCCTCTCTGGAGGATCAATATTTATCTAGTGTCAGTTGCTCCTTGTGTGCAAATGACCCCCAAAAATATATTTGTAGCTTCTACCTTGTTATGAGCCCTCCCTGTCTTTTTATTTTACTATTTGAGGTATACAATAAGTAATCCCACTGGTAATTAAATTCTCCAACTCAGTAAATAATCGTGTGAGTAGTTAGTTTGTAAAATATTGGGTTATTCATCCAATGGTGAATCCCTTAATTATATTAATCCTTTTTGTTGTTGTTCTTCCAGACACATCACAATTGTTTTTGAATGAACTGTTGAGTGACTGTAAAGATCATATATCACATTTTAGAGAGAGGAATTGCACCACTCTATGTTGCCTTCCCCGACTCCTAACCCTCCTCTGTTAAATTTTGATACTCCTTTATTTATCCTGTATTTCTATCATAAGCCCTACAATGTTACTCATTTATTCACATATCTGACATCTGAAAATATATATTTGCTAACTATATTTAATACAGCTGAACATCCTCACTGTCCATTTCATTGGCTGGCACATTGGAGAAGCTCAATAAGGTTTGATGAATCTGTAAATCATCCAGTCAGTGTCCTTTTTAATGACAGATCTTTAGGCCACATGAGCGTCCTCACTATCAGATTTTAAGCAAATGAGAGAGAGAGTATTTAAATTCAGAATCTAGAGTGGCTGTCAGGTTTCTGCTTTAATTGTGTGGGTGGTTGCTGTGTTGTTGAACAAGATAGAAAGTAAAACAGGAAGAACAGATAAGAGAAGGTCATAAAGATAGAAAATTAATTTGTGAACACTTTAAGCTTTAGGAGCTTGTGCAACATTGATGTGGAGAAACCTAGAGGCATGAAGGTAAGAGAGAAACATATTTGCCTGAAATGCATGCACAGTGAACATGAAGTAAATAACTATGTATTATAAAGTTTTTAAAATAATTAACATTTATCATTATGGGTGCATGATAATAATGTCTGATATTTCCTAAGTGCTTTTAATGTGGTTAGGTGCTTTAATATCTATTATGAACAGTGGTGTATGTGAAGAATTGGTTATATGTTTCCAAAAGACTTTGTTGAGAACCCTAAGATTACACATACTTTTAGACTGCCACCTTGGACGTAGCATATTTTGGGTTAATTTTGGACAATTATCAGTGAAATGTGGATAATTTTCAATTGTCCTTTAAAAAGCCAAACCAAAAACAAAAACAAACAAAAAAACTAACCACTGACTAGAATGAATCCTTTTTGTCATGCCTTTGCAATATTAGTATTTGAGTACATTTACATAAAATTCCTGCTAATTAATAAAAGGGTTTTAAAAAGAGGTAAAAATAAATTAAGGATGAGGAAACAAGTCTTAAGAGTCCATCTAGAAGACAGATGATAGAAGGCTAACAGAAAATCAATGCATCTTCCATTTATAAATTTATAGAGAAATATGTTTACACTATATGTTATTTTACTGATGACAAGAATTGCTACTGAACAGGATATAAAAGTACATTTGCTGTAATAACAGAAATTTCATCGACAAAGTTTCTAAACATGTAATTAAAGGATTTATAAATATTTGTTAATTAAAAAACAAGATAGAATGAAGTGAGAGCAACTTGGAATTTAGTTTAAGTACAGTGTATGTTGGGATTATTTAAATACATCAGAAAGAACCACTGTGACCTTGTAGTTTGTATTCTTCAGTTTACTACTTTTCACCAAACCCGACTGCAAAAAACATAACCACGTGTTGAGCAGAGACTACATGCAACGTTCTGGGTGAGGCACCATGGAGCAGAAAGTCAAACCTAACGCACAGTCTCTCCTCTGTTATAACTTAACTTTGGCCGAAGAGAGAAAATATGTATGTGAATAAACATAGGGCAAAGCATGCCATGTGAGTGCCACCGTTATGTGACCTATGATTTTTTTTTTAAGAATCTTAATTTCGAGATTCCATCTTGATGATAAAACTATAGTCATAAATTACCTATCCTAATATGTGGTTCAATAGAAAAATATCTGTATTGGTTGAGTTGCTGTTGAGAACAATATTATTTGAAAATGAAAGGCCAACCCCTTATGATTAAGTTATTAAAACTTGAGCAGAAAAGTAACTTTTAATTTTAGAAACAGAAGTCTTACTTTCTTGCCGTTTTTCTTTTGTGTGTTCGAATTTTAGGATACGTGTTTCTGAACATAGAAGCAAATTTGTAGACTCAGTTACCAACTTAACTTTTTAATATTTGATGTGCGATATAATTATTTGACCACTGGATGGCAGTAAACAAAGACAACTTTGAGAATGATGTATTATTTTCCCTCTCTCTCTGTTGGGAATGTAAATTAAACTAACAAAGTCTCGTATTTTCCGGATACATTTTTTGAAAAATCGAAGAACAATGGGAATCTATCATTAATATACAACAATTCTATTATGTATTATAGCAATAAATTTTAAATATAATTAAAATATGTTGAAGTAATTCAGATAACTGTTTTACTGTTTTGTACTATTTATGCATCCAGTTTGCATGTGTGTGTAAAGTTCATGAAAATCCAATTTAGAAATATTGATTGGTTGAAAATAATTTTTTGAACAAAATATGGATACATGACCAGTTAGTTGGCCACTCTGACTTGCAGGAAGTTCCTAAAGATAAGAAAGAAGGAAAAGAAAGAAAGAAAAGAAAGGGAGAGTAAGAAGAGAAGAGAGGGAGAGAGTTTTCTGTCAATGTGCTAAAGAGTAATCAGTGATGGATGTGCACCAGCTACATCATTGCTGCACCTAAAAAAAATTGGGTTGTATTCATCCCACTTTAATAAAAATTGCAAAATGTTATATAAATGATCATTTTTAATTAATGCTTCAAGGCAGATTAGAAAATCATGTGTTGGGGTTTGTCCTATGGCTGAATAATGATCCCAATGGTATCATGTCCTAATCCTGGAGCCTTTAAATGTTACTTTATATGCAAGAGACTTTGCAGATATGATTTACTTAAGGATCTTGAGATGGGAGATTTTCCTGAATTATCTGGGTAGGCTCTAAATGCAGTCACAAGTGTCCTTATAAGATAGATGCTGAGGGAGATTTGACAAAGGCGGAAGAGATGTCTATGTGACCACAGAGGCAGAGATTTGAGTAATGCGTCCACAAGCCAAAGAATGCCAGCAGCAAACAGGAGCTGGAAGAGGAAAGGTATGGGCTTTTCCCTGGAGCCTCCAGAGGGAGTATGGCCCTGTCAACACCTTAATTAGAGTCCATTGAAATTGATTTAAGGCTTCCAGTCTCCAGAACTGTAAGAGAATAAATGTATGTTGTTTTAAGCCTGTAAATTTGGTGCAATTTGTTACAGCCGCTATGGGAAACTAACACAGGGTCTTTGATATAAATAAAGAATAGTTGAATTGCATAGTTTGTTCAGCACAGTTTCCCAACCATTATAAAGTTCATTGGCCAGTAAATCTATATTGACAGCTTAACGGTGCATTTAAATCTCTGCTTCTGACAATTTCTTAGACAAGCCTCACTTCTGCCCTAATTCCGCATCAGAAAGATAGAAATTTTTGACTTGAAATTTTATGGACTTCAGATAAGATTAAATTGAGGGTGATAAGGGCAGTGTCCTATTTCATTATATTATAAAACAATTATTTAAAATTTTCGTTAACCTCATGTGTCATTTATTCATTTGTTGGCTCATATGTTTATTCATTTTTAATTCCATAGAGTTTTGTTGTAAGTCCAATGTGTATCTGCTTCTATACTAGGTTCCGAAGTCAAAGTGTTGAAAATGATGTGATAATTACATGATGATAGCTACCATTCACAGAGCCCTTACTAGTCTCAGCATTACATTAGATATGTTGATGTAATATGATATATGTAAGTACAATGACCATAGTATATATTAAGTGATGGTAACAGAAGATATATACAGCGGGTCCTAGAACAAAGTCATTTCTTCACCATCATTTCATTGTAATATTGATGAGAAACAAAAAATCAATTTCCAGCCAAGGCCACTGTCCAGTGTGAAGTTTCTGGGTTTCCTCTGGATACTCTGGTTTCCTTCCACATGCCACAGGTGTACCCGTTAGGTGAACTGATGCATCTACATGGTCCCAGTCTGAGTCAGTGTGGGGGTGTGTGAGTGTGCTGGCCGATGGGATGGCATCCTGTCCAGGGCTGGGTCCTGCCTTGTTCCCTGAGCTACTAGAATATACTCTGGCCACCAGAGACCCTGAACTGGAACAAATGGGTTGAAAATGGGATGAATAAATGAATACAGGTTATTGTAAAATATAAATTCATCAAGTATAAAATAATCATACAAGCGCACTACAATAAACGGAGCAGCAGGAAAGCACTGCATGAGCCTGCCATGTTCGTTCTTGTTTGTGTTCGAGCTGTGTGATGGTAGGGGATGCCCCTTCCAATGTTTGCTTTGCAAACATTTATTCCTTGACTTAACCCACCACCACTACCACTGCCATCATTCACTGATTCACCAAACTTAGGTATATAATTATCTCACTTGTTTTTATTCACTTTTTTTCTTGAATGTATGTATAGCTCACATTTATTTCAGTGTTGAATATTAGAACTGTTTTGGTCTTTAATTAGAAGTTTGGTGATGCTTTTGTGACCAGAATTATGCCATAGGAATTTAATTCCTGTTTATACCAACTAACCTATAATAAAGTTGGTTTCTCTGTACATCCTTTCATTTAAAGTTGCAATTTCCAATAACCTTTAGATGACATTAAGTGAGAACTTACTGTACCTAGATGAGGGATTTGCAAATTTTAAGATTACTGGAAATTTGGAGTTTAGGACAGGCTCAGAGAATTCTAGGTGAATTTCTGAACCCGAGGTTCTTAGCTGAAATTGAACCGTACTCTTGCCACTTTAAACCGTCATCGTCCAAAAGAAATGTCATATAAGCCAATGTTATTTAAAGTTTTTTAGTAACCACATAAAACAGTAAAAATAAATACATGAAGTTATTTTGGTACATATACACCATAGAATGCTATGGAGCCATAAAAAACCAAGATCCTGTCCTTTGCAGAGACATGGGTAAAGCTGGAGGCCTTTATCCTTAGCAGACTAACAGAAACAGAAAACCAAATACAACATGTTCTTACTGATAAGTGGAAGCTAAGTGATGAGAACACATGGACACATAGTGGGGAACAACACACACTGGGGCCTTTCAGAGGATGAAGGGTGGGAGGAGGGAGAGGATCAGGAAAGGTAAATAATGGGTACAAGGCTTAATACCTAGGTAATGAAATAATCTGTACAACAAACCCCCGTGACACAAGTTTACCTATGTAACAAACCTGCACTTGTACCTCTGAACTTAAGAGTTAAAAAAGTAATAATATATTTTAACTCAATATATATGTAAATATTACAATGTTTCATATTTTTTAATTATTGCGATTTATTTTAAATTTTTATCATACAAAACCTTCAAAATCTTTTATGAATTTTATACTTACAATACATCCTATTTCAAAGTAGCCACATTTCAAAGATTTGATAGCCACATGTGGCTAGTTGTTGCCAATTTGGACAGTATAGCTTTAGGACATTAAGATCATTTATTTGGAACAACACATATTACCATTGGTCTACTTCCAACATAAAAGATTAATTTATGAGAGCTATTTTTGTATCTCATCGTTTCAGTGTGTTGAAATTGGCTGAGTCACTTTTTAAGGAGATGAATAACTCAGCATGGGCAAGTTTTATGTGTTTTATATTTTATTATTATATCAACACTGGTACAGTTGATGTTGCTAGTTATTTTCGTGTATTATCTTAAAAAATTATAGTCATCTAATAAACTAACATAAACCATGCTACTCAGTTTTTATGCCAGGTGCAACATTTCTGATATTTGAAAAGTTTCTAATAAAAACAGCAGCTGGCACTTCATTTCTCTGCCATGAATGGGAAAAACTGTGTTTAACCAGCATTGATACTTCTTTTCATTTATGAGTTAATTTGAATTAGGCAGTGAGAATGTTCTCATTTATCACTTGACCATTTTTAAAAATTATTCTTTCTGGCTGATTTTAAAAGATTCATGAATAGGAGAACCCTGCCATATGTTTGGAGGATTTAACCCATTATTTGTATTTGTAATCTGTATTTGATATAGATTTTGTATCAAATCTGTATTTTGTATAATTTGTATTTGTATTATTTTGTATAATCTGTATTTGATACAGATTTTTACTATGTCACCTATATCTCCTTGGAGTTAGTGGCCTTAGATTTGGAACCATTGGACAGCATATATTTGGAACATGACTTTTTAGGACAATAAAATATTATGAAAACTCCTTTTGCATTAAAAAATTTCAGAGCTGTCACTGACTGTGTGGCCTGGAATTTAAACATGATTAATAAAAAATATTACAGCAATGTAAATCATTCTTACTTTAGTTAAATGAGTATCTAACAAGCTATTGGTTGGATCATTGTTGACATGACCATTAATTTGCATGTAATTTGGTCAGGAAAATATATTCTGTCAAGTGAAATGGCTCATAAGGGTATCCTATGTTTTCTTACCTGACTTTAGAAATATCTCATTGGATTGTGTTCCCATGACAGGTTCATATATAATGATGTCCTGTAAAACTTTGCTGCAAAATTTATTTCTTCTATTTGTGGAGAACTCGACCTAAGTTGTCCATTTTGATATCTTATCCTGTAAAAAACCATAGCACAGTTTACTTAGTTTTCAAAACAAGCACACAAGATTGGAAAGGCTTGTTCTAAGCAAGAAACAACTTCACAAGATCAGAATCTCTTCAACAACGTTATATGTGTCAAGTCACAGCGTGACTCTGGTGTTATTGAAAACATTTTATTCAGAGGGCACTTTTCATTTTTTCAACAAAAGTGGTTTTTAAAACAACTCTTTTTTTTTTTTTTTTTTTTAGTATGCCCCATGCCTTGTGTGTACCAATCTCACTTATTTCTTCCTGAAATTATATCATTTATTTTCATTTGTTTATGTTCTGTCTTCAAGAATATAAGCTCTCTAAGGATAAAGACTTTGTCTGTTTTATTCCCTACTGTATCCTGTTTTATGTCTCTTTTATTCCCCTTGACTCCTGGAATAGTACCTGATACATAGCGGTACTCAGTAAATGTTTGCAGAGTGATTGAATGAACACCAGCCAAGTACAATTCGGATGAAGCTCCAACTTGTAGCAGGAGCAAAATGTCTGGGTAGCAGATGGGGACTATGATGCTAATGAGACGCTTCAGGCCCATCCCCTTTATTGGCCCCTTTCAAAGTCCTGTTACCTAATTTTATATGCATAATTTGATGTTCTTTATCTTAAAGAGGACATCCCACAGCATACAAGTGTTATACTACAAAATCTGGATCATTCCCTGGACTTAAGATCCCTATCTTGACATTTGAGGTTTGCTCTGAAGAAATGTGGAAACAAGTGAAACTATCAGATGAAAAATTTAGTGCAGCAGGAGCTCAGGTACCCTAAGAGCAGGATTAACCACATTGTCTAGTCTAATATGAAACATCCTGACTGATGTCCATGGCTGTTGTGATGCTTTTGTGTTACTTCCCTGGAACACACTTCTATTCCCACCATTGAGAAATATATATTCCAAAGGTGTGTTGTATTTGTTTCCAAACATATGTCTTCCAGTCCTACATGTTAATGTAATTACATAATTTAATTAAATGTTGTGTGACACAGCAAAACATGAAGACAAAAAAGAGAGTTGTGTCTGTAAATAGTTAATTCGGTGTTTGTCGAAACTTTAATGGTGAGTGCTCAAAAATAAAGTTGTGGAGTTTATTAGTCTGCTTGGGCTGCCATACCAAAATGCCACAGACTGAATGTCTTAAATAAGACTTTGTTTCTCATAGTCCTGGAGGCTGGAAGATCCAAGGTCAAGGTGTTGGCAAATTTGATTTCTGGTGAGACTTCTCTTCCTGGCTGATAGATGGTCGCCATCTTACTGTGTCCTCACATGCTCTTTCCTCCTTGCATATATGGAAGGAAAGAGATCTCCGGTATATCTTCATCTTCTTAAAAGAACACCTGTCCGGCCAGGCGTGGTGGCTCAAACCTGCAATCCCAGCACTCTGGGGGGCCGAGGAGGGCAGATCAAGAGGTCAGGAGATCGAGACCATCCTGGCTAACACGGTGAAACCCCGTCGCCACTAAAAACACAAAAATATTAGCGGGCGTGGTGGCGGGCGCCTGTAGTCCCAGCTACTCGGGAGGCTGAGGCAGGAGAATGGCGTGAACCCGGGAGGCGGAGCTTATAGTGAGCCGAGATGGCGCCACTGCACTCCAGCCTGGGAGATAGAGCGAGACTCCATCCCAAAAAAAAAAAAAAAAAATGAAAAAAAAAGAACACCTGCCCTATACTATTAGAGCGCTATCCCTGTGACCTCATTTAGCCTTAATTATCTCTCTGAAGGCCCTGTTTCTAAATACAAGCACACTGGGGGGTCAGGACTTCAACAGATACATTTTGGGAAGATACACTTCAGTTCATTACAGTTTGGTATAAGTGAGACAACTGAACTATTTCACAAAAAATGAAAATAAAATAAGTCTAAAAAGCCTGAAGAGCTCCCTATATAAATTGCTTCATATGTATCTTTAAGGTTTTCTCTACTTTCAAGAAAGATAAATTGGAAATTATAGATAAATTATGGATGTAACTTATGCAAGAATGATTACAAAATTTTATCAGTATGAGACATACTTAAAGAAAAGACTCTTGGCAGTTCATCAGAAATTGGCTATAGAAATGCATATTTACACGTGTTAAGCTAAAATAAAAATGTAAAACCCTACATTTTAACTGGCATTTTAATCAATCCAGTGCTGTTTCAACTATGTCACATAATAGGGTTTCTAATGCGTGTAAGGAAACAAATAATGTATTAAAGAGATGCATGTATTGCACAATGTAGCATAGCATTCGGTTTATACCAACACTGGTTAATGACATTCATTAATTTGAAAAGAAAATTTAGCCTGATGAGAGACATACGGAATAATAATTAAGGGTAACAAGACCTCAGCTGAAATCCAGCCCCTACCACTTCCTAGCTATAGCTATGTATTTGTAGGGATTACTCAACCCCTCTCAGTACTCAGAGATTAAGTAACAATAACAATAACACCACTTATTATAAAGTAAATGTGAATATTAAATAGTTATTTAGCACAATATCAGGGAAATGACACTGAATAAATGGTAAGGCAAACGGTATTTTCACTTTTCCACATTTTTTTCAGAGTATACTTTAAATAATGAAAGTTGTATCTTACTAAAAGTAGTAGTAACACCTGTGTCTACAATATGTTAATATGGTAATTTCACTAAATTTTAGCTCTGGAGGCTTCTTAGAGGCAGGCTAGGTCATCTTCTTGCTTTATGGTTGATAAAACCATGGCACAGAAAGGTGCAGTAACTTCCCTAAAGTCATACAGTGGATCAGTGGCAGGGTCAGGATTTAAATAAAAATTTCTGATCTATCATCTGCTTTTTCCAAAGTATTGCAGATACCTCCTGTCTATTGTTAGGTAAGACAATTGCCAACCTCAGTAAGATTGGTGATAAATAGTTAAAATGGCTTCATCAACATTGAATTGGTTGTATCATAAACAAGTCTACTTTTTCTCTGCCAAGTGGCGTTCAGTTTGGAGGTTTTTTTGTTTTTGTTTTTTTTTTTTTTTTTGTGACGGAGGTTTGCTCTTGTTGCCCAGGCTAAAGTGCAATGGCACGATCTCAGCTCACTGCAGCCTCTGCTGCATCCTGGGTTCAAGTGATTCTCCTGCCTCAGCCTCCTGAGTAGCTGCGATTACAAGCACGTGCCACTACACCTGGCTAATTTTTGTATTTTTAGTAAGACGGGATTTCACCATGTTGGCCAGGCTGGTCTCTAATTCCTAACCTCGAATGACCCACCCACCTTGGCCTCTGGACTTTTTAAATGGTAAATATAGTGGCTGTAATAGTTTCAGCATTTGGAATAAAAAATATTGATAAGAATTGAGATTTTGAGGTTTTTCCTTTTCTTGTTGTTCCTTTTTATTTTATTTATAGTCTTAACTTCCAGTGTTCCACTTGCTGGAGTACATTCAAGTCACAGTTGTAGATCAAGCAAGTTTTCAGCCTATTCACTGGAGGTTTGACTTTTTAGCAATCTGCTTTCTCTCTATAAAAACATGAATCTAAATAAAGTTGGAAGCCAAGATGAGATGACATCCATTCCTGACTTGCCAATCAAAGCTTTATTTAATGTCTAAAAGCAATATGTATGCAAATAACAAGCCAGTCTTAAGAAAAAGGATAGAAACTTAAGCTGCCTTAAATAATCTTAACTGCATTTGAAAAGTAGACAAATTGGATTTATAATGTAACCAAGGAAAAGAGATGTAAATCCTTTCCTGGTTTTTAAGCAATGCTTTGGAAGTGAGTTTCGCTTGATTCATCTGTCTTTTACTGAATACTTACTATATGCCAGGCACCTTAGCTGCTAGATGTATACTAGTAAAAGACATGATTCTCCACCCTAATGTAGCCATTTGGTCCAGAGACTCTCAAGGCTAGTTGATTATATGCACCAGAGGAAGTGTTGTGAGAACAGGGCCATATGAGCACTTAGGAGGTGCTTCTATCCCCAAACTGGGGAAGGACTAAGGCTTCCCCAAAGAGCTTGCTGAGTTACCCTAAAACATAAATGGTGCCTCCAAGGATGGTTAAACCAGACCTTCAGCTGCCAGGTGTTATGTTGTCTTGGAGGCCAAAATCTAGTAAGAATTCCAAGAAGCAAAGAGTTTCTGCTTTACTCTGCAAGCATTTGCTCAAGATCCCTTTCTAATTTTTTTGCTCCCCTCTGGCATGTTCAGAAATGTGTAGGCTGGACATAGATATTAGATATCAGCTTTATTATAAATCTTACTACCTAATCAATGACTTTCTAAAGCAGGCCCAGCAAACAATTTCTGAGATAGAGGTGTTACTTATACTAAAGAGGAAGTTATGCCTTCCTATTAAAATTAAACAAACAAAAACATTTAAAAACACAGCAGATGTTTTAAGATTGCATGCTCAATAAAGAAAATTTTTTCATACAAAATATTAATGATAATATCCTATTGTTATGTTCTGAAAATACGCACTATAAGGAAAACCTGTATAGCTCCCTAAAAATAACCAGGCCTCCATTTTTCAGTGAGCTGTGGGAGCAGTACCATAGAGTATATCTCAGAGGCATGGTGCTTTCAGAGAGCAACTCTGTTCCCTGGAGCATTCCCTGTAGTTACAGGAATGATTTACTGGCCTCACTCAGACACCCTGAATGCAGGCGGCTTTGAAACCTTTGCAGACATGCACTACCACGGCCTACATCATTGCCCCTGGATGCATCATAATATTTAATCCCACAGAGGGCTTTGGCCATATCAGAAAGAACAGTCTGCATTTTCTAGAGGATTTTAGCACAGCAACATCATTTCCTGGAAACCCACTCCCTTGTTCTAATCACAAAGAAATTCTTAGGGCCTTCAGTTTTTCTATAGCAGTCAATCACATCTCCAACTCTCACTTAGTCAAAGCAAGAATTTGGAAACTTAGAGGTGAGAGAACTCAGAGAAGACTTGTAATAAACTCATTCGTTTATTTGTTAAATATTATTGAGCATCCGTTGTTAGTAAGGCATTATGCTAGGTAGATAAGGTGGAAATTTAAAAAAATCTATTAGATCATCTCTAATAGATGTGTGTATATATACTACATATATATACACACACACACATTTCTGTACATATATATGTTAAATATTATATATCTGGGTATTTGTATTTGTGTGTAAGTATATGTTATATAAAGATGTGTGTGTGTATATATACATCTTTATATAACATACACACACATCTTTATATAACATATACTTACATTTATAAATACATGTTTGTGTATATATGTATAAGTATACATGCACGTATTTATATAGCATATATTCACACATAAATCCATATACCCAGATACATGATAATATTTAACATATATATGTACAGGCACACAAACGTGTACACACATATGTTCAGGTGTATTGTTTGTTATGCGTATTATAAGGATGTGTGTGAGATATAAATATATGTGTTATTAATATGGCAGTATTAATATGGTAAGTGTGAAAACAAGATGCTGAAATAATTCTAATTAGGGAAGTTCACCAACCGCAAGACAGTAAGGCATCCTTTGGTGCAATTGGAAATGGTGTTCAAGCCAGGCTATAAAGATGGTATATTAGTTTCTTTGGGTTCTGAATCAAATTGCACAACTGTGGTGGCTTAATACAACGGAAATTTATTTTCTCAAATTTCTGAAGATAAAAATTCCAAAATAGGGGTATCAGTAAGGCCACACACCTTCTGGAGGGCGTAGGGGAGGCCTGTCACCTGCTCTTGGCTGCTGGCATTCTTCAGCTGCATCATTCCAGTTTCTGCCTTCATGGTCACATTGCCTTCTCCTTTTTTGTGTGTGCTAAATGCTCCCCAGCCTCACTCGTGTAGGGACACGTGACATTGCATTTAGGGCTCATGTGGATAATACAAAAGCTCTTCCTCACAAGACCTTGAACTCAACCACGTTTTTTTTTTGGTTTAGTGCAGTAGCATGTGCCTGTGGTCTCAGATACTCAGGAGGCTGAGGCAAGAGGATTACTTGAACTCAGGAGTTCAAATTTACAGTGATCTATAATTTCACCACTGCACTGCAGCCTGGGTGACAGGGCAAGACCCTGACTCAAAAAAAAATTAAGTCTCTGTATTGTTCCAATTTTAGTATATGTTCTGCTGAAGCAAGCACAAAAATAAATTAAATAAATAAATAAATAAATCTCATCTTTTGCCATCTAAGGTATGTTCACAAGTTCTAGAGATTAGAATGTAGACGTATCTTTTTTTGTGGAGTATGGGTACCACTCAACCTACAACAAATGAAAACCTTTTAAAGAGCTGAATCTGGGGAGTACATTACAGGTTTCTTAACTACGTTGGTTTTAGTTTCTTAGAAACTAGGCTAAGCAGAGATGTAAAGCAGGAAAGAGAAGGCATGTTGGGTAACAAACAAGGAGGGCTGTCATCAGGCAGCACCATAAATTGTGTTTGGAGAAGAGGAGAGATAGAAGCCAGCAAAGATAAGATGAGCCAGACCATGTAGACTGTTTACTGCTGGGCAGCAACGTTAAATGAATTGGAGAACCAGTGAAAATCAGATAGCAAATCTATTAGCATAGCCAAGGTAAGACCTCACAAAAGCTTACATATAGCTATTAGCTATGAGAGTAGATAGGAAGGGAGAGATTTCAGCAGTAAAATTCATAAACAGAAGTGACTGGCTTTAGATCCTAATGAAGACACCTCTAAATGTGTGGATAACTAGGAAAAGGCTAGGACATTAGCAATAGGGAGATAGTAGAATAGAAATGATTGTTGTGTTTGGATATGTTGCTTCAGTTGCCAGTATAATGTCCAGAGGGAGATATAGTTAGAAATGTGTAGTTGATCTTTGGGGAGAGTTTGGCATTGGAGTAATCTACATTGAAGTGTGAGTTTCCCAAAAGGAGAAAGAGAAGGGGAAAAAGAAAATGTCTGTTTTCCTAAAGGAAAGTTGGGAGACTCTCCGTTAGAGGTTAGGTGAAAGAAAAAAAGAAGGTTGCTGTTTCCCTGTGTTTAAGAATGCACCTTTTGAACATGTTTTAACAGAGGATTGTTGATGGCAACAGAGGATTGTTGAATTTACGGGTTTTTTTGTGCACTAAGTGATTGCATGTGAGCCTTATCTCTTTAATTTGTCTCTGCTGGAATATTTATGTGTGAATCTGCTGTTTCTTTGCATTTTGTGCTAAAGTAATTTTTCTTTAATTGGGACCTTATTAAAGCAACATGGTTATATTTGCTCTTTGTTTTGTGGTAATGACTGATCAACAAAATGCTAATTGGCATTACAATTTTGTGCTATATTCGTTCTGATATTCAGATGGTTTAATTAGGATTTAATTTCCACACTTGCCTGGGTAGTTCTGTATACTGGTATTTCCTTTGGTTTTTCTTGTTCAGACAGAGTTATTTATTAAGACATGGCAAGAACCCAAGGTGTTGTCACTGTGTGCAGCATTAATGCTGGTTTCTAGGGAAGAGCTTTCTTTATGAATCAGGGAAATATGCAGTTGATTCCAATGATGTCGTTGTGAGTAAAGTTGTTGTTGTTTAAAGTAAAAAAATCACTGAGTTATCCTACATCTACCTGAAAGCAGTAGCTACTACACGTAACTTTTGTGTTACTCTTTAGTCTTTGGTGTTTGTGATCGGATTGTTGTCCCAGAAGCCTATTTCTAGTTCAGTTTGGATCCATGTAAGCCTGTTCTTTCACCGTTTCTCAGATAGTTAATTTGTCCTGGGGCAGTTAGTCTCACCTTTTCCCGTTAACTGTCTGTTATCTTTACTCATTTTACTTTTCAGCTATTTCATTAGAAGTTATATCCCCAGCGGCCTCCATATGTTATGCTCTGAGGAAGCTCTCAGGATGCTGAGAGGATGCTGTATGAGGCATCAGATTCCTGCATTAGGAATCAGGTTTTTTACACTTCCTTACCAGCTTTCTCACTCCATAATGCTTCTGAGTCATCTGTAAATTGGAAATAGTACAATTCTATATTATTGCTAGGTCAGATAAATGAATCATCAAATGGGAAGATGTGTGTGTAAAAGGACTCTGAAAAAATTCAAAGCACCATAAACTGTGTAATATTAACTGTACCCAGCCAGGCACGGTGGCTCATGCCTATAATCCCAGTACTTTGGGAGTCTGAGGCAGGTGGATCACCTGAGGTCAGAAGTTCGAGACCAGCTTGGCCAACATGGCCAAAACCCGTTTCTACTAAAAATACAAAAATTAGACAGATGTGGTGACTTGCGCCTGTAGTCCCATCTTCTGGGGAGACTGAGGCAGAAGAGTTGCATGAACCTGGGAGGTGGAGGTTGCAATGAGCCAAGATCATGCCACTGCACTCCAGCCTGGGTGACAGAATAAGACTCCATCTCAAAAAAAAATTATATATATATATATGCGCACACACACAGTGTACCGTATGTTTAATACTGTAAGTATAAAGTCATTTTATTTGGAGTTGATATATTTGGAGCACAAAGAAGGGAAGTCATATGAACTGAAGATGTGTATCTGAAACCACATCATGTGTATGAATCACCTAGGGATCCTGTTAAAATGCAAACACCTACAGAGTCAGGCCATCCAAGATGGGCCTGAGATTATGCATCTAACAGCTCCCAGGTTGTGTCCATGCTGCAGATTTGTGGACCACCGTTTTAAAGAGCTTGTGCTTTGCTATAATACACATAGGGCTAGGAGGAAACATAAGCCTTTATTTAACTGAATGGAGAATCATACATTTTCAAAACTGTGAAACAAAATTAATCTATCCAGGGAAGTTGCTGTTTAATGAGCTATATAGTGAAACCTTTTGTAATGCCAATTTCTGTCTAAAAGAACTGCTTTGTAAATGTGGATTTCCTCTTTGGGTTTTCTTAGAAGTGAATTTTTTCATGTAAAAAAAATGTATAATTTAGAATGTGTTGCCATTTTTTCTCTTTAATAAATATATAATTTGGGGAGAATATCATTTCATTTCTTTCTTTAATTCATAGAATTATTACAGCACATTAGCTATCACAATTTATGGATTTATATCATTTGTTTATAATAAGAAAGTGTTCAGAAAATATTTGTCTTCATAACACAGGTCAAGTTGTGGGGTGCAAGTGTTAGCTAAAAGTGGAGGATACAAGATGAGCAGGTATGTTTTCTGCTTTCAAGAACTCATTGTCTGCTGCAGAGATAGCCTTGTAAGCAAGCAATGGAAAACTCTGACATTTCTCTGCAGAGAAACTGCATTACATATAAGGGTGGGTCTGGGAGGGTATCAGGTGCCTGTCAGCAAAAGTTACAAAAACAGCTTGATCTGGGTATTAAGTGGGCCTGTGGGGAAAGGCAGGAGTGTCAGATGTCAGACAGAACTCTAGACAGAGAAATCCAGATATCCAGTAGGTTAGAATGAAAAAAAAAAAAAGGTGATCTATATCACTATAGAATAATTTTAGGTACAATGGAAGTTTATAATCATCAGATAATTTGTTATGTGCAAGTCGAACGCCACCATCAGTGTATACAATAGGGTGGTCTGGGACAGCAAAGTGAGATCTATCAACTTGACCGTAACGTTGTAAAGTATGGAATACTAAAGACACTCAGTACTTTTTGGATCATTGTAAAATTTACCAAATATCTTTTACATTTTTTTATTCTGGAAACAATGCTATAAATGTTCTATTCATAGGCATACTTGTGATTTCAGCTTTGGTCAATACATACCGGTTCCCATGAAGCTTTTTTGTGTGCCAGTCATTCTACTTTATTCCATTTGTTTTGTTTAAGTCTCTCTTTCTCATAGATTGAATGTATGTTGATAAGCTCCAGAAGAGCAAGGATTGAATCTCTCTTGTTTACACCGATCAGAAGATGCCATAACATCTTATTTATTTAGGATACAGCTCTATATTGGCCCTTATCACACAAAGGATCTTCTTTTGTTATGAAATTCTAAACAACAGAAAGATTTAAAAATGGACTTATTATTGACAATACTGTTAATATTATTCAGGCCACATGGTATCACAAACCTAGTGTTCAGTAGACCCGAGCTTGGGAAATGCTGGTTTCGTGACACAAACAATGGACCAGGAAGGAGAGGCTCTGGATTGTTTCCTGAGCACAGTCACTGATGAGCCATTTGACCTCCAGTTTATTTTTTCCATGTACAAAATGAGGACATTGGACTAGTTACATTCTAAAGACCCTTCTAGCTCTAAAATTCTGTGATGTATGATAGTAAAATGTGACTGTAAAATGTTCAAGGGAGTTGACAGAAATGTTTGATTGTTTCTTAAAAGCGTCTAGTCTAGCAGACAGGACAAATTCTTCATAAAATATAAAAGTGATGACAGATTGGTATGGTACAAGGCACTCATGCCTGGTAGAGTGTATTGACTTAGATTTAGTATGGAATAATCATGCTTTGCATGTTATTTACTATTGGAAAGGTGTATTTGTGAAAAGTTACATCCAAGCTAAATCTCATTCACACCTCCTTGATGTGGTAATTTATAAAGTGTTTACAAAGTATTTTTCCAGAGCAATACATATGTATAGTTAGAAAATTCAAGCAGAAATCCCTCAGGATTTGTAATAATGAAAAGTGGTCCTTCTAATCCCTTCTTATGCACATGTCCCAATCCCCAGAGGAGTCTCATTTATTTTCTTTAATTGGCATTTGTTTTGTTATTTCTTGGCATATACTACTGTTTTCAGATTTGTCAACTTTAGGCATTACTTATTATCTTTTTATAGTGGAAGATGAGGATTGGTGGGTTTTTTTGAGGAAAGGAAGGTAAACACACTTGTTCAATCTGTCTTGCTTAACTGGAAGCCTGCGAATGTGATTTTAGGAATACTTTATTTCTGTTCCTATAGAATGTTTATAGGACAGTAGCTACAGCATTCAGTCATATGTAGCCTTGACTCTCTTGCCTGTCTAGTCTCTAAGAATTAAGTCGTAGACACAATTTCATGTCTTTTCCTATGTACAAACAAGCTGAGTGATGCCCAATGGCCTCCTTTTTCAGATTTCAAAGCTAGGGTTTACAGAGTTGCCCCTGTGTGGAATCCCTGTGCTAGGAATGCTCCTTTCTCCTTCCTCATCCCATCTCACCTGTTTGCTGGAGGCCCCTCCTACTCCTTCCGGACTCCAGTCCAATGTCACCTTCTTTGAGAATCCTTCCCAGGCTTCCGGAGAGTTAATGGTTCCACTTCTGTCTTTCCAAAGCTCTTGGAGCCTGTGTTTAATATATTTTCTCAGTAGCTCTCCACCCATTCCTAGACCTCTCTCAAGAGCTCAGACCCTTACATTCAGTTCCCTTATAGACACCTCAGCTCATAGCGGGTTTTCAGGCACCTCAGATTCATTAAGTGCAGGACCAAACCCATCCCAATGTTTTCTAAAG
Source organism: Macaca thibetana thibetana (assembly GCF_024542745.1). Lineage (NCBI taxonomy): Eukaryota > Metazoa > Chordata > Mammalia > Primates > Cercopithecidae > Macaca > Macaca thibetana. The sequence goes on along the minus strand of NC_065591.1, from coordinate 96,045,839 downwards.
TAGCTTTGACTTTGGCACTCTACCTTGGTGAATGGCATCCAAATGAACTGCGATTTCCTACCCGCCATTATCCTCTAATCCACCATCCTCCACACTGCAAGGAGTAGGTAGAAATTTGATCAGATACTTCCTCTTCTTAAAATTCTTCAATACCACCAAATAGCCTTCTGAGTAAGGCTGTGATCTGACTCCTTCAACCCCTCCAAGCCTCGTCTCACCCAGTCTTTCCACAAACTTATACCTTAAGCTTCTGGCATGCTAAGTCACATGGAATTTATGGAAAATAGCATGTTCTCTTATCTCTGGAATTTCATACATACTGCACAATTTTGGACTGCTCTCTTCTTCCTGCTATGCAAACACTCAACTGTATCTGTTAGTTCCTCCTCACCTTTCACCACCTCATCTTGAAAGTCTTTCTAGGTTCCCTTGGTATTGAGATGGGTGCACCTGCATTGGGCTGCCCCAGTCCTTTGAGCTTACCTTCCACGTAACAGCCAATACCAGGTGCTGTAATAGCCACTGAAAGGGTAGCCACTATCTATTTAGAACTTATTTTGTGCCAGAAACTGTGTTAAATGTTATTATATTAACACCATCTAAGTGTGATTGTCTATTTAATATAACAGATATCTTAGTTTGCCTGCCTTCTACCCATGGTTATTCTCAGAGGGACTAATTCTAGCCCCTACTTAGAGGCCAGTGGATCCCCTGCTCCTTCCCGCTGGCCTCAGGGCACTGGACAAGGGAAGACACATGAGTCAGCCTGGGTTAGCCAGATTTCCTGTGATAGGGAGTTGGAATTTGAACTCAGTCAGTGAGGCAGGAAGTCATGAAAGCTAAGATGGGAAGAATAGCTGCGTTCCATTTTGTGCCTCCAGAAGGAAGAGGCAGTTGGAAAGGAGACTGCAGATGTGCAGCCTAGGGTTTCTCAGGAGGGTAGACTACTCTGCTTCAGAGTTTGAGGTGTAGGCTTCAGCCCCTCCTGAGACCTGAATAAACATGCTGCCTAAACTTCAAGGAGACACCTTGGTGTTCTTAACTGAAATACTGACTTTGCACTTCTTGAAGATACAGTGTGTGTAGGATCTCAGAGCTTAGCACATGACCTGACACGTTGGAAGTGCTTCATAAATAAATGAGTGAGTGAGTGGATGAGTGGATGAATCAGTATATCCTGTGGACTGGGTACCATCAGATGCTCAAAGCCAGGTAAGATTCTTCATACCCAGTTGTTTCTGAAGCTGTATGACTTGAATTAATTGAGCTTTTTTTGAGGTTTATTCTCCCAGTTTGGAATTCCATTTTGTATATGTGATCAATTTTCCAATCCAACACAATAATTTCCTTTAATAGTATACTTAGGATATTTTAACTGTGATTAATGGGAAATACTTTTCTAGAGACACTTAGCAGCTGGAGAAAAACATAAGGCTACTGTTTAATGTGAGTATTCCATTAATACTGCTGAGTTTTCATCAGTTATGTGGTATATAGTACTCCAAAGATGACATTGCACTTGTGTGAGTATACATTTGTATCTGTGTAACCCCTAAACATTCAGTAATATACACACAGCTGGGTTCCTACTTGAAAAGGGTAATGGAAACAGAACTTTTCAAAAATATAGTTTCTGTTTTCATGCTTCCTACTTTATTATTGGCTGATAGGAATGATTAATGCTACAGAAATGCATGTAATTGTGAGATGAGATTCATTCAGCAAAACAAGGAGATCGCACAAGTGTCTGTCTTGACATGGGGCCATATCAGCAGTTAAGAGATGTTCTTTCTGGTGACTGCTAGGTATCTTCTTTTTTACCAGATTATGTCCCTGGTAAATGATATGCATGAACCCTGCATACAGAATACACCAGGACTCAGGGCTCTGCTACATACTAGCATGTTACAGAGCCTCTTCGAGCCTCAGTTTTCTTGTTACTCTTTTAATTGATAGGCTGGAACTCAAAATACTCTTGCCCTCACAAGCCTTGTCTATTACATTATATGACACATAACAGCATTTCAGTAAATGCTAGTGACTGCTATTTGTTTAATTCAAGGAGAACTAGTTGCCGTGAATTAAAAATTGGATGGCACAGTGAAACATGTCAGTAAGATCCTAAGCCAGGATAGTATTTGCATTTGTCACATACTGCCATACTTAAATATGGAGGGGCATCTTCATCACTTATACTAGATAACTCCAAGTGTGTAAATATGGTTGGATGTCTTCACTGTATTCTCCTTAGTATAGAAGCTGGAAATATAATGAGAGTTTTAAAACACTGCTTCTCACTATAACTTTTTAAAATCAGCCCCGAAAGTGTTCAACTACAGAAGTTCCCACAGCATTTAAAAACTACCTTAGCTTATAAAATCGTGCCAAACTCTTCTTGATGAAAATTATTCATAATTTTAAATTTGTTATTCATGATTTCTAAAGACTCAGTGTATTAATCAAAAGTAGGAAAGATGGCATTGTTACATGCCATTTTATTGGATGCTGGCAGTCATTTCATCTTCTACTTGTTAACAAATATTTGAGTACCAAAGTACTGTGCTACTTACCATAGGAAGTCAATATTCATTTAATCCTCATAACTAATTCTAGCCTATGAGCAGTAACAGATGTGACATTGGTCAACTCTGGCCTGAGGCGGTTAAGAGTCAGTATGCCTCTTCCATTGGTTTCTTCTCCTACTGTAACTACCTTGCTGTTTAAATGATGAAGAGGGTCTCTGAGTTTTTTGAAGGCAAGAAACACATTTTGAGTTAAACTGCTGAGATACCAAGATTATTTTGTTACTACAGCATAACCTATCCTATCCTGACTAACACAGTCATTGCACAATATATTTTGCAATCACACTGTTCATTTGTTATATTCTCAGAACATTATGAAAAGGTAGGTTTAGTATTAAGGAGGTTGATTTATTTTGAAAAATCAACTAATTGTACTCATAATCACAGTGAATTCTGGGTTAGATGAGAAAAGGATAGTGGTATCAATGAGAACATCAATATTCAGCATAAATAATTCTGTAAAATAATGATGTAAAGATGTGTATTTTCTGTAGTATCTAGCTCATTAGCCTACTTCCTTTCTGGAATGGTTTTATAAGCCTCCCTTACTCATGTTATGGAGCATGAAGAACACAAGTAACTTGAAAAGATAACGCAAATGGTAGATGCCAGGAAGAAATCTCTGTGAAAGAAGAGCCCCCACTTAAAGAGGTTGCAAAAAAGGCTACAGGGAACCCAAAGAGGTGTCATTAAGAATTTTGTTTCCAACTATAGAGAAGTAGGTAATTATCTCGTTACATCTCTGTACAGAGCAGGAAAAAAGCAGAAGTAATTTTCATAGTAATATCTGAAATTCATATGAGTATGCATATGTCAAGGCTGTGCTACTTGTCCAAATTTTTAAAACTGTGCATGGTTTCAGGTGACTTTTATTAGAACTTTTATCTATTCAGTATAGTTTTACCTAGATAAGTATAAGGAGGGAACTTAAAGAGAAGAGAGTATCAAGGAAAACAATAAGTTGACCTTGGAATGAGTGATATGAATTTCATACAATTAAATAAAAAGAGAGAGTTTTATCTAATACTCTCTGAATTTCTGATACTTACCTGTTTTTTGGCATGCTCACCATGTCAGAAAAAGATACGTAAATCTCTAGATTTCCTGAGCCAGAAGGGGATAGTGGTTTTTTTTTTTTTTTTTTTTTTTTTTTTTTTTTTTTTTTTTAACGGATCCACAGATCGTCTCTGGAACATACATCCAAAGATTCATCCTGGTGCCACTTGTCAGTTTTATCTCTACTTTTCTCTACTTTACCAGCCTTCTGCAAATGAGAATTTCAGACTAGAACAGACTAGAGGTTATTCTATCAAAAGGTAGATCACCAAGCATCCTTTTTTTTTTTCTTTTCTTTCCTTTTTTTTTTTTTTTTTTTTTTTTACAATTCATTGCCATTTAGGATACTTAAAGGAAAACTCTGTGACAGTGTCTCTGTCTAGGAGATTAGATAGCGTTTCTTCTCACTGGTGGCAGCAAATCTTCAAGGTACAATTACTAGACCAGAAATGCCACGCGTTGTAAGGTGACAGAGACATTGCATCCTGAATGGTAAAGCACTGGCTTTAAGACAGAACACTTCTTATTCTTTCAATGAATACGTTTTGGAATACTTACTATGGTGTAGACTGTAAGGTTATGTAGGTAGGCAAAGTCTCTCTTCTCATAGATCTTCTATTTTAATGATGGAGGAGCTGGGGGGGAATGATAAACAAATAAAAAGTTAGCTTATTTGACTAATACTAAGATACACGTTTGTTTTTCACATTTTAGAAATTTTGAAGTCAGATGCTGGTCATAATTAATGATGTCTTTCTCACCACTGGCAAGACAGCAGGAGTGTTGTAGCTGTCATTTCCAAACTTCAAAGAGGGACATATTGTTGCCATTGCAGTTAAGTTACATGCACTGTTAGTATTACACAAGTCTGAATGCCATTTAAAATATTTTGAAAAGATTACACTTTGATTTGACATTAAAACAAAGCTATTGTTGCTGCAGAAAGGACAGAAGCACAGCAGTGAGACCTGAATTTGATATTGACAAAACTAATATTATTTTGAAGGAAAGACTGACTACAACTTCATGTTTTATTGCAAAACAATAAACAGTATATTTTCCTATTTGTGTTTGTACAAGGTGACATATGTTAAAAATCAATGTCTACATAAATCCAAAAGAGCACTTATAATTAAGTGTACAATCAGTATTCAAAATGATAAGAAAATATTGTGTCAGTTTAATTGGCAGCATTTAGCTTTCTTAGAAGACACAAGATAATGTGCATCTTATAATTGATGGCCTTTTTGATTCAATGAAATATAATTAATAAACCAAAAATGTCAGAAGGTTAGAAGGTCTGTAAAAAGAATAAAACATGATGAAGTGATAGGAAATAGCTATAGCCAGGGAGGGGAGGAACTTTAGACAGGTGATCTAAGAAGGTCTCTCTGAGGATATTGGAGCCAAAGCTTGAATGACAAAAATGAGCCATGCTCTAAGAAGGGTATTCAAGAAGAAGAGCAAAGTCGAAGGCCTTGAAGGTGAACATACATGGTTTATTCAAACAGAAAGGAGGCTAATATAGTTGAGTATAGGGAAGACTGATGTAAGGACATTTCATCTTCTGTTGTGTCTCAGCAGCCAGAGACATTAATTTATGTTGCTCAGATACTGCCCTTTCCAGAGCTAAGATCATCTCTCTGGCCATTTGGAGAAAAGTGGGTTAATCTTATGCCCACCTGGAGTCATTTCTGCTGCTTCTGTGCACCACTGTCAGCACTGCAGCCACTATTCACTCTGAGGCACATCACCACCTAGAGAACCAAACATCTCATTACAATGTCCCTGCTATTCCTTGGGGCCAGTGCCTCCTGAACACCTCATCTCACAAGGAACTATGGTTGCATTAGACTTCACTCGAAGTTCTGGTAGAGAAAAGGGGTGGGGGGGGATTACAAATGACCTTAGAATGTAGAGGGTTATTCTGCCTCATCATATAACCCTTGTATTCTTCCATCTGCTTGAATTTCTGCAGATTGCAGCCTCCTATTGTGCTTCTTGGCCCTTAGTTCTTTCTTTCCACTTCTTTTATTCTCTTTTATGCTCTGTCAACCCCTTTAATTTCCTATGCTGAGTGGTTTACCTATTTCTTTCTTGTTAACTCCTTTTTTTTTTTTTTTCCAGACGTCTTGTTGCCCAGGCTGGAGTGCAAATGGTGCAATCTTGGCTCACTGCAACCTCTGCCTCCTTGGTTCAAGCGATTCTCCTGACTTACCCTCCCAAGTAGCTGGGATTACAGGCATGCACCACCATGCCTGGCTAATTTTTTTTTTTTAATAGAAGCAGGGTTTCACCATATTGTCCAGGCTGGTCTTGAACTCCTGACCTCAGGTGATCCACCCACCTCAGCCTCCCAAAGTGCTGGGATTACAGGCGTGAGCCACTGCACCCAGCCTGTTATCTCATTTTAACTCTTGACTTCATGTCTCAAGCTCTACCTCCAAAACATTGATTACAGTATTTAAGTTGAAGTTTCTTCTTTAGGAGGATCTCAGGTGCCAACTTCTAAGATGGCAATTTTTGCACCCTGCTGCTTCAAGGAAGCATCTGATGCTGGTGCACAATGCTGTCTGCAACCATTATAGCAAGGTTGTATTCTACTGTGTTTTCCTTCTCCTCTGTGTTACAAATGAAAAAGAGAACCTGCTCCTGGAGACATGACTGGAAAAGCATGTATTTATTTCTGTGTGTCTGCTCATGATTCAAGATGATCACAGGAGGAAACACTGCAGGTTAAGGGGAAAGTTGACAAGAAGTGCTGTTAAATCTTCATGCAGCTGTTATGTGTCAGTGCTTCCTCATCATTAAACCACTCTCCAGGGTGCCTAAATAGCTGCCACACAGTGCTACCTGCAATGATTAAAAAAAGTTTGAAGTTGCTGAAAGGAAAAAAGAAAAAGATGATGACAGTGACAGAGTGAGATGTTAGTTCTTGGGTAAATATAAAGCTCCAGTTTGAGGCAGAGCTCTGTATTATGCTCTGTCAGATTCCTTATAATTTGCTGTGTCTCTTATATTTTTAAAATTCTGTGGATTCCCAGTTTATTTCAAAATTTTCAATATATAACTGCAGAACATGTGCAATGTTTACTATAAGGCTGGTGGTCAGAGCCTTAATTTGGAAACTCTGCTCTATCACTGGATGTACGGAGTTTGCATTTCTAGGTCACCATGAGGATAATTTAATTTCTGAATTCAACATTGTAATTAAGAATCATGAGCAGCAATAATAGTGGTAACAGCACAAATAACAATCACTGCCATTTATTGGGCATTTTTATGTGTTTGGACAATGCCGGGAACTTCATGTGCGTTAGCAATGTGCATTATTTCATTTAATTCTCACAGTAAATCTTCCAGGTAGGTATGATTCTTGCCCTCATTTTAAAGGTCAATAAATTGACACTTACTGAGGTAAAATAAATTTCCTAAATGAGAAGCCAGAATTCCAAACCAGAGTTTTCTCATTCCAGAACCAATTCTATACCGCTTCTTCTGAATCAGTATTTTTTATAGCAAATGTCTTTTGCTCATTGTTTTTGACAGATTTGCAAAGGAAAGCATAAATACACACGCAATCATGCATGGAGCCATCCATTTGCGCCAGCCTTTTCATGTATCCAGAGGCTCTCAGCTGGTGATGACCCCGTAGTGTAGAGATGTTTGAAAGCACCATAGGTGTTTTGGTTGCTGTGATTAATAGACGGTACCACTAGCATTTTGTGGAGATGAACCAAGGTGTGGGTGGAGCTGTGTCTGGGCACAAATTTCAAAGTATACCGTGCGGTATTTTTGGTAGATTAATCCATTTTTATGCACACCAGCATTTAATCTTTCATTTTTCTTATTCAGGGTGGCATATCCTTTACTAAGGTATGACTCACCTATCCCACATTTTTTTTCAGTGGGCACAGGTAATGTCCCTTTATGCTCGTCTTTCCTTTTCAGGTGGTCCTGGGTAGATTTAACACTTAATCAGATGTAGACAGAAACTGGGGCTGGGTGGGTGGGAAAGCTGGGATGCTGCAGAGCTTTGACGGCAGCCCTCTGTGTTGCCATGTTTGTGCTAATTCTTCTGGATTCGTTTCTGATCGTGACTTATTGACCCATGGGAATTCCTGTGACTCAAGCTGGGTCAATCACTTTCTCCTCAGAATTTGTAACAGGAATGGAGAGAGGCAAAGAGATGAAATGTATTAGAACACTAAATACCAATATTAATGCTAATAACTAAATAACTAAATGGCAGTGCTGTCAGCTAAGAGAAGTTCCATACATTTCTGTGCTGATGTTCTCAGAGATGCCCTGGGTGTTATCTTACTTATCATTCATCTTATCATTGGTTGGTTGTTCATATTCATCTTTATTTTTTGAGCTCTGTGTGCTTCATACACACACACACACACACACACACACACACACACACATAATTAATACCACTGTATAGCACATACATAAACACATTTTTAATAAGTCATAATAATTTTCATTGCTTGCAAAACCAACAAATGAAACCTTGGCTTGTATGCATTGAATCAGGACTGGATGTGATGGTAAAGGCTATTCTTTGCAGTTACCTCTGCATAGATAGTTTAGAATGTAATACATGTGTGATGTTAGTGCTTGTTCGAACCAGGTTAGAATCCAGATTTCCACACAGCACCTTTCCCTTCAAAAAGTGAATCTGGCTTCATCACTTTTTCTGCTTGTGTCTATAATAGTGGTTTGCTGACTTGTTGCACATTAGAATCACCTGGAAACTTTCAAACTGTCTAAGTCCTGATCACACCTCCTACTAATTATAATAATCAGAAGGTCTATGGGTGGGATCTAGGCATCAACATCTTGGAAGATGTCCAGGCAATTCCAATGTGCAGCAAAACGTGGAAATCATTCACTGAAAAGACAATTGGCTTCATTGCCTGACCTCCAGCTCCCACTTCAGCCTCAAATCTTGCCACTCCCTACCTCACACTTTTAAGTTCTTATTTGATGTTTTTCTACCTTTCTTTATTTTTTCTCTTTGAAGAGCTCTTTTTTTGGAGTAAAACAGGAAAAAGATGAGCTGGGGTGGGTATGGGCATGGGATTCGTGCTGCTGGAGGGCCTTGTACCCCTGAAGGTCTTTCTGAACTCCCCCTCTACCCTCAAAAAACTTCATAGAGGAGAGGTTAAAACACTGCTGCTGTATCACCAAGGCTTCCTGTGCAGTTGCGAGAGCTCATATAATTTTTTACCCTTTGAGGGTATCATCATTTGTAAAGGATTTTTTTTTTTCTAAATTGGAGTGCTTTCCAGCTATTCCTGTATTAACTTTTTTACTTACATTGCAGTATGTGCTGCTGTATAGGAAAGAAAGGGGCAAAGCTGTAACTGATGCTTGAGGATGAGCACATCTCTCAACCTCTGTTAGCAGAGACTGTACAATGATTGATGTGAGCACGTCAGTTATATAGCACCTGTCACATTATGTAGATATGCTCTACATATATGTTCCTCTCTTACTAGACCTTAATCTCCTTAAGAACAGAAATAATATCCTGATTATGTTTATTTATTTAGCATCTAGCATAATGCCTTGCACAAAGTGCGTGATCAACAAAGGTTGCTTTTCTCCTTAAAAACTATTAAAACAATAAATTTGTTTGGGTGTAGAAAGACCCAATGAATAGTATATATCTTCCCCACCTCGTACAAACAAAAGGATGAGACAGATAATACTGGTGAAACTGATATTGATGATGTCTTTTAGAAGTGAAGTTTCTTACTGCTTATGGGATCCCAGTATTAGATCCTAGCCCTACTGGACTGAAGGGGGGTGTCCCTGTGTCCTGCTCCACTGAAATACAGACAGGGAGGAGCATAGGAGAGTTTGTGCCTCCAGCTTACAGGCTGCTCTGTCCCAAGTGCAAGGGCAGTAAGGACTATGCATGGCCAGATTTTTATTCCAAATTCGTGGCGTGTAGACCAAGTTTCTCTTTTGTGGGAATGAGTAAAGGAGCAGTGAGAGGCTAAGGATATGAGGCTAGTGGAGTTCTCTCCACATGAAAGGAAATGTCAGGAGTGGCAGGAAAGGATTTTCCCCTCTCCTTCCCCACTACTGTGACCACATTGGTTGCTCTGCATTGCTGCAACCTTAGCCTAAGAGCTGTGCTCTTTATTGCATGACATGTATGAGGTTACAAATGCTTGTTCTATGTAACGATGTCACCGTTATTCTAGTTTTCTGAATTGAATATCTGGCACCATAAATGTGCAGTGACACCATCACTGTTGGTCATAGTATGAACAACATTATCCATTGTCTACCTTCAGCATCAGGAGTGGTCATGCCCTGCATTTGCTAATAAAATTTTAGGAAGTTTGGTATTTTGCAAATAAAATTATGAGGATATTTTGTGCTCCAAAAAAGTCATTGGTAAATACACAGTAAAGTAATAACATGTAATTTGATTCCTAAAATGTTCCTAGTAGTGGGACATTCTGGAGAGCCTGTAAACAAGAAACATCTTGGGATAGTGTCGTGTGGTTTTATTTGAACCTAGGTCTGAGTACATATAATACATAACTGCTATTTTCAAGTAAATACGTCTCTGACAATTTTCATATGAACCGTTTAAAAATCTGAAATTGAAATCTCTCACAAGTATTTTCCTTAAGGTGACATTCTCTTAGTATAATGTAATAGTAATAATAAACAGAAATAGACAGAAAAAGGGTACATTAGTCCTTTTATATAATTTGAAGCCCTTTGTATGTATTGTTTCTTTTGATCCAAAAACCAATCCTATGAAATATATATTTAGCCCTATTATCAGATAAAGATACTTAAATTTAGAGAGGTTAAGTAACATACTCAAGGTCAAATAGCTGGTAAGCAGGAAATTCAGATTCCAAAGCATGTGCTGCTTGACCTCTGAGCCATACTGTGAAGGAGACATATTTTCTAACCATCAGTGAGGCTCATTACCAACATATTACTTTCATATCCATCTTTCTCTTCCATTATGACTTAATACAATAAGCTACTAACTTTCAGCTATTCCTGAAACTTAACAAGACTGCCCAAGGGACAAGTTGAAATTCTTTAGTCAACACTAAAAGCTTGATTATAAAGATGGGCATTATCAGAGTCCTCCTTTGTTGTAGCAGTTTTAGCAGTAAAAGGAGATAATTCTTAATATTAGTGTCTCTGACTCACCTGACCTAAAAGAAATAGTAGCTAAATGATCATTTTTATTATATTCTCTTTGAATATTCACAAAAGTTATTTTACTGACTTGTCTGGACTCTCTAAGTTTCTTTATCTTAAATCTTTTAATAATTTCTGTGAACAGGGAAGCCTGCATGGGGAGTGTAGCTTTGCTGGAGAAGGAAAGCCTTATTTTTTTAGTGCCTTTAGGAAAAACAGTAGGGTTTAGACTAGAGGCAATATTTTTAAAAGCTTGTTAAATTATTAAAACAATCACATTTGCTTGTCAAAACCTTGCTTCACCACAAACTGCATCTAAACTTTTTCTAGACACTTGGATAAGGAAAATAAATTTTCTGAATCTGTCCTGAAAAAATGAGAAACGAATGTGAACATGGCTAATTTAATGAATATCAACATTTATAGTATTTACACTTAGTGAAGATGAGGGCCTTAAATATCTTTTAATTTTGAATTTACAGGAATCTCTTCTGAGACCACTCTAATGGATGTTGATACAGGACTTCTAATAAAAGGGAATTCACCACCGTATTATACAGCCTATTCACAGTTAGTGGCTCAATATTAAGAAAGTCCTTTTATGCCTTAAATGGAATATACCTCCTAGAAATGCCCACAAATTGCTGTGACTTTTATTTCTACAGTGTATATGCAGCCTTTCCTCCCTTCTATCTGGCTTGTTAAATTTAAAGTCACTTTTCTTCAGAATTCTTCTTAGGACCTTTCTCTTTCCACTGTGTACATTTTCTTAGGGGTGATCTCATTGGTAGTCATCCTTGCAATTACCATCTGTATGTTATTGATTCCTAGGTGTTCCTCCTCAGCTGGACTTGTATATGGATATCTCACTGCTTATTGGACATCTCACTTCCATATTTTACCAAATCATATAAATTTCTTCATATCATGTAAACTCAACATGACCAAAAATAATCACCTTTTCCTGTTAAATGTGCTCTTCTTCCTGTGTTTCATACCTTTGCGAATAACTACAGAAGTACTGAGGTAGTTGGGCCTTTGCCAATTAGAAGAAAGTTTTTTGTTACTTTCTTCAATTAGCTAGAGTCAGCACCCAATGACTACAACAGATACGAAAACAGAAAAAAGGAATAAGTAGTATTGGAGAAATTTAAAATCCCATGAAGAATATAACACAAAGGAATACAGGTATGTCCAGAACAAAGGACATTTGAAAAATCTCTCAAAGTCTGCATTAACATTGTAAGCCTTGCTAACAAGTAATTTATTTTTCCTTTGAATTCATGAATTCAGAATAAAGACAAAAGAATGCCACTTTAAACGTATTTAATAGGCTAAACTCATGGCTTCAGGATATTATTGACTCATCGTTTACTATGTTTAAAAATTGATAGAATACTTATTAATAATAGATGTCTGTACTCATTATTTAACATTCACTAGGCAACTATAGTTTTTGTCTTCATAGACTAATAAAGCAGTGGTGTGAGACAATTAACTAGATATTTCAAGAACTTTTTCCTTGAATTGTCTAGACAATTGTCCTGCTACCCTGTTTGCTTTTCATATGCAAACCAGGAAATAGAATGTATTATTTTCTTTTTTAAAGGCTCTGTTATAGGAAAAAAAAAAGAAAAATGACATTGTTGTTTAAAAGCAGCTTCCTGGCTCATAATAAGGACCTAAGCATCACTTCCCAGTTATCAAATAACTTCTGTTATGCTCAAAGCTTTTAAAATGCTATGCTGCTGGTCTCTTACTTATTTTAATTTTGTGTTTGCTTTTGGTTTTGATTTTTTTGAAACAAAATGAATTATTTCTCAGATAGGATACCGTATTTTCACTACCATGGAAATTCCTAGGAAAACATTCTTTTTAAAAAAGGAGAGGAAAAACAAACTCCCTAAACTCCCCAGTGGTTTTAATTCTTGGGATTAACATTAGTAGGGACAAAAATGTAAACACAGCTGTGTGTAGTGAGTAGGAGATCCAGGGTCCTCCATCAATGATACTCGTCCTTACATGTCCAGGACCTAGTAATTGTTTTTTCTGATATAAAATTTCTTTTTATCTTTTTGCTTCCTATTCCCTTTATACATAGAGATTCATCAGGATCAACACAAGTTGTACAGATCCAAAATTGGTAGTCCAAAAACTGAAATTAAAAACATGTGTATTTTCCTTTCAGAAGACTTTTGATTACCTGAAGAAAAAAACAATTGTATGTATTGTAGGTTGTATGTTCAGTATTACATAGCTCTCTGCTGGAGAAAGGGGTCCCAGAGAAATGGGTTGCTGATTCTGCTGTGAAATGCAAGGGGGTTTGTAGAAGCTTGGTGAGGAGGCAGTGTCTGATTTGCATTGGGTTCAAAAGATTGGTTGGACCAGGGGTGCCATTTGCATAAGGTGAGAAAGAAAATACTGGTTAGGACTAGGTGTGCCATTTGCACAGGACACAAATTTCTGGCCTCCCCAACCCTAATTTTTTATTATGCAGATGGGTTCTCTGCCTGACCTGCACCATGTTGCTTATTCCTTTACTATAACAAAAAGAGAGGAAAAATGGAGCCTTCATGTTAGATATGTCTGGCCCCAACGTAGCCCTTTTCTATTGGTACAGCTGCCAGCATTCTCCTGTGCAAGCTTCCAGCTTGCTTATCTATGTTTATAGTTTGATTTTTCAGGCTGCTCTTTGTTAGAAAAAAGTAATTTCTTGGGGCTTCTTTTTGTTAAAAGGGAAACTCTGCTGAGGACTCTTTTATCCTCACTATCTTACTAAATAATTTCTTTCTACCTCCCGTATCAATAAGACCAGTATAAACACGTTTGGATATCCCTAGGCTTGCTACTATATTATCATCAGATGTGTCTAATTTCATGGGTATCAGTTTCAACTATAAAATTAGATAATATTCCTCCAAAAAGGATTTTTTCAAGAATGAAATGAATTATATATGTGAAAAATCTAGATTAACATTTGGTACATATTTGGAGCTCAAAATAAGTTTGAAATGATTATGAGTCTCATGTTTCTCATCCATAAAATAATGAGACTGTATCAGTGCTACACCAGGCATAATTTGCGAACGGGTGATGCACCGTAAACTAACTGGTCCTTAATGAATTAAGTACTGAAATTGAGAGTGTGTACACACATTTTACACAATTTGCAAAAGTAATTTTATGTCTATATAATCTAAAAGTTAAAAACTGGAACTTGTATTCTTGTAGGTTTTTCTTTTTTGTTATTTCATCTTGTAGTAATTCATTTTTTACTATGTTCCACAAAAGTATTGGACTCTAGTAGATTGAAAATTTAGAAAGAAAAAGCTGATTTTTCACTAACTAAAAGGTAGTTTAGTATCACTGGACCAGTTGACCTCTATGATATTCTTTCTAGTTCTAAATATCTGTAATTCTGGATAAATGATGCACTTCTTTTTTTCTGAGCACGGTGAAATGTATTCACAACAGATACAGGTGTTCTTAAGTGAAAATTACTTCACTGAATTAAAATTCCAAATATGTACCCCTTAATATTTATTCACATTGCCACCTGGATTAGAAAGGACAGTATAGGTGTCTGAGAAAAAGAATAATGTGTCTCCATTGTTGACAATCAAATTAAACTTTCAGTTTGTTCTTTAAGATCTAATTTATTTGGATTCAAAGATGTGTTTTTAATGAAAAGCAGTGGGAGACTACAAAACAATGGTGACATGTGCTGTCACTTTGTATCTTCAGTTGCTTTTGTTGGATTAAATAGGAAATCATTTACTTCTCAAAAACACCACTTCCTGTCATTTAAATGTCCTGCCATGTATGGTCAGTTTAGTCAATGCAGTTTTATTGTGGGACTGCTATGTAAAAGGCTCTGCTTTGCATTTGAGCTATGGAGGTGAACAGAACCAAATATTAATTATTGCATTCAAAGGACTTCTGATCTACTTTGGGAGTAGGCCATGTACAAAGGGGGAAAATATCACAATAGTTGGCTTCTTGTGACAGGATAGTGGGAAAAACCTAAGGAGTTCAGAAGTACCATTTCAAGAGCAATGGAGGGCCCTCTGCCATGATGACTCTACTGAGAGAAATAATTAATGAAGAAACAGAATGGGAAGAGATTGTGCCATATGAAGAGAAGAATACCATCAAATTCCTGAGATAGTAAACATACACAAAATGATCTTTGCAGATAGTTTGATGGCTGCCAGGGTTTGTTGAGGAAATATTAAAAAAACAATATTAAATAACGAGGATAAATGATTGAAGGCCATTGGTGCCAGGTCAAGAATTTGAACTTATCCTATTCTGTAATGGGGTCACACTAAAGATTTTTAAACTAGGAATGACAGTTTTAAACTAGGAATTTAACTAGGAATAACAAGGAATTTTAAACTTGGATTTTGAAAATATATTTTTTGGAAATATTAATCCAGAGACATAGTAAAGAAAAATTAGACTGAAAGGATAATTGGAAACCAGATAGATGCCAGTTGCAACAATTTAGACATCAAGTAATGAAAGCTTTTGATTGGGATGATGATAGTGGCAATATAAGGGACAATGCTATACCTTCTGAAAAAATAATCAGTGCAATTTAAGGATGGCTTTGGAAGAAAAAGTGAAAGAAAGTGCTATAAGTCAGTCTTGACTTTCCACAACTAGGAAAGAAATGGTCTGAAAAATCATAGGACATATATAGTTCCAGTTCTCAAAAGGAATTTAAATATATAATATATAATATTAATATAATTAAATAATCAAGATACTGTGTAATAAAGTATGTAATACATAGTATAATATATTGCATAATATATATTATATATTACATAATATACTATATTATATAATATATTATATACTATACTATTGTATGCTATATAATATATAATATACTATATACTATATAATATAAATAATATATAATATAATATTATATATTAATCATATATAATGTATATTATATATTAATCATATTATGTAATATATTATATTAATCATGTTATGTAATATATATTATATATAATATAACATATTAATCACATTATATAATATATAATATATATTACATATTAATCACATTATATAATATATAATATATCTACTATATAATATATAATAATATATTAACATATTATATATTATATTAATTAATATAATATATTAATATATAATATGTAAATTAAGGAGATGGTGAGGAGGTGAGTATAGCATTAAATACTATAGCAAGTTTGCAATGGAGTATCAATGATTAGAAGCTTTTTTACTAAGATCAAGAACAATGCAAGGATGTTCCCTCTCACTACTCCTTTTTAACATGGGACTAGAAGTCCTAGCTAATGCAGTTGGACAAGAAATTGAAACAAAATTATACTGCTTGGGAAGTGTTTAAGTTTAGCTTATAAGATACCATAAACTGGGTGACTTAAACAATAGTTATCTATTTCTCACAGCTGCATGCTGGGAAGTCCAAGATGAACTTGCTAGGTTGATTAGGTGTCTGGTGAGAGTCCATATTCTGGTTTGCAGATGGCTATCTTCTCATTGCATCCTCACATAGCCTAGAGTAGAGAGGGGAAGCAAGCTCCCTTTTGTCTCTTCTTATAAGGGAACTTACTCCATTCATGAGGGCTCCACTCTCATGATCTAATTATCTCTCAAAGATTCCATCTACAAATGCCATTATATTGAGGATTAGCCTTCATATATAAACTTGGAAGGGGCACAAACATTCAATCCATAGCAGGAAGGAATACAATTGTCTTTGTTCACAGATGACATGATTATCTATGTAGAAAATTTGAAAGAATGGACAAAAACACTATTGGAATTAATAAATGATTATAGCAAGGTTGTAGGATACAATCTTAATATACAAAATTTAGTCACTTTACAATAAACCAGCAATGAACAAGTGGAATTTAAAACTGAAAGTGTTCTTTTTGCTTAATCTTGCTTTGGCTATATAGGCCCTTTTTTGGTTCCATATGAATTTTAGGATTTTTTTCTATTTCTGTGAAGAATGATGGTGGTATTTTGATGAGAATTGTATTGAATTTGTAGATTGCTTTTGGCAGTATGGCCATTTTCACAGTTTTGATTCTACCCATCCATGAACATGGGATTTGTTTCCATTTGTTTTTGTCATCTGTGGTTTCTTTCAGCAGTGTTTTGTGGTTTTCCTTGTAGAGGTCTTTCATCTCCCTGGTTAGATATATTCCTAAGTATTTTATTTATTTTGCAGCTATTTTAAAAGGGGTTGAGTTCTTGATTTGGTTCTCCGCTTGATCACTTTTGGTGTATAGAAGAGCTACTAATTTGTGTACGTTAATTTTATATCTGGAAACTTTGCTGAATTCTTTTTTCAGTTCTAGGAACTTTCTGGAGGAGTCTTTAGGGTTTTCTAGATAAACAGTCATATCATCAGCAAACAGTGACAGTTCGACTTCCTCTTTACAAATTTGGATGCCCTTTATTTCTTTCTCTTGGCTGATTGCTCTGGCTAGGACTTCCAGTACTATGTTGAAGAGAAGTGGTGAGAGTGGGCATCCTTGTCTTGTTCCAGTTCTCAGAGGGAATGCTTTCAACTTTTTTTCATTCAGTATTTTTTTGACTGTGGGTTTTTCATAAATAGCATTTATTACATTGAGGTATGTCCCTTGTATGTCGATTTTGCTGAGCGTTTTAATCATAAAGGGATGGTGGGGTTTGTCAAATGCTTTTTCTATGTCTATTGAGATGATCATGTAATTTTGGTTTTTAATTCTGTTTATGTGGTGTATCACATTGATTGACTTGCATATGTTAAACCATCCCTGCATCCCTGGTATGAAACCTACTTGATCCTCATGGATTATTATATTAGTTCGTTTGCACACTGCTGATAAAGACATACTCGAAACTGGGAAGAAAAAGTGGTTTAATTGGACTTACAGTTCCAGATGACTGGGGAAGCCTCAGAATCATGGAGAAGGGGCAAAAGGCACTTCTTACGTGGCAGCGGCAAGAGAAAATGAGGAAGAAGCAAAAGCAGAAACCTCTGATAAACCCATCAGATCTCGTGAGACTTATTCACGATCATGAGAATACCATGGGAAAGAGTGGCCCCCATGATTCAGTTACCTCCCCCTGGGTCCCTTCCACAACACATGGGAATTCTGGGAGATACAATTCACGTTGAGATTTGGGTAGGGCCACAGCCAAACTATATAAATTATCTTTTTGATATGTTGTCTGATTCGGTTAGCTAGTATTTTGTTAAGGATTTTTGCATCTATGTTCATCAGGGATATTGATCTGTAGTTTTCTTTTTTTGTTATGTCCTTTCCTGGTTTTGGTATTAGGGTGATACTGGCTTCATAGAATGACTTAAGGAGGATTCCCTCTTTCTCTATCTTATGGAATATTGTCAATCAAGTTTGGAGGCATCACATTACCTGATTTCAAACTATACTATAAAGCAATAGACACCAAAACAGCATAGTACTGTTATAAAAATAGGCAGATAGACCAATGGAACAAAATAGAGAACACAGAAATAGACCCATATAATTATAGTCAAGTGATTTATAATGGATCAAAGACAACCCAATGGAGAGAAGAGAGTCTTTTCAACACATGGTGCTAGAACAAGTAGGCATCCACATGCAGGGAAAAAAAAAAAATGAATCTACACACAGACCTCACACCTTTCACAAAAATTAACTCACAATGGATCACAGACCTAAATGTGAAGTGCAAAATTCTAAAATTCCTAGAAGATAACATAGGAGAAAATCTAGATGACCTCAGATGTGGCAATAACTTTTTAGATGTAATACCAAAGGCATGATCTTAGAAAGAATTAATAAGCTAGACTTTATTAAAATTAAAATATTCTGCTTTGTAAAAGACACTGTAAAGAGAATGAAAAGACAAGTCACACACTGGGAGAAGATATTTGTAAAATATCTATCTGTTAAAGAACTGTTATTAAAATATGCAAAGAACTCTTAACACTCAAAAATAAGAAAACAAACTAAAAATTGGGCCAAAACCTTAACAGACACCTCACCAAAGAAGACATACAGATAGAAAATAAGCATATGAAATCAAGGAATGACATTCGAGGAAACCTTGTCATCAAGGAAATTCAAATTAAAACAGAAGTGAGATACCACTACACACCTATTAGAATGGCCAAAATCCAGAACAGTGATAACACCAGATGCTGGCAAGAATGTGAAACAACAGGAACTTTTGTTATAGCTGGTAGGAATGCAACATGATACAGCCACATTGGAAGACAGTTTTTCTTGTAAGACTAAGCATACTCTTATCATATGATCTAGCAGTCCTGCTCAGTGGTATTTACTCTAAAGAGTTGAAAGCTTATGTTCATTTAAAAAAAAAAAAAAACAAAAAACCTGCAGTTGGATGTTTATAGCAGCTGTGTTCATAATTGCCAAAACTTGGAAGCAACCAAGATGTCCTTGTGTATGTAGGTGAATGGATAAATAAACTATGCTACCCAAACAATGGAATATTATCCAGTGCTGAAAAGAAATGAGTTATTTTCACTGTCCACCCTCCTATTATTTTTCATATTACATGCATCACTCTGTTATTCTGTTATTAGTCTATATGTTTATTGTCTGCCTCCTTTCCCCCATCCTTGCCAATGCAGAGTAAGCTCTCTGTAGGCAGGAGCTTCAGTTTGGACATGGCCACATCCTCAGTGCCTACTACACTGTCCAGCTAAAAAGAGGTGTTCAATCATGTGTTTTCTTAGTTATTAAAAATGAATTGACAGTACCTTCTAGATTTCTGAGAAAGTTATGTAATCTTTGGTATAGGCAATTTTCTCCATGAAATACATTTTTCAAATGACCTCTTCTAAAAAATATCAATGCCAGCCAAATATTCTGACTTAGTAATACCCTCTTTTGGTATTGTAGGTCCTATTCTTTTTCTTTTTACTGTTCTTTTAGGTTCAGGAGTACACGTGCAGGTTTGTTACATAGGTAAACATATGTCATAGAGGTTTGCTGTACAGATTATTTTTACCCAGGTATTAAGCCTACCTAATACCCATTGGTTATTTTTCCTGATCTTCTCCCTCCTCCCATGCTTCCACCCTCTACCCTCAGTAAAGCCCCAGTGTGTGTTTTTCTGCGTATGTGTCCATGCATTCTCATCATTTAGCTCCTACTTATAAATATTAGACCATGTGTTATATGTTTTCCTGTTCCTGTGTTAGTTTGCTAAAGATAATGGCCTCCAATTCCATTCAGGTGCCTGCAAAGGACATGATCTCATTCTTTTTTATGGCTACATACTATTCCATGGCATATATGTACCATATTTTCTTTATCCAGTCTGTCATTGATAGGCATTTAGGTTGATTCCATGTCTTTACCATTGTGAGTAGTGCTACAGTGAACATTTGCATGCATGTATCTTTATAAGAGAACAATCTATATTCCTTTGGGTATATACCTAGTAATGGGATTGCTTGGTCAAATGGTATTTCTGTCTTGTTGTCTTTGAGGAACTGCCACACTGTCTGTCACAATGGTTGAACTAATTTACACTCCCATCAACAATGAATAAGCATTTCTTTTAAACTCACAAGAAAAAAAACTAACAACCCCATTTAAAAGTGGGCAAAGGACATGAATACACACTTTTTAAAAGAAGACATACATGCAATCAACAAGCATGAAAAAAAGCTCAACATTACTGATCATTAGAGAAATGCAAATCAAAGCCACAATGAAATACCATCCCACACCAATCAGGATGGCTATTATTAAAAAGTAAAATACAGGCCCTATTCTTAATTTTTAAAAATACGTTGTTAATTTAATTTTACTATTTCTGCATTACATTTTCTTTAATTAATTTAATTAGGAAATATAATAAGTATCTTTACATTTGTAATTTTAGTAAATGACAGACATCATGCAAATGACAAAACTGTTTGGAAAAAAAACCACATTGGTTTTACATTTTTATTTGAGACTGGAGGATAATAAGTAGGGTACTACCAGTAAAATCCTCTCTGAAGACCTGAAATTTGCAGATGTATGTTTCTCTAGCAAGCAATACAGGTTACAAGCTAACTTTTTGAAGTAGGCATAGATGCAGTAATAGTAGATGTTTAAATATCTGACCTGTTTTATCGTGACTTATAACCATGCTTAATTTTATAATTCCCACTTAATTATGAATTCTACATTTCAAGGAGTAATTTATTATTTACTCTACTTAGACTCCTAAAATGGATAATTTAAACCATAGAAGAAACATATGCCTTAAATTTGCCCCTTCCTTGTCATCTTCAGCATTACTTTATTTTTTCCCAGTTTGAGTTTCTGTCAGTGAAATATTGCCTAAGTTGTCCAGAACCTAAAATGGTATCGAATGGGGTTTATTTGTTCATATAAAAATAACCAATACAGGGCCAGGCACGGTGACTCACACCTGTAATCCCAGCACTTTGGGAAGCCAAGGCAAAAAGATCACTTGAACCTAGGAGTTCAAGACCAGTCTGAGCAACATGGTGGGGCCCTGTCCCTACAGAAAAAATTTACCCAGGCATGGTAGCATGCAACTGTAATCCCAGCTTCTTTGGAGACTGAGGTGGGACGATCGCTTGAGCCTCGGGGAGGTGGAGGTTGCAGTGAACCATGATCACACAACACCCTAGTCTGGATGACCAGAGTGAGATCTCAAAAAATAATAATAATAAAAATAAAAAGAATTAATAATTAATACACAGATCATATAAGATAAATTTGTTCCTAATGCTCTTCAGGTGTAGATTTTAGTTTCTTCTGAATGGAAATTTTAAGAATTGGAGAAAGGTAGGTAATAAACTTCGAGTCTGTTAGGACTCATGCTGTTTGTGTAGTTATAATCGGTGTTATTGTTATATCAATAAATACCAAAAGTTCTTATACTCTTAGATAATAACCACTGTGAGAACATTTTCCTACTGTATAATTTTACTCAATAAACAAAAGAAATATATTTCTTGAATTGAAACTGTTTGCACTAGGACGAAAAAGCATTTTTGGTAACATATGTAATGATTAAAAATAATTTTTTAGCTTTTACTCCTTCTATTACAGTTGCTTTCAAAATGTTTT